>NC_091292.1:49412208-49454708 GCF_038502225.1 Cherax quadricarinatus | reverse complement strand
TGAAACTGGGCAACTCCCTGAGGTATGGAAAATGGCAAACGTAGTCCCAATTTTTAAAAAGGGAGTCAGACATGAGGCACTAAACTACAGACCTGTATCCCTAACGTGTATAGTATGCAAGGTCATGGAGAAGATCATCAGGAGGAGAGTGGTGGGGCACCTGGAAAGAAACAAGTGTATAATTGACAACCAGCACGGTTTCAGGGAAGGAAAATCCTGTGTCACAAACCTACTAGAGTTTTATGACAAGGTGACAGAAGTAAGACAAGAGAGAGAGGGGTGGATCGACTGCGTATTTTTGGACTGCAAGAAGGCTTTCGACACAGTTCCTCACAAGAGGTTACTGCAAAAGCTAGAGGACCAGGCACACATAACAGGAAAGGCACTGCAATGGATCAGAGAATATCTGACAGGGAGGCAACAACGAGTCATGGTACGCGACGAGGTGTCAGAGTGGGCGCCTGTGACAAGCGGGGTTCCACAGGGGTCAGTCCTAGGACCTGTGCTGTTCTTGGTATACGTGAACGACATAACGGAAGGGATAGACTCAGAAGTGTCCTTGTTTGCAGACGATGTGAAGTTAATGAGAAGAATCGAATCGGACGAGGATCAGGCAGTACTACGAAGAGATCTGGACAGGCTACAAGCCTGGTCCAGCAACTGGCTCCTTGAATTTAAACCTGCCAAATGCAAAGTCATGAAGATTGGGGAAGGGCAAAGAAGACCGCAGACACAATATAGTTTAGATGGCCAAAGACTGCAAACCTCACTCAAGGAAAAAGATCTGGGGGTGGGTATAACACCGAGCATATCTCCTGAGGCGCACATCAATCAGATAACTGCTGCAGCATACGGGCGCCTGGCAAACCTACGGATAGCGTTCCGATACCTCAGTAAGGATTCGTTTAAGACTCTGTACACCATCTACGTCAAGCCCATACTGGAGTACCAGGCACATCTCCTGAAGCGCACATCAACCAAATAACTGCTGCAGCATATGGGCGCCTAGCAAACCTCAGAACAGCATTCCGACATCTTAATAAGGAATCGTTCAGGACCCTGTACACCGTGTACGTTAGGCCCATATTGGAGTATGCGGCACCAGTTTGGAACCCACACCTAGCCAAGCACGTAAAGAAACTAGAGAAAGTGCAAAGGTTTGCAACAAGACTAGTCCCAGAGCTAAGAGGTATGTCCTACGAGGAGAGGTTAAGGGAAATCAACCTGACGACACTGGAGGACAGGAGAGATAGGGGGGACATGATAACGACTTACAAAATACTGAGAGGAATTGACAAGGTGGACAAAGACAGGATGTTCCAGAGACTGGACACAGCAACACGGGGACACAGTTGGAAGTTGAAGACACAGATGAATCACAGGGATGTTAGGAAGTATTTCTTCAGCCACAGAGTAGTCAGGAAGTGGAATAGTTTGGGAAGCGGTGTAGTGGAGGCAGGATCCATACATAGCTTTAAGCAGAGGTATGATAAAGCTCACGGTTCAGGGAGAGTGACCTAGTAGCGACCAGTGAAGAGGCGGGGCCAGGAGCTTGGACTCGACCCCTGCAACCTCAACTAGGTGAGTACAACTAGGTGAGTACACACACAGAGACACACACACACACACACACACACACACACACACACACACACACACACACACACACACACACACACACACACACACACACACATATACACACACACACACACATACACACACACACACACACACACACACACACACACACACACACACACACACACACACACACACACACACACACACACACACACACACACACGAATAAGTGGACACAAGAGGAAATTCAAACCTCAGATGAGTCTTAGGGAACTTAGGAAGTATTTCTTCTGTCTTACTGTTGTCAAAAAGTGGAACTATCTGGAGTGTGAAGTAGCACAAGCAGCATCCATTCATATCTTTAAGACGAGATACGATTAGGCTCTTAAAAGGTCTGGTAAGTAGACTTTCCTTTTACATGAATCACGTAATTTCCTTTTACAAGGATGGTGATTAAAACAATCTTCTAGTACCTGGATTGTGAGCCAACCAGTTATTTTTACTGGAATGTTGAGCTAATTAATCTTGAGCTACTTAGATGGTGAACCATGCACACCTCTGCCTCTTTGATTATAAACTACCCAGTTGTCTGGTACCCAGATGGAAGACCATCACATAATCGGATACCAGGACTGAACCAACTTATCTAGTACCTGTAGCGTCAATCAATTAGTCTTCTCTTACCTAGACTATAAATGGCCAATAACTTTAAATTTAAATCACAAGCTAGCTGAGAGGTTGACATGTTAATTATGAAACAAAACCAAATGAAACGAAAACAGCGAGTCAGCCTCATAATAACTCCATGATGAAGGTCTTCATATACTGGAGTCTGGAAAATTAACAGACCTACCTTCAAGATCCTGGATAATGATCCAACGTACATTCTAAATCAAACATAATGAGCTATCCTACTTGCTGTAACCTAGATGATAAGCCACCTTATCTGCTAGAACATGGATGAGCCAATGTACCTGCTGGAACATGGATGAGCCATTGTATCTGCTGGAACCTGGATGAGCTAATGTGCCTCCTGGAGCCTGGAAAATGAGCCAACTTACCTGCTGGAACCTGGATAATGAGCCAACTTGCTTGCATGAAGAAGATAATTATTCGATTTACCTTACGTGCTAAAACTTAGATTATGACTTAAATTCTTAGCTGGAACTCAATCTATTTTATTGGGAGAACATTGATTATATGCCAAATATCTTGCTGAAACCAGAATAATTAACCATTATACTTCCTGGAACCTAATTAACAAGATATCTTAAACACTGAAATCTGGACTTACGAGCTGGACCCTGGATAATTTTCCAGCATACCTGCCAGAACATCGAAAACATGCCATCTTTTAACTTGGAATATGAATAACAAGCCATATTGCCTGTTGAAACCTGGATAATTAATATATTTTGTTAATGGAAGCTGGACAATATGCCAACTTACCTGCTGGAACTTGGATAATGTTGTTTTTTAAAATACTGATTTCTCCCTGTCCTCCTGAAGACCAATAAGATGTTGCCATTGTGAGACTGAGGCTGCCTTCAGGTGCTTCTGGGTCAGTCACGATGAGACATACTTCAGCTGTCCCAGGCTGTGTCCATTTTTTAGGCGTCGTAATTATATAGCTTCTGCAGATGTAATGAAAAGGAATCATAAAACTTTGGATCGCAAACAGAACCGCCATACTACATGATCTAGCCAAAATAACTATTAGTGGTAGCATACTCGGGTGGATAATAGGATATCTGTCAATTAAGGTATCCTCTGTCCTCTACCAAAGCTAGTTCTAAAGCCTTGGTAGACCGCAGGGAGACGTTCTCAGTCCCATTTTTTTTAACGTTCTGATTAATTTTGTCCTAAATGCTTTACCTGCCTTACCTAAACATATAGCTATAAGCTATGATGATGACATCATGATCCATACAACAGGGCAAAAGAAGATGAGTTCCATTTTTAACAAAGTTCAGGCAATGGTAATCGATTAGGCCTCGTCATATCTTCATCATAAACAAAAATATTGACAGGTAAACGGCATCCCCCACTCATCCTTTTGCAGAGTGAAAACATTAACTACGTTAAATTTTACAGATATCATGGTATAGATGTATCTTTCAATAAATCCACCATCCCACAACTAAATAAGAAATGCAAAGATAGGTTAAATGCTCTCAAAGCATGGCTATAGCCCCAACTCTAGTGCTAGTGTGAGAATCGTGAAAAAGATGTACATATTCTATGTTAGGTCCTTAACTAATTATGCTGCTCCCAAATTGATATTAGCTAGAGAAAGTTCTCTGCAATCCTTAACGTTAATGCAAAAGGAAGCGCTCAGAATTATTCTTGGCTGTCCCAAATCTACCAAGGTTCCTATTAGTGTCAATAATAGGATTATTGAGATTATTACTGTAAATGGTATAAGAACGTTAAGAAATGAACCAGACACTGTCACTATGAATCTTAATAAATGTGTAAAAATACACATAGATTTAAATGGACTGGGAAAACATGCAATTATATTGGGTTTTATAACCTGCATGAACTGTATCACTGTAGAAAATAAGAGCATTTTACCCCTCCATGGAAGATGTGTTCATGTAATATCACATACCTGCAAGTCCCTCCCAAGAAGCTCATACCTAGTAATCCCTTCCTTAAATCACTTGTTAAAGTAATAATAAAATTAAGACTGATAAAAAAATATTTTGCGTTTTTAAAGAAAGTTCAATTTGATCAAAATTTCATCGAATCCAAGTTTTCTAAAAAAATTTTGAACGTTGACCATAAGATCCATCAGTGATTTCTTGTTAAAGTAATTCCGAAAAGGAAGACTATTGTTTGTAACAAAATGATTCAGCTGGAATCAAAACTTTACACATAAAATGGACAAATTTGCACATACCCACATGAATCTCATTCTCCATTTTCTTTTAATTTGAAGAATTTTTATTTTATAATAAATCTGCACTACCAAGAGTTTTGAAAGCCGTCAGAACAATTCTGGTAATGGATTCAACAACTCTGGTCACTGGACATATGCCAGGTATACTTAAAACCTAACACTAGTTACCATTCACAATCATCCACAGCAACTTGAGGTACGTTCCAGTTATGAGCGAATATAATTGAAAAATTAGAGGGAAAATAAAAATAAAAAAAATAAGGGAGCAACTGAAAGGTCCGTCTTCCAGGATACACTATAATAATAACAAAGGTCCGTCTTCCAGGATACACTATAACAATAACAGAGGTCCGTCGTCCAGGATACACTATAATAATAAAAAACGTCCGTCTTCCAGGATACACTATAAAATAAACAAAGGTCCGTCTTCCAGGATACACTATAACAATAACAGAGGTCCGTCTTCCAGGATAAACTATAATAATAACAAATGTCCGTTTTCCAGGATACACTATAATAATAACAAACGTCCGTCTTCCAGGAAACACTATAATAACAACTAGATATGCGTTGGTCACTATGCGGAATGAGAAAATTGTCCCTAGTTCCTAAGTGGACGTGACTAAAACACCAGAGAGATCAGTGGACGTGACTGGAACACCTGAGTGCTCAGTGGACGTTACTGGAACACCAGAGTGATCAGTTAACGTGAATGCAACACTAGAGAGCTCAGTGGACGTGACTGAACCACCAGAGAGCTCAGTGGACGTTACTGGAACAACAGAGTGCTCAGTGAACGTGACTGGAACTCAAGAGTGCTCAGTGGACGTGACTGGAACACCAGAGTGGTCAGTAGACATGACTGGAACACCAGAGAGTTTAGTGCATGTGACTGGAACACCAGAGTGCCTGGTGGACGTGACAGTAACACCAGAGTCCTCAGTGGACGTGACTGGAACACCAGAGAGCTCAGTTGACGTGACTGGAACACCAGAGTGCTCAGTGGACTTGACTGGAACACCAGAGTGCTCAGTGGACGTGACTGCAACATCAGGGTGCTCAGTGGACGTGACTGCAACACCAGAGTGCTCAGTGGACATGAATGGAGCCTCAGAGTGTTCAGTGGATGTGACTGAAACACCAGAGTACCTGGTGGACGTGACTGCAACACCAGAGTCCTCAGTGGACGTGACTGGAACACCAGAGTGCTCAGTGGACGTGATTGCAACACAAGAGGGCTCAATGGACGTTGCTGAAACAAAAGAGTGCTCAGTGGACGTGACTGCAACACCATAGTGCTCAGTGGACATGACTGCAACACCAGAGTGCTCAGTGGACGTGACTGCAACAAAAGAGTGTTCAGTGGACGTGACTGGAACACCAGAGTGGTCAGTGGACGTGACTGGAACACCAGAGTGCTCAATGGACGTGACTGGAACACCAGAGAGGTCAGTGAATGTGATTGGAACACCAGAGTGCGAATGGAACTGACTGGAACACCAGTGCTCAGTGGACATGACTAATACACCAGAGTGCTCAGTGGACGTGACAGGAACACCAGAGTTCTCAACGGACATGACTGCAACACCAGAGTGCTCAGTGGACGTGACTGCAACACCAGAGTGCTCGTTGGACGTGACTGCAACACCAGAGTGCTCAGTGGACGTGACTGCAACACCAGAGTGCTCGGTGGACGTCACTGATACACCAGAGTTCTCAATGGACGTGACTGGACAACCAGAGTGCTCATTGGACATGACTGGAACACCAGAGTGCTCAGTAGACGTGATTGCAACCCCAGAATGCTCAGTGGACGTGACTGCAACACCAGAGTGCTCAGTGCACGTCACAGAAACACTGGAGTGTTCAGTGGATGTGACTGGAACACCAGAGTGATCAGTGGGCGTGACTGGAACACCAGAATGCTCAGTGGATGTGACTCGAACACCAGAGAGCTCAGTGGACGTGACTGCAACACCAGAAAACTCAGTGTACATGACTGGAACACCAGACTGTTTAGTGGATGTGACTAAAACACCAGAGTGCCTGGAGGACGTGACTGCAACACCAGAGTCCTCAGTGGACGTGACTGGAACAACAGAGTGCTCAGTGGACGTGACTGGAACACCAGAGTGCTCAGTGGACGTGACTTGAACAACATAGTTGATGTGATTGGTACACCAGAGAGCTCAGAGGACGTGACTGGAACACCAGAGTGCTCAGTGGACGCGACTCGAACACCAGAGTGCTCAATTGACGTGACTGGAACACGAGTGCTCAGTGGACGTGACTAGAACACCATAATGCTCAGTGGATGTAACTGGAACACCAGAGTGCTCAGTGGACGTGACTGCAACACCAGAGTGCTCAGCGAATGTGACTGGAACACCAGAGTGCTCAATGGACGTGACTGGAACACCAGAGTGTTCAGTGGACATGATTGAAACACGAGAGTGTTCAGTGGATGTGACTGGAATACCAGAGTGCTCACTGGACGTGACTGTTACACAAGAGCACTCAATGGACGGGACTGGAACACCAGAGTGCTCACTGGGCGTGACTGCTACACAAAAGTACTCAATGGACGGGACTGGAACACCAGAGTGCCCTGTGGACGTGACTGGAACACCAGAGTACTCATTGAACCTGACTTGAACAGCAGAGTACTCAGTGAATGTGACTGGAATACCAGAGTGCTCAATGGACGTGACCGGAACACCAGAGATCTAAGTGGACATGATTGGAACACCAGAGTGCTGAGTGGACGTGACTGGAGCACCAGAGAGCACATTGGACGTGACTGGAACACCAGAGTGCTCAGTTGACATGACTCGAACACCAGAGTGCTCAGTGGGCGTGACTGGAACATCAGAGAGCTCAGTGATCGTGACTGCGTCACCAGAGTGCTCAGTGGACGTGCGTGCAACACCAGAGAGCTCAGTGGACGTGACTGGAACACCATAGTTCTCAGTGAATTTGACTGTAACACCAGAGTGCGCAAAGGACGTGACTGGAACACCAGAGTGCTCAGTGGACATGACTGGAGCAACAGAGTGTTCGGTGGAAGTGAATGGAACGCCAGAGTGCCTGGTTTACGTGACTGCAACACCCGCTCAGTGAACGTGACTGGAATACCAGAGTGCTCAGTTGACGTGGCTGGATCACAAAAGTGCTCAGTGGACGTTACTGGAAAACAAGAGTGATCAGTGGACGTGACTGCAACACCAGTGTGCTCAGTGGATGTGACTTGAACACCAGAGTGTTCAGTGGACGTGACTGGAACACCATAGTTCTCAGTGAATGTGACTGTAACACCAGAGTGCGCAATGGACGTGACTGGAACACCAGAGTGCTCAGTGGACATGACTGGAACAACAGAGTGTTCGTTGGATGTGACTGGAACACCAAAGTGCCTGGTTTACGTGACTGCAACACAAGAGTGCTCAGTGAACGTTACTGGAACACCAGAGTACTCAGTTGACGTGACTGGATCACAAGAGTGCTCAGTGGACGTTACTGGAAAACAAGAGTGCTCAGTGGACGTGACTGCAACACCAGTGTGCTCAGTGGACGTGACTTGAACACCAGAGTGCTCAGTGGACGTGGGTGCACCACCAGAGTGCTCAGTGGATATGACTGGAACACCAAAGTGCTCAGTGGACGTGACTGGAACTCCAGAGTGCTCATTGAAGGTGACTGGAACACTAGAGTGCTCAATGGACGAGAGTGGAACACCAGAGTGCTCAGTGGACATGACAGATACACCAGAGTGCTCAGTGGACGTGGCAGGAACACCAGAGTTCTCATTGGACATGACTGATACACCAGAGTGCTCAGTGGTGGTGAATGGAACACCAGAGTTCTCAATGGACGTGACTGGAGCACCAGAGCGCTCACTGGACAGGACTGGAACACCAGAGTGCTCAGTAGACGTGATTGCAGCCCCAGAAAGCTCAGTGGACGTGACTGCAACACCAGAGTGCTCAGTGAACGTCACTGGAACACCGGAGTGTTCAGTTGATGTGACTGGAACACCAGAGTGGTCAATGGACGTGACTGGAAAACCATAGTGGTTAGTGGAAGTGAGTGGAACACCAGAGTGCTCAGTGGATGTGAGTGGAAGACCAGAGAGCTCAGTGGACGTGACTGGAACACCAGAGTGCTCAGCGGACGTGACTGGAACGCATGAGTGCTCACTGAAGGTGACGGGAACACTAGAGTGCTCAATGGACGTGAGTGGAACACCAGAGTGCTCAATGGATATGACTGGAACACCAGAGTGCTCAGTGGACGTGAATGGAACACCAGAGTTCTCAGTGGATGTGACTGCAACACCAGAGTGCTCAATGGACGTGACTGGAACAGTAGAGTGCTTAGTGGACGTGACTGCTGCACAAGAGTGCTAAATGGACGTGAATGGATCACCAGAGTGCTCCGTGTACGTGACCGGAACACCAGAGTGCTCATTGGACGTGACTGGAACACGAGAGTGCTCAGTGGACGTGACTGGACCTCCAGAGTGCTCAGTGGACAAGACTGGAACACCAGACTGCTCAGTGGACGTGACTAGAACACCAGACTGCTCAGTGGGCGTGAATACAGCACCAGAGTGCTTAGTGGACTTATCTCTAACACCAGGGTGCTCAGTGGAAGTGATTGTAACACCAGAATGCTCAGTGGACGTGACTGCAATAGCAGAGTGCACAGTGGACGTGAATGCAACACCAGAGCGCTCAGTGGACATGACTGGGACACCAGAGTGTTCAGTGGATGTGACTGGAACCCCAGAATGCCTTGTGGACGTGACTGCAACACCAGAGTCCTCAGTTGATGTGACTGGAACACCAGAGAGCTCAGTGGACGTGACTGCAACACACGAGTGCTTAGTGGACATGACTGCAACACCAAAGTGTTCACTTTACGTGACTGCAAGACCAGAGAGCTCAGCAGACGTGACTGGAACACCAGAGAGCTCAGTGGACGTTACTGGAACACCGGAGTGTTCATTGGACGTGACTGGAACACCAGAGTGCTCAGTGGGAGTGACTGTAACACCAGAGTCCTCAGTGGACGTGACTTGCACACCAGAGTGCTCAATGGAATGGATTGCAACACAAGAGTGCTCAGTGGACATGACTGCAACACCAGCGTGCTCAGTGGACGTGACTGCAACACCAGAGTGCTCAGTGGACGTGACTGGAACACCGGAGTGTTCAGTGGACGTAACTGGAATACCAGAGTGCTCAGTGGACGTGACTGGAACACCAGAGTGCTCAGTGGATGTGACTGAAACACCCAAGTGCTCGGTGGACATGACTGGTACACCAGAGTGCTTAACAGACGTGATTGTAACACCAGAGTGCTTAGTGAACATGACTGGTACACCAGAGTGCTGAGTGCACGTTACTGCAACAACAGAGTGCCCAGCTGACGTGACTGCAGCACAAGAGTGCTCAGTGCACGGGAATGGAACATCGGAGTGTTCAGCGGATGTGACTGGAACACCAGAGTGCTCAGTGGATGTGACCGGAACACCAGAGTGCTCATTGGATGTGACTGGAACACCAGAGTTCTCACAGGACGTGACAGGAGAACAAGTGTGCTCAGTGTATATGACTGGATCACCAGAGCGCTCAGTGGACATGACTGGAACACCAGAGTGCTCAATGGACGTGACTAGAACACCAGAGTTCTCAGTGGACATGACTGGAACACCAAAGTCCTCAGTGGACGTGAATGTAACACCAGAGTTCTCAGTGGACCTGATTGCAACACCAGAGTGCTCAGTGGACGTGATGGGAACTACAGAGTGCTATGTGGACGTGACTGCAACACCATGGAGCTCTGTGGGCGTGTCTGTAACACCAGAGTGCTCAGTGTACATGACTGGAACATTAAAGTGTTTCGTGGATATGACTGGAACACCATAGTGCATGGTGGACGTGACTGCAATACCAGAGTGCTCAGTGGACGTGACTGGAACATCAGAGAGCTCATTGGACGTGACTGCAACACAAGAGTGCTCAATGGACGTGACTGGAACACCAGAGCGGTCAGTGGATGTGACTGGATCAGCAAAGTGCTAAATGGACGTGACTGGAACACCAGAGTGGTCAGTGGACGTGACTGGATCAGCAAAGTGCTCAGTGGACGTGACTGGAACACCAGAGTGCTAAGTGGATATGATTGGACCACCAAAGTGATCAGTGGACGTGACTGGAACACCAGAGTGCTTAATGGACGTAACTTGAACACCAAGTGCTCAGTGTACATGACTGGTACACCAGAGTGCTCAGTGGACATGACTGGAACACCAAAGTGCTCAGTGGACGTGATTGCAACACCAGAGAGCTCATTGGACGTGACTGGAACACCAGAGTTCTCAGTGAATGTGATTGGAACACCAGAGTGCGCAATGGACGTGTCTGGAACACCAGAGTGTTCGGAGGATATGACTGGAACACCAGAGTGCCTGGTGGACGTGACTGCAACACCCGAGTTCTCAGTGGACGAGACTGGATCAGCAAAGTGCTCAGTGGACGTGACTAGAACACCAGAGTGCTCAGTGGATGTGATTGGACCACCAAAGTGATCAGTGGACGTGACTGGAACACCAGAGTGCTTAATGGACGTAACTTGAACACCAAGTGCTCAGTGTACATGACTGGTACACCAGAGTGCTCTGTGGACATGACTGGAACACCAGAGTGCTCAGTGGACGTGATTGCAACACCAGAGAGCTCATTGGACGTGACTGGAACACCAGAGTTCTCAGTGAATGTGATTGGAACATCAGAGTGCTCAGTGGACATGACTGGAACAACAGAGTGTTCGGAGGATATGACTGGAACACCAGAGTGCCTGGTGGACGTCACTGCAACACCCGAGTTCTCAGTGGACGTGACTGGAACACCAGAGTGCTCAGTGGAAGTAACTGCAACACAAGAGTGCTCAGTGAACGTGACTGGAACACCACAGTGCTCAGTTGACGTGACTGGATCACCAGAGTGCTCAGTGGACGTTACTGGAAAATAAGAGTGCTCAGTGGACGTGACTGCAACACCAGTGTGCTCAGTGGACGTGACTTGAACACCAGAGTGCCCAGTGGATGTGACTGGACCACCTAAGTGATCAGTGGACTTGAGTGGGACACCATAGTGCTCAGTGAATGTGACCGGCACACCAGAGTGCTCAGTGGACGTGAGTGAAACACGAGAGTGCTCAGTGGACGTTACTGGAACACCAGAGTGCTCAGTGGACGTGACTGCAACACAAGAGTGCTCAGTGAACGTGACTGGAACACCAGAGTGCTCAGTTGACGTGACTGGATCACCAGAGTGCTCAGTGGACGTTACTGGAAAACAAGAGTGCTCAGTGGACGTGACTGCAACACCAGTGTGCTCAGTGCACGTGACTTGAACACCAGAGTGTTCAGTGGACGTGAGTGGAACACCAGAGTGCTCAGTGGACGTGACTGCTACACCAGAGTGCTCAGTGGATGTGACTGGACCACCAAAGTGATTAGATGACGTGAATGGCACACCAGAGTGCTTTATGGACGTAACTGGAACACCAGAGTGCTCAGTGTACATGACTGGTACACCAGAGTGCTCAATGGACATGACTGGAACCCCAGAGTGCTCAGTGGACGTGTTTGCACCACCAGGGTGCTCAGTGGACGTGATTGCAACTCCAGAGTGCTCAGTGTACGTGACTGTAACACCAGAGTGCTCAGTGAATGTGATTGGAACACCAGAGTGCGCAATGGACGTGACTGGAACACCAGAGTGCTCAGTGGACATGACTGGAACAACAGAGTGTTCGGAGGATATGACTGGAACACCAGAGTGCCTGGTGGACGTGACTGCAACACCCGAGTTCTCAGTGGACGTGACTGGAACACCAGAGTGCTCAGTGGACGTGACTGCAACACAAGAGTGCTCAGTGGACGTGACTTGAACACCAGAGTGCCCAGTGGATGTGACTGGACCACCTAAGTGATCAGCGGACGTGACTGGAACACAAGAGTGCTTAATGGACGTGTCTGGAATTGCAGAGTGCTCATTGGACGTGTCTGGAATTGCAGAGTGCTCAGTGGACTTGAGTAGAACACCAGAGTGCTCAGTGATTGTGACCGGCACACCAGAGTGCTCACTGGGCGTGACTGCTACACAAAAGTACTCAATGGACGGGACTGGAACACCAGAGTGCCCTGTGGACGTGACTGGAACACCAGAGTACTCATTGAACCTGACTTGAACAGCAGAGTACTCAGTGAATGTGACTGGAATACCAGAGTGCTCAATGGACGTGACCGGAACACCAGAGATCTAAGTGGACATGATTGGAACACCAGAGTGCTGAGTGGACGTGACTGGAGCACCAGAGAGCACATTGGACGTGACTGGAACACCAGAGTGCTCAGTTGACATGACTCGAACACCAGAGTGCTCAGTGGGCGTGACTGGAACATCAGAGAGCTCAGTGATCGTGACTGCGTCACCAGAGTGCTCAGTGGACGTGCGTGCAACACCAGAGAGCTCAGTGGACGTGACTGGAACACCATAGTTCTCAGTGAATTTGACTGTAACACCAGAGTGCGCAAAGGACGTGACTGGAACACCAGAGTGCTCAGTGGACATGACTGGAGCAACAGAGTGTTCGGTGGAAGTGAATGGAACGCCAGAGTGCCTGGTTTACGTGACTGCAACACCCGCTCAGTGAACGTGACTGGAATACCAGAGTGCTCAGTTGACGTGGCTGGATCACAAAAGTGCTCAGTGGACGTTACTGGAAAACAAGAGTGATCAGTGGACGTGACTGCAACACCAGTGTGCTCAGTGGATGTGACTTGAACACCAGAGTGTTCAGTGGACGTGACTGGAACACCATAGTTCTCAGTGAATGTGACTGTAACACCAGAGTGCGCAATGGACGTGACTGGAACACCAGAGTGCTCAGTGGACATGACTGGAACAACAGAGTGTTCGTTGGATGTGACTGGAACACCAAAGTGCCTGGTTTACGTGACTGCAACACAAGAGTGCTCAGTGAACGTTACTGGAACACCAGAGTACTCAGTTGACGTGACTGGATCACAAGAGTGCTCAGTGGACGTTACTGGAAAACAAGAGTGCTCAGTGGACGTGACTGCAACACCAGTGTGCTCAGTGGACGTGACTTGAACACCAGAGTGCTCAGTGGACGTGGGTGCACCACCAGAGTGCTCAGTGGATATGACTGGAACACCAAAGTGCTCAGTGGACGTGACTGGAACTCCAGAGTGCTCATTGAAGGTGACTGGAACACTAGAGTGCTCAATGGACGAGAGTGGAACACCAGAGTGCTCAGTGGACATGACAGATACACCAGAGTGCTCAGTGGACGTGGCAGGAACACCAGAGTTCTCATTGGACATGACTGATACACCAGAGTGCTCAGTGGTGGTGAATGGAACACCAGAGTTCTCAATGGACGTGACTGGAGCACCAGAGCGCTCACTGGACAGGACTGGAACACCAGAGTGCTCAGTAGACGTGATTGCAGCCCCAGAAAGCTCAGTGGACGTGACTGCAACACCAGAGTGCTCAGTGAACGTCACTGGAACACCGGAGTGTTCAGTTGATGTGACTGGAACACCAGAGTGGTCAATGGACGTGACTGGAAAACCATAGTGGTTAGTGGAAGTGAGTGGAACACCAGAGTGCTCAGTGGATGTGAGTGGAAGACCAGAGAGCTCAGTGGACGTGACTGGAACACCAGAGTGCTCAGCGGACGTGACTGGAACGCATGAGTGCTCACTGAAGGTGACGGGAACACTAGAGTGCTCAATGGACGTGAGTGGAACACCAGAGTGCTCAATGGATATGACTGGAACACCAGAGTGCTCAGTGGACGTGAATGGAACACCAGAGTTCTCAGTGGATGTGACTGCAACACCAGAGTGCTCAATGGACGTGACTGGAACAGTAGAGTGCTTAGTGGACGTGACTGCTGCACAAGAGTGCTAAATGGACGTGAATGGATCACCAGAGTGCTCCGTGTACGTGACCGGAACACCAGAGTGCTCATTGGACGTGACTGGAACACGAGAGTGCTCAGTGGACGTGACTGGACCTCCAGAGTGCTCAGTGGACAAGACTGGAACACCAGACTGCTCAGTGGACGTGACTAGAACACCAGACTGCTCAGTGGGCGTGAATACAGCACCAGAGTGCTTAGTGGACTTATCTCTAACACCAGGGTGCTCAGTGGAAGTGATTGTAACACCAGAATGCTCAGTGGACGTGACTGCAATAGCAGAGTGCACAGTGGACGTGAATGCAACACCAGAGCGCTCAGTGGACATGACTGGGACACCAGAGTGTTCAGTGGATGTGACTGGAACCCCAGAATGCCTTGTGGACGTGACTGCAACACCAGAGTCCTCAGTTGATGTGACTGGAACACCAGAGAGCTCAGTGGACGTGACTGCAACACACGAGTGCTTAGTGGACATGACTGCAACACCAAAGTGTTCACTTTACGTGACTGCAAGACCAGAGAGCTCAGCAGACGTGACTGGAACACCAGAGAGCTCAGTGGACGTTACTGGAACACCGGAGTGTTCATTGGACGTGACTGGAACACCAGAGTGCTCAGTGGGAGTGACTGTAACACCAGAGTCCTCAGTGGACGTGACTTGCACACCAGAGTGCTCAATGGAATGGATTGCAACACAAGAGTGCTCAGTGGACATGACTGCAACACCAGCGTGCTCAGTGGACGTGACTGCAACACCAGAGTGCTCAGTGGACGTGACTGGAACACCGGAGTGTTCAGTGGACGTAACTGGAATACCAGAGTGCTCAGTGGACGTGACTGGAACACCAGAGTGCTCAGTGGATGTGACTGAAACACCCAAGTGCTCGGTGGACATGACTGGTACACCAGAGTGCTTAACAGACGTGATTGTAACACCAGAGTGCTTAGTGAACATGACTGGTACACCAGAGTGCTGAGTGCACGTTACTGCAACAACAGAGTGCCCAGCTGACGTGACTGCAGCACAAGAGTGCTCAGTGCACGGGAATGGAACATCGGAGTGTTCAGCGGATGTGACTGGAACACCAGAGTGCTCAGTGGATGTGACCGGAACACCAGAGTGCTCATTGGATGTGACTGGAACACCAGAGTTCTCACAGGACGTGACAGGAGAACAAGTGTGCTCAGTGTATATGACTGGATCACCAGAGCGCTCAGTGGACATGACTGGAACACCAGAGTGCTCAATGGACGTGACTAGAACACCAGAGTTCTCAGTGGACATGACTGGAACACCAAAGTCCTCAGTGGACGTGAATGTAACACCAGAGTTCTCAGTGGACCTGATTGCAACACCAGAGTGCTCAGTGGACGTGATGGGAACTACAGAGTGCTATGTGGACGTGACTGCAACACCATGGAGCTCTGTGGGCGTGTCTGTAACACCAGAGTACTCAGTGTACATGAATGGAACATTAAAGTGTTTCGTGGATATGACTGGAACACCATAGTGCATGGTGGACGTGACTGCAATACCAGAGTGCTCAGTGGACGTGACTGGAACATCAGAGAGCTCATTGGACGTGACTGCAACACAAGAGTGCTCAATGGACGTGACTGGAACACCAGAGCGGTCAGTGGATGTGACTGGATCAGCAAAGTGCTAAATGGACGTGACTGGAACACCAGAGTGGTCAGTGGACGTGACTGGATCAGCAAAGTGCTCAGTGGACGTGACTGGAACACCAGAGTGCTAAGTGGATATGATTGGACCACCAAAGTGATCAGTGGACGTGACTGGAACACCAGAGTGCTTAATGGACGTAACTTGAACACCAAGTGCTCAGTGTACATGACTGGTACACCAGAGTGCTCAGTGGACATGACTGGAACACCAAAGTGCTCAGTGGACGTGATTGCAACACCAGAGAGCTCATTGGACGTGACTGGAACACCAGAGTTCTTAGTGAATGTGATTGGAACACCAGAGTGCGCAATGGACGTGTCTGGAACACCAGAGTGTTCGGAGGATATGACTGGAACACCAGAGTGCCTGGTGGACGTGACTGCAACACCCGAGTTCTCAGTGGACGAGACTGGATCAGCAAAGTGCTCAGTGGACGTGACTAGAACACCAGAGTGCTCAGTGGATGTGATTGGACCACCAAAGTGATCAGTGGACGTGACTGGAACACCAGAGTGCTTAATGGACGTAACTTGAACACCAAGTGCTCAGTGTACATGACTGGTACACCAGAGTGCTCTGTGGACATGACTGGAACACCAGAGTGCTCAGTGGACGTGATTGCAACACCAGAGAGCTCATTGGACGTGACTGGAACACCAGAGTTCTCAGTGAATGTGATTGGAACACCAGAGTGCTCAGTGGACATGACTGGAACAACAGAGTGTTCGGAGGATATGACTGGAACACCATAGTGCCTGGTGGACGTCACTGCAACACCCGAGTTCTCAGTGGACGTGACTGGTACACCAGAGTGCTCAGTGGAAGTAACTGCAACACAAGAGTGCTCAGTGAACGTGACTGGAACACCACAGTGCTCAGTTGACGTGACTGGATCACCAGAGTGCTCAGTGGACGTTACTGGAAAATAAGAGTGCTCAGTGGACGTGACTGCAACACCAGTGTGCTCAGTGGACGTGACTTGAACACCAGAGTGCCCAGTGGATGTGACTGGACCACCTAAGTGATCAGTGGACTTGAGTGGGACACCAGAGTGCTCAGTGAATGTGACGGGCACACCAGAGTGCTCAGTGGACGTGAGTGAAACACGAGAGTGCTCAGTGGACGTTACTGGACCACCAGAGTGCTCAGTGGACGTGACTGCAACACAAGAGTGCTCAGTGAACGTGACTGGGACACCAGAGTGCTCAGTTGACGTGACTGGATCACCAGAGTGCTCAGTGGACGTTACTGGAAAACAAGAGTGCTCAGTGGACGTGACTGCAACACCAGTGTGCTCAGTGCACGTGACTTGAACACCAGAGTGTTCAGTGGACGTGAGTGGAACACCAGAGTGCTCAGTGGACGTGACTGCTACACCAGAGTGCTCAGTGGATGTGACTGGACCACCAAAGTGATCAGATGACGTGAATGGCACACCAGAGTGCTTTATGGACGTAACTGGAACACCAGAGTGCTCAGTGTACATGACTGGTACACCAGAGTGCTCAATGGACATGACTGGAACCCCAGAGTGCTCAGTGGACGTGTTTGCACCACCAGGGTGCTCAGTGGACGTGATTGCAACTCCAGAGTGCTCAGTGTACGTGACTGGAACACCAGAGTGCTCAGTGAATGTGATTGGAACACCAGAGTGCGCAATGGACGTGACTGGAACACCAGAGTGCTCAGTGGACATGACTGGAACAACAGAGTGTTCGGAGGATATGACTGGAACACCAGAGTGCCTGGTGGACGTGACTGCAACACCCGAGTTCTCAGTGGACGTGACTGGAGCACCAGAGTGCTCAGTGGACGTGACTGCAACACAAGAGTGCTCAGTGGACGTGACTTGAACACCAGAGTGCCCAGTGGATGTGACTGGACCACCTAAGTGATCAGCGGACGTGACTGGAACACAAGAGTGCTTAATGGACGTGTCTGGAATTGCAGAGTGCTCATTGGACGTGTCTGGAATTGCAGAGTGCTCAGTGGACTTGAGTAGAACACCAGAGTGCTCAGTGATTGTGACCGGCACACCAGAGTGCTCAGTGGACGTGACTGCAACACAAGAGTGCTCAGTGAACGTGACTGGAACACCAGAGTGCTCAGTTGACGTGACTGGATCACCAGAGTGCTCCGTGGACGTTACTGGAAAACAAAAGTGCTCAGTGGACGTGACTGCAACACCAGTGTGCTCAGTGCACGTGACTTGAACACCAGAGTGCTCAGTGGACGTGAGTGGAACACCAGAGTGCTCAGTGGACGTGATTGCTACACCAGAGTGCTCAGTGGATGTGACTGGACCACCAAAGTGATCAGAGGACGTGACTGGAACACCAGAGTGCTTAATGGACGTAACTGGAACACCAGAGTGCTCAGTGTACATGACTGGTACACCAGAGTGCTCAGTGGACATGACTGGAACACCAGAGTGCTCAGTAGACGTGTTTGCACCACCAGGGTGCTCAGTGGACGTGATTGCAAAACCAGAGTGCTCAGTGTACGTGACTGGAACACCAGAGTGCTCAATAGACGTGGCTGGTACACCATAGCGCTCATTGAATGTGACAGGAACACCAGAGTGCTCAGAGGACGTGACTGAAACACTACAGTGCTCAGTGGACATGACTGGAACACCAGAGTGTTCAGTGAATGTGACCGGCACACCAGAGTGGTCACTGGACGTGAGTGGAACACCAGAGCGCTCAGTGGACATGTCTGGAACACCAGAGTGCTCAATGGACGTGACTTGAACACTAGAGTTCTCAGTAGACGTGTTCGGAACACCAGAGTGCTCTATGGACGTGATTGCAACACAAGAGTGCTCAGTGGACATGACTGCAACACCAGCGTGCTCAGTGGACGAGACTGCAACACCAGAGTGCTCAGTGGACGTGATTGCAGCACCAGGTTGCTCAGTGGACGTGACTGGAACACAAGAGTGCTCAGTGGACGTGACTGGAACATCGTAGTGCTCAGTGGACGTTACTGGAACACCGGAGTGTTCATTGGACGTGACTGGAACACCAGAGTGCTCAGTGGGAGTGACTGTAACACCAGAGTCCTCAGTGGACGTGACTTGCACACCAGAGTGCTCAATGGAATGGATTGTAACACAAGAGTGCTCAGTGGACATGACTGCAACACCAGCGTGCTCAATGGACGTGACTGCAACACCAGAGTGCTCAGTGGACGTGACTGGAACACTGGAGTGTTCAGTGGACGTAACCGGAATACCAGAGTACTCAGTGGACGTGACTGGAACACCAGAGTGCTCAGTGGATGTGACTGAAACACCAGAGTGCTGAGTGCACGTTACTGCAACAACAGAGTGCCCAGCTGACGTGACTGCAACACAAGAGTGCTCAGTGCACGGGAATGGAACATCGGAGTGTTCAGCGGATGTGACTGGAACACCAGAGTGCTCAGTGGATGTGCCTGGAACACCAGAGTGCTCATTGGATGTGACTGGAACACCAGAGTTCTCACAGGACGTGACAGGAGAACAAGTGTGCTCAGTGTATATGACTGGATCACCAGAGCGCTCATTGGACATGACTGGAACACCAGAGTGCTCAATGGACGTGACTAGAACACCCGAGTTCTCAGTGGACATGACTGGAGCTCCAAAGTGCTCAGTGGACGTGAATGTAACACCAGAGTTCTCAGTGGACCTGATTGCAACACCAGAGTGCTCAGTGGACGTGATTGGAACTACAGAGTGCTATGTGAACGTGACTGCAACACCATGGAGCTCTGTGGGCGTGTCTGTAACACCAGAGTGCTCAGTGGACGTGACTGGAACATCAGAGTGCTCATTGGACGTGACTGCAACACAAGAGTACTCAATGGACGTGACTGGAACACCAGAGCGGTCAGTGGATGTGACTGGATCAGCAAAGTGCTAAATGGACGTGACTGGAACACCAGAGTGGTCAGTGGACGTGACTGGATCAGCAAAGTGCTCAGTGGACGTGACTGGAACACCAGAGCGGTCAGTGGATGTGACTGGATCAGCAAAGTGCTAAATGGATGTGATTGGACCACCAAAGTGATCAGTGGACGTGACTGGAACACCAGAGTGCTTAATGGACGTAACTTGAACACCAAGTGCTCAGTGTACATAACCGGTACACCAGAGTGCTCAGTGGACATGACTGGAACACCAGAGTGCTCAGTGGACGTGATTGCAACACCAGAGAGCTCATTGGACGTGACTGGAACACCAGAGATCTCAGTGAATGTGATTGGAACACCAGAGTGCGCAATGGACGTGACTGGAACACCAGAGTGTTCGGAGGATATGACTGGAACACCAGAGTGCCTGGTGGACGTGACTGCAACACCCGAGTTCTCAGTGGACGTGACTGGATCAGCAAAGTGCTCAGTGGACGTGACTGGAACACCAGAGTGCTCAGTGGATGTGATTGGACCACCAAAGTGATCAGTGGACGTGACTGGAACACCAGAGTGCTTAATGGACGTAACTTGAACACCAAGTGCTCAGTGTACATGACTGGTACACCAGAGTGCTCAGTGGACATGACTGGAACACCAGAGTGCTCAGTGGACGTGATTGCAACACCAGAGAGCTCATTGGACGTGACTGGAACACCAGAGTTCTCAGTGAATGTGATTGGAACACCAGAGTGCGCAATGGACGTGACTGGAACACCAGAGTGCTCAGTGGACATGACTGGAACAATAGAGTGTTCGGAATATATGACTGGAACACCAGAGTGCCTGGAGGACGTGACTGCAACACCCGAGTTCTCAGTGGACGTGACTGGAACACCAGAGTGCTCAGTGGACGTGACTGCAACACAAGAGTGCTCAGTGGACGTGACTTGAACACCAGAGTGCCCAGTGGATGTGACTGGACCACCTAAGTGATCAGCGGACTTGACTGGAACACAAGAGTGCTTAATGGACGTGTCTGGAATTGCAGAGTGCTCATTGGACGTGTCTGGAATTGCAGAGTGCTCAGTGGACTTGAGGAGAACTCCAGAGTGCTCAGTGATTGTGACCGGCACACCAGAGTGCTCAGTGGACGTGACTGCAACACAAGAGTGCTCAGTGAACGTGACTGGAACACCAGAGTGCTCAGTTGACGTGACTGGATCACCAGAGTGCTCCGTGGACGTTACTGGAAAACAAAAGTGCTCAGTGGACGTGACTGCAACACCAGTGTGCTCAGTGCACGTGACTGCTACACCAGAGTGCTCAGTGGATGTGACTGGACCACCAAAGTGATCAGAGGACGTGACTGGAACACCAGAGTGCTTAATGGACGTAACTGGAACACCAGAGTGCTCAGTGTACATGACTGGTACACCAGAGTGCTCAGTGGACATGACTGGAACACCAGAGTGCTCAGTAGACGTGTTTGCACAACCAGGGTGCTCAGTGGACGTGATTGCAAAACCAGAGTGCTCAGTGTACGTGACTGGAACACCAGAGTGCTCAATAGACGTGGCTGGTACACCATAGCGCTCATTGAATGTGACAGGAACAACAGAGTGCTCAGAGGACGTGACTGAAACACTACAGTGCTCAGTGGACATGACTCGAACACCAGAGTGTTCGGTGAATGTGACCGGCACACCCGAGTGGTCACTGGACGTGAGTGGAACACCAGAGCGCTCAGTGGACATGTCTGGAACACCAGAGTGCTCAATGGACGTGACTTGAACACTAGAGTTCTCAGTAGACGTGACCGGAACACCAGAGTGCTCAGTGGACATGACTCTAACACCAGAGTGCTCTGTGGACGTGATTGCAACACAAGAGTGCTCAGTGGACATGACTGCAACACCAGCGTGCTCAGTGGACGAGACTGCAACACCAGAGTGCTCAGTGGACGTGATTGCAGCACCAGGTTGCTCAGTGGACGTGACTGGAACACAAGAGTGCTCAATGGACGTGACTGGAACATCGTAGTGCTCAGTGGACGTTACTGGAACACCGGAGTGTTCATTGGACGTGACTGGAACACCAGAGTGCTCAGTGGGAGTGACTGTAACACCAGAGTCCTCAGTGGACGTGACTTGCACACCAGAGTGCTCAATGGAATGGATTGTAACACAAGAGTGCTCAGTGGACATGACTGGAACACCAGCGTGCTCAATGGACGTGACTGCAACACCAGAGTGCTCAGTGGACGTGACGGGAACACTGGAGTGTTCAGTGGACGTAACCGGAATACCAGAGTGCTCAGTGGACGTGACTAGAACACCAGAGTGCTCAGTGGATGTGACTGAAACACCAGAGTGCTGAGTGCACGTTACTGCAACAACAGAGTGCCCAGCTGACGTGACTGCAACACAAGAGTGCTCAGTGCACGGGAATGGAACATCGGAGTGTTCAGCGGATGTGACTGGAACACCAGAGTGCTCAGTGGATGTGACCGGAACACCAGAGTGCTCATTGGATGTGACTGGAACACCAGAGTTCTCACAGGACGTGACAGGAGAACAAGTGTGCTCAGTGTATATGACTGGATCACCAGAGCGCTCAGTGGACATGACTGGAACACCAGAGTGCTCAATGGACGTGACTAGAACACCCGAGTTCTCAGTGGACATGACTGGAGCACCAAAGTGCTCAGTGGACGTGAATGTAACACCAGAGTTCTCAGTGGACCTGATTGCAACACCAGAGTGCTCAGTGGACGTGATGGGAACTACAGAGTGCTATGTGAACGTGACTGCAACACCAAGGAGCTCTGTGGGCGTGTCTGTAACACCAGAGTGCTCAGTGGACGTGACTGGAACATCAGAGTGCTCATTGGACGTGACTGCAACACAAGAGTGCTCAATGGACGTGACTGGAACACCAGAGCGGTCAGTGGATGTGACTGGATCAGCAAAGTGCTAAATGGACGTGACTGGAACACCAGAGTGGTCAGTGGACGTGACTGGATCAGCAAAGTGCTCAGTGGACGTGACTGGAGCACCAGAGTGCTAAGTGGATGTGATTGGACCACCAAAGTGATCAGTGGACGTGACTGGAACACCAGAGTGCTTAATGGACGTAACTTGAACACCAAGTGCTCATTGTATATGACTGGTACACCAGAGTGCTCAGTGGACATGACTGGAACACCAAAGTGCTCAGTGGACGTGATTGCAAAACCAGAGAGCTCATTGGACGTGACTGGAACACCAGAGATCTCAGTGAATGTGATTGGAACACCAGAGTGCGCAATGGACGTGACTGGAACACCAGAGTGTTCGGAGGATATGACTGGAACACCAGAGTGCCTGGTGGACGTGATTGCAACACCCGAGTTCTCAGTGGACGTGACTGGATGAGCAAAGTGCTCAGTGGACGTGACTGGAACACCAGAGTGCTCAGTGGATGTGATTGGACCACCAAAGTGATCAGTGGACGTGACTGGAACACCAGAGTGCTTAATGGACGTACCTTGAACACCAAGTGCTCAGTGTACATGACTGGTACACCAGAGTGCTCAGTGGACATGACTGGAACACCAGAGTGCTCAGTGGACGTGATTGCAACACCAGAGAGCTCATTGGACGTGACTGGAACACCAGAGTTCTCAATGAATGTGATTGGAACACCAGAGTGCGCAATGGACGTGACTGGAACACCAGAGTGCTCAGTGGACATGACTGGAACAACAGAGTGTTCGTAGGATATGACTGGAACACCAGAGTGCCTGGTGGACGTGACTGCAACACCCGAGTTCTCAGTGGACGTGACTGGAGCACCAGAGTGCTCAGTGGACGTGACTGCAACACAAGAGTGCTCAGTGAAAGTGATTGGAACACCACAGTGCTCAGTTGACGTGACTGGATCACCAGAGTGCTCAGTGGACGTTACTGGAAAATAAGAGTGCTCAGTGGACGTGACTGCAACACCAGTGTGCTCAGTGGACGTGACTTGAACACCAGAGTGCCCAGTGGATGTGACTGGACCACCTAAGTGATCAGTGGACATGACTGGAACACCAGAGTGCTTAATGGACGTGTCTGGAATTGCAGAGTGCTCATTGGACGTGTCTGGAATTGCAGAGTGCTCAGTATACTTGAGTGGAACACCAGAGTGCTCAATGAATGTGACCGGCGCACCAGAGTGCTCAGTGGACGTGAGTGAAACACGAGAGTGCTCAGTGGACGTTAGTGGAACACCAGAGTTCTCATTAGACGTGAGCGGAACACCAGAGTGCTCAGTGGACGTGACTCGAAAAACAGATTGCTCAGTTGACGTGACTGGATCACCAGAGTGCTCAGTGGACGTTACTGGAAAACAAGAGTGCTCAGTGGACGTGACTGCAACACCAGTGTGCTCAGTGCACGTGACTTGAACACCTGAGTGCTCAGTGGACGTGAGTGGAACACCAGAGTGCTCAGTGGACGTGACTGCTACACCAGAGTGCTCAGTGGATGTGACTGGACCACCAAAGTGATCAGATGACGTGACTGGAACACCAGAGTGCTTTATGGACGTAACTGGAACACCAGAGTGCTCAGTGTACATGACTGGTACACCAGAGTGCTCAGTGGACATGACTGGAACACCAGAGTGCTCAGTGGACGTGTTTGCACCACCAGGGTGCTCAGTGGACGTGATTGCAACACCCGAGTTCTGAGTGGACGTGACTGGAACACCAGAGTGCTCAGTGGACGTGACTGCAACACAAGAGTGCTCAGTGAAAGTGATTGGAACACCACAGTGCTCAGTTGACGTGACTGGATCACCAGAGTGCTCAGTGGACGTTACTTGAAAATAAGAGTGCTCAGTGGACGTGACTGCAACACCAGTGTGCTCAGTGGACGTGACTTGAACACCAGAGTGCCCAGTGGATGTGACTGGACCACCTAAGTGATCAGTGGACATGACTGGAACACCAGAGTGCTTAATGGACGTGTCTGGAATTGGAGAGTGCTCATTGGACGTGTCTGGAATTGCAGAGTGCTCAGTATACTTGAGTGGAACACCAGAGTGCTCATTGAATGTGACCGGCACACCAGAGTGCTCAGTGGACGTGAGTGAAACACGAGTTTTTTTTTTTTTATATTTTATTTAAAACCAATACAGTTTAACATAAAAATAAAGAAACAGTATGGAACCTAATCAAATTAACTGACAAACGGATTGTACCTACATGCTCGCAAGATATTACAACAAAAACTTACATCAAGAACATAACTAAAAACAAATTACATGTCACAGGGTCATGAATTGACATACATACAAAACCTTGCATATATATAAATTGTACATATAAATGACATCTGACAAAGGTTCAATACACTTGAACATAAAATATACAAAGAAGTTATATCAGTTAAATCCCATCCTTCACATTAATCAAAAAACCAAAACCTAACATCATAATCTGACTAGAAAATCTACATACTTATCCCTAACAATACAGCTGAACATATCCCAACATACAAATAAACAGACAAAGAATACAGCTTAGAACACAATAACTGAAGCTCTATACTGTTACAATACACCCATATACAAATTTCAGACACAAATGGACTACGTCACTAAACTGTCTAGATATGTCTGTATACCATACAGACTAAAACTTAACATCAAGAACTTGCATGAACACCAAACCGGTATCAGGGTACAGACCATAATTATAAACTTTAAAAAGAATCAATCATGCATATATAAAGTATTACATAACGTCTGACCCATGACAAAGGCTCAATACAATAGAAAGGGATATATATTTATATATATACACATACACACCCACACACCACACACCCACATCCACACACACACCCACACGTACACACAAAAATTTTCACAAAATCACATTAATCAGATGCACTGTATGCACAATGCAAAACAGTATATAAGTATATCTCATCGTGCAAAAACCCAGCACGTAACATAAATACAAACTAAAACACACTTCATGTCGCAAAGAACTTATTTCTCAAGAATCATGTTATACAAGACTGATACACATCATAATTATACATAAAAAATCTACTATATTATACCTACATTCTGAAAAGTGTTATATCTACCATAACGAGACCTTGAGCTCTACATCCACACTTGGATGCCATAAAGTCCCAATGAAAACCAGGAAACCATTCCAAACCCACATTCACAACACTCTCACGACCCCCCCCCCCCAGGGAGGCGAGCCCGCTGTTGCCCCCTGACTCCCTCCAACCTATGAAAACCCCTTCACTCACTCATTTCCAATCACAGATTTACGAGAATCCCTAACGTTAGCATTCTATACCCCTCTGAGAAAGCCTGATCCCACCTCCTCCCATACAAATCTCTGTTACGACACCTCGTACGATAGAACGTTACCGCAAGAACCTTTCTTCTCTCCTCACTATCCCCTCTCCCCCTCATCACCCACGACATATATATATAATCTACCATGATATAATCTAAAGCTCTTATGACACCCTCGTCTAACCCACCCATATCTAGACTTAGAGCACGCAAAACCGACACCCCACGGCCCCCCACCCTCTGTACCAACCTACTTAACCAGCACCTAACCTCCTCTAGCCCTTCACAAAAGTAAACTACATGGAACGCAGTCTCATCCCCTCCACAGATACCACACCCCCCACCCTCTACAACCTGTCTGTTTCGTAATATCTCACCAGACGGAAGGATCCCATGCAGAAAACGAAACATCACCTCACGCGCCCGAGGTTTTAACTTCAATTTACTAAATCTAAACCAAATACTCTTCCACGCATACATGGGGAACAAACCCTCAACTGGGACAACGCACCTACCTACAAGTAACCTACACAAAACCCTTATACGAACCTTTCTCAGTTCCCTAACCAACATCACAGCCCTCAAAACTATTTCACATTCCCTCAACTCCATTCCTCGATACCACATACCCAGCCTGTCGTGTATCCTTCCCAAACGCCCCGCGTTCACACCCTCACGCAACACTTCCCATTTAATAAACACACATTTAGCCCTCCGTCTCAAATCCAACAACCCCAACCCACCCTGACTTACAGGTAACATTACAACCTCCCTCCGTAACCAATCACAACGTGAACCCCATAAAAATTTGTACACCCGTCTTAGTATCCCCGCAATCGCTGTCCCTGTAATTGGGAACACAGCTGCAACATACCAAACCTTACTATACAATAAAATGTTCACGACTATCACTCGCTGTATCAGAGTTAGGTGCTGGGGTCTCAGAACACCTAGACGCCCCACGATCCTTTCCAATAACCTATCCGAATTTTCCTCCCGCGCCGCAACCATGTCATCCCTATAAATAATACCACAAATCTTTAAAGACACCGCCCATTCTTTAACAACATTACATCTCCCCCCCACACCCCCCACCCAAGAACCCAACCCCATGCACCTTGACTTCGCACTATTTACCTGCATACCCGTGGCACTTCCAAATAATTGCACCACCTCGTCCAACACTCCCATTGACATCCCTGCACGAATGAGAACAGTGGTGTCGTCAACATATCCAATTAACCCCGGCCAGGCCCTCCCACCCCCCACACTTCCCTCACATGGCGTACATAAGCTACGGTCAACCATTCTATAAAAGGGGTCCTGGAAACACGCAAACAATATTTGGGACATGGGGCATCCCTGTCTAAGGCCTCTTCCCATTGCAATTTCCCTCCCCATACACCCATTAATCTGTATCCTCATTTTCGCCCCCTTGTACAACGTATTTACCCACTCGACTATTTCCTCCCCAAAACCCTGTCTCCTAAGTATAACCTGCAAAGCTCCCCTTTCCACTCTATCATATGCTCCCTGCCAGTCTAGAGCCAACAAAGCCGCCCCTCCACCCCCACCCTTAGCTTCCACAAAACTTCTCAGTATCCCATGTCCTTCAATCATCGACCTTCCCGGCAACCCGAACTGAGATTTTGACACCACCCTCTCCACTACACATTTGAACCTATTACCTAAAATTTTTGCAAACACCTTATAGTCTGCACACATCAGTGATATGGCTCGGTACTCCCGAAGGGTGGGCTGCCCCTTGACCTTCGGGACCAACACTACAACTGCTGTTTCCTGCTTCTCCCCCAACTTACCCTTCTCCTTCATACTATTAAATAACCTAACTATAAATTCCTTTATCAACGCCCAATGTTGTAAATAAAATTCTACCGGGAGACCATCAATACCGGGAGCTTTCCCCTTCCTCATTCCCCTTAACGCATTCTCTATTTCCTCTGCCGTAATCGTCCCACCTAAAGCCTTTCGATCACTATTTCCTAAATTACACGTCACATACGTACACACCTTGTCCAATGCCCCGTCACCCACCCCCCCACTGTTCCAGTACTTCTCGTACCAAGCCTCCGCATACGCACACATCCCCTTCGTGGTTCGTATCTCCTGCCCTACTCTATAATTCCCAACCATCTCCGTTACCTCTAAACATGGTATAGCTGTCAGCGCCTGCCTTTGCTTTTGATGCCGCAAAACACACGCTGACGGCTTGTCGCCCCAAAGCACTTCCTCCACCCCTGCCTGCATCCTTACAGCTTGAAACCTTTCATTTTGCAACACCCTCAACCTCCCCTTTATTTCAGCTATTTCATCCATAGGAAAATTATTCCCACCCACCCCCCTCCCATAGCAACCTCTTAACCTATCCTCTAAATAGTTAGCCAGTCCATATTTTAAATTATTAATACGTTTTCCTTCTCTCACATAAAACTTTCTAATCCTTTCCTTTGCGACACTATCCCACCATGTCACAATGTCATCCACTCCCTGTTCTTCCACACTAAGCTCCCTCCATAGGACTGAAAACCCCTCCAACCCCTCCTCATCACCTAACACACTTATATTTAATTTCCAATAACTTCTATATATGTCCGCGAGCGTCCCCCACCCAACCTCCACCACCACTGCCCTATGATCTGACATTGTAGCCTCAACAGTACTGAAAGATTTCACGTCCACTCCCTGAGAAAGGTACACTCTATCTAGTCTCGCAGCATAACCACTCCTAACAAACGTATATTCAGTCTCCCACACCGCTCCCCCAAAGGCATCACGTAACCTAACATCCCTTAATAAATCCCTAAGAGCCACAGACATATATCCAGCCCCTCTTGGGTCCACATCAGCCACCCTGATTACACTATTCCAGTCCCCACCAACTATCGCCACCTCTGGCAGTGCACTTAAGAAAAACACAAGATCCTCACACACAAAATCATTCTTTACCTTTATGTTATTTTCTGCCGGCGCATACACACTCACAAAAGACACACGCTTACCCATCCACCACCCATCCACACGCAACACCCTCCCTCCCCCTCCTCCCTCGCTTCTCTGCAAAACAAACGGGCTCGTCTCCCTTATTAAAATTCCCACACCACCTTTTAGACGGGGAGATGGCAGGGTAACTACTCGAAATCCTGCCACCTCCAACACCCTACCCTCTTTGAAATTGTGCTCCTGCAGGAACACAACATCCACTCTAGATTTATTCAGAAAATTACGAAACCAATCTCTCTTCATACCGCTACATAACCCATTAACATTTACAGACATACACCTAAGGCCTATTAAAGTTTCCACCCCTGCTTCCTCTCATCACTCTTTACAACTCCAGAGCTTGAATTTACGTTCGACACCTTCAGAGTGCTCTCTTTCCCTCCCCCCTTCTTCCGGTGCCTCCTATCATGGCTACCACCACCTACACCACTACCTTCACACTTCACCTCAGTCTGTTTCCCAGGCCTTTGTGCAGGCGTAAGGACGTCATCAGAATCTGATGTAGCCGCCCTCTTTCTCGTGACAGTCATGTTACACATATCTTGGTCAGATGTTACCTCTCGATGAACCTCCACCTCCACCTGAGAATGGTTTAATGAGTCAATGGACGACTCCAAACCACCATCACGTCCCAAATTATCATGTCTCAGACTTTCTGGAAGCGACGATTCTCCAATGACACCACGCTCAGATGTAACGTCCCTCTCTGGTGGTGACAACGTCTTCAACACCTCCACCAATTCCTCCTCAATCTCAAGAACCTTCTCTTGTACTTGCTGCTCCTCCTTATCCACAGGAGACGACACCTGATCAGGCAGTTGGGGGCGGGACTCCAACTCACCACCAGTCCTGTGTGCCCGATCCACTATCTCGCTCCACAAAACACCACGCCCTCCATCCGATGTTTGTTCCTCACCTGCCACCTTTGAAGCAGGGGCTGCGACGTCCACCACAGGTCCAGGCACATGTCTTCGCTTGTCACAGGTCGCCGCTATGTGATCATACTCACCACATAGGCGGCACGTACGTCGTTGTCCTGGGTACATTACCATTACCTGCGTCCTGAAATCTTGTAGGTACACATAGGATGGTATTGGGTGCCTCAAAGTCATTTTGAGGTTGAAAGAACCCTCTGGAAAACCAGCATAGGCTCCTGCCGCCCACGTACCATGTTGAGCATAATGCACCGTCCCATACTTCTCAAAAACTTTCCTTATATCCGCCTCGTCCGCCTCAAAGGGAACGTTGCGTAACTTGATCCACGTATAATACCGTGAAACATCTATCATTCTTACAGTGACAGCTGGTGTGACGTTAAGACTCACGTCCTGAAACCTGGTGACTAACGATTCATAAACCGTTGCTGATAGCAGTTTGACGAAAATTCGTTGTCCTCCGTTCAATGCTACACCATACAAGTCACTATCTTGTACTCCATAAGTCTCCCGTATGATCTTTGGCAATAAGACTTGCGCAGAACTGGGCGTTATCGTTCCTTTAAGTAGCTCAATGCCTACAGTATTTATCCTTCGTCTCAGACTAACTGCCATCTTGACGATCACAGTGCACCTAAGTTGTTAGCCGAGGTGTGACAGCACCACTTCACACCACTGCAGCCAGGTAACTGACAAGGGAGCTCGCCTACAAACAGCAAAGGGGTGCAGAGCACAACCGCACTCTACCGTGGTCAGGCAGCGAATGTGTGTACTAGTGAATGCAATGTGAGTGAGACACTAATGCAACTCCTGAATGTGACCGGTTTGTCGTGCTGAGGGGGTATTGCGACCCCTGAATGGGTCACGATGTATATAATGTATATTACCTGTTCATATAATTTTATATTGCTTATATTTGCGATAATAGCTAAATCATAAATATATTGCTTTATATTATTATTTGACTTCAGTGCTCATAGCTCAAGTGTTAAGTAGCTGACGGCATTGTCTAACTACTGTATTATCATTTCACTCGATATGCTGCCGGCTTCTCTGTGTTGCTGGGCAGCAGCAATCCACAGAGAGTCACGTGATCAGTGGGGGTGATCACACCTCACCTAAGAGAGTAGTCTGCCTGGCCAGCACAGAGGATTGTCATTTTGACGTTCTTCTAACAAGACGTGCCTGTTGCTCTCCCTTGTGGGCCCTTGTTGGAAGATCGTCTCTGTCACTTTCTTGTTGTTGGTTCTGTGTAACTTGATTTGGTAGACTTTTTTTCGACGTTGTACTGAGGTTGTGTGTCGCATAGACACTCTGAGAAACTCAGGTCCTGAGCTGTAGCTTCTGACCTAATTTGTACTGGTATCTGTGTACTGTCACAGTCGGGGATTTTCTAATGCTGAACTTAGATTCAGTAGTATGGGAGTTTTGTGACTTTTGTGGAGGATCTGCAGATGGTCCCTACTTAGTGTCGTTATATTATCTCCTTGTTCCTGATTCTGTGTCGCTGTTGCTTGTTATATTGCTGTTCGGCTTAACAGTCGCTTTATTGTTGAAGCAAGCTGTTCTGATTGCAAGGTTGAGCAAGAAGTTAGTTTATGTAAGGACTTTTAGTCAGTCACTGGTTAAGTCTAGTCGAGTCTTGAGACATAGCGAACTACTTAGAGCACTTACACACACACATACACACAAACTTACTTGTACATATTTGTATTATGTTATTAAATGTTAACAATGTACCAGACGGTACTTAAAAGCCATAAAGATGTGATATGAGCCTTCAGCACAATACTACTGTACACGAGAGAAGTGATTAACTTTGTTATCCTTATATTACTTTGATAATATACGCCTAGACAACATAATTGTTAATAAACTTATTAAATTTTAATTTCTTTAGTTAGAAGCCTACCAGTTGTAATCCTGAAGCATTATTGAATCTTACTAAACAAGGCCAGCAAGAAAACACCGAAAAATCAACTATTCAACAAGTGTAGCCAGGAGGACGCCGGCCCAGCTACCACCCCTCTCACCACCGCTCAAGGCGACACCACAACAATAACAACAAACATGGCTGCCCCCAGCCCATCCACCCCTCTCTTCCCCGGATTCAACCTACCAAGTAGTCTCTCAGGTATGACCAACGATCCAGATACCCTAAAGTCATGCATCTCCACCTTAGTTATTGAAAATATGAATCTTCGAGAGACGCTAACAAAACAAGACACCAGGATGACACAACTCGAGAACAAAATCCTCAGTCTTGAACAAAAGTTATCAACACCAGGAATGACTAACTATGGCAAGACCATCCAAACAGTCATAGATAGCCATACAGAACAAATAATATCTCTTAATACAAAGGTTGAAGAAGCAGTAAAAGAATGGAAGAACAACTTAGATAACCAGTTCAGTGACTACTTTGCTCTCCAAGAAGATAAAACTGAGCAAGATAAACTATCGGACGCAGTAATAGTTAACAGTCCACTTTTTCCCAGTGATATGAACCAAACAAACAGTAAAGAAATTACTCTCCAGATCATAAAGGACCAAACAAAAGTTACAGTACCAGAGTCAGAAATAAAGGAAGCCAGGTTACTAGGATCCCATGGTAGAAAAAGTGTTATGCTTAGATTCCACTCACATGACAGGAAAAAAGACTTAATAATTGCATCTATTAAAGTAAAGAAAGAGGTATACATAAACGAGTGTCTTACCAAAAAACGTCAGAACCTCCTGTATAGAGTCAGAAAACTTAAGCGGGAGAATAATGACACAATACACCAATGCTTCACACGGGATGGGAAAATTCTAGTTAGGAAAACAAATGTAGGTCAACTGTACACAATCACGAACGAGAATGATCTATCACGATTTCTCAGGGATACTAATCTTACAGAGAATAACTAAACAATGTCCAACCTAAAAGCCTACGTAGTGTAGTGTATGTTTTGCTCCATTATTGTTCAAATTTCATAGTACAATCTCTTAGTAATTAAATAATCAACTACCTCATTATGTGATTTTACTAGTAAGCATAAGTCACCTTATGTAATTTTCTTATTTACTATTGTTTGCTTAAATATTAGCTGAATTGATACTTTCTCTGTCCATATTACTACCTCATATTTTTTTAAATACTATTAATTGATATTACTTACTAAAATTAATAATTAATTACCATTTTTACTATCAGTACAATTTACTCTTAACATTTTTGACATCATTTAATTACCATTACTTGTCTAATTACCATAACCTGTTTTAATACCACATTTACTATCTTAGAGTACTCTTAAATACCTTGTACTGCCAAATAACCTCTAGTATAACTACCAGTGCAATATTGCATCCAAATAACTGTTCTTAAAATTTAACACTTGAAATAAACATTACTTTTTCACTTTTTTTTTTCTAATTAATCTTTTTTTGTAATCATTATTACTTACTAAAATTTTATTAAACACCATATTTACTACCAGTCAATTTTACTTTTGTACATTAATCATTATTTTATACTTTTCATAACATTTTGTTGCCAAATTTTCAAGTTTGTATATTCAACTCCAACCTTTATATTATCCTTTGTACCTGTGTACCTGTGTACCTGTGTACCATCTTACTATCATATTATAACCAAGTCATTGCCATTGTTATTTTTTACTTATTATTCTTTTGGTACTTTAATTTGTGAATTTTATTTTGTCAATTTAAATCTAGTTATACTCTTGATCTTGTTAACAACCTATATCAGACCCTAGTGCAATTGCAAGTACCATTTTAATTTGTATTTTTATATTATAAGTTTATACCTAGTTGTACTTTAGCTCATTCTAGCTCAATACATAGACAACACCTAAACTAACTATACCTAGTTGTACTTTAGCTCATTCTAGCTAATACATAGACATTATATTAGACCTTAGTGCAATTACAAGAGTGAGTCTGGTGCCACTTGTAATTTTTTTTTTTCATTCTAGCTCAATACATAGACAACACCTAAACTAACTATACCTAGTTGTACTTTAGCTCATTAGTTTATACCTAGTGCAATGTACTTTAGCTCATTCTAGCACAACACATAGACAATATCAATTTCATTATGTTTATTAGTGACTATACTCTATATGACCAAAGTGCTTTAGCGGTATACTTATCCAAACCTCCCACCACTACAGAAATCAGTATTAGAACTCACCACATAATACAGGATATAAACAACCACTATTTAAACCTAAAAGATGAATGATCACGTTGACCCTGATCTAAACCTCCATAATCTAACACACAATCAAAACTTATTGGAAAGTAACTGCCTTTATTACACAGCATCACAAGCCAGCACTATCCTGAACACTGCTCAAAGTCTATCAGTTCTTAACTACAACATCAGGTCCTTAAGCAAACACTATGATGACCTCCTGGCACTCCTTGAGTCACTAAAGACACCCTTCTCCTGCATTATTCTTACTGAGACCTGGCTTAAGCAGGACACAATTGATATCTACCCACTACCAGGATACACAGCAATCCACAACTGCAGACCATACCAAGTTGGGGGTGGTACTGCAATCTATTACTCTAACCAACTATCTTGTATTAGCACTAATTGCTTTAGTGATGAATATGGGGAATACATTTTTGCTAATTTTACTGTAAAAAACCTCAAGACGCCTATAACAATCGGTGCCATATACCGGATACCCCACACAAACATCCCAAACTTCAGTGAGAATCTAAAGTCACTAATAACAAACAGACAAATGAACAAGCACCACCTTCTCTTAGCTGGAGACTTCAATATCAACCTTGGCCTACCAGATGATCAGACTGTAACTGATTTCATCAACAATATGAACAACACACTTCTCATACCAACAATAACTAAACCAACCAGGCTGACTGAGACAAGTGCAACCATAATAGACCACATATGGACCAATATACTAGCCCCCCTTAAATCAGGGATAATCACAGACAGCACTACTGACCACTACCCAACCTTCCTCTTAACAAACATTAGTAAGCCACCACTCGAATACAACAAAGTTTCATTTAGACTCCATGACGAGGCCTCAATAAGGAATTTCACAGCAGACCTAGAGACTGTTGACTGGCCTACAGAATTCTCCAATGCCAATGGTATTGACGATTGGACAGACATTTTTCTTAACAAAATACTTAGACTATACAACAAACATTGTCCTATAAAAACGAAACAGATCACGAATAAACGGCTTGGTTGCCCATGGCTAACCAGCAGCATTCTGAAATCCATTGATAAGAAACACCAATATGAAAAGCAATATAGACAGGGCTTAATACACAAAGATATTCTTAAACAATATTCAACAGTTCTCACCAAATTAATAAAGAAAGCCAAACAACTGTACTACTCCAGCAGATTCACTGACACAAGAGGAGATATAAAAAAGACCTGGAAAACACTTTCCCAGATTCTGGGGACCCACAAACTGAAAAAAAAACAAGAATATTGTTCTAACTAAACCTCATGAAACACCACTGCATCCCACTGATACAGCTAACAAGATAAACGACTTCTTCTCAAACATAGGATCTAATCTCGCCAGTAAAATCCCACGTACCAATGCCCGTGCCGGGGACTACCTAGATGGGAATTTCCCAAATTCCTTCTATCTTGTACCAACTGAGCCCACGGAAGTCACCGCGATCATAAAGTCACTTAAAAATAACTCGGGGAATCTGTCTCACGTCCCACCATTATTGTACAAGCGAGCGGCCCATGTCCTTTCGCATGCTATTACATTACTTTTTAACAAGTCACTAGAAACTAGCACTTTCCCGACACTACTCAAGACAGCAAGGGTTACACCAATACATAAAGGTGGTGACCCTACAGACGTAAACAACTATAGGCCAATATCAAACTTACCATTGCTATCCAAAATCTTCGAGAAACTCGTGCACAGGAGACTATATTCATTTATAACGTCACAAAACATACTCAACCCCTGCCAATTTGGATTCAGGAAAAATAAAAGCACTAATGATGCAATTATAAAAATGCTAGACCTGCTTTACACAGCATTGGAAAATAAGGAATATCCGCTAGGAATTTTTATTGACCTAAGAAAAGCGTTTGACACAGTAGACCACGGCATCCTACTCCACAAACTTGACCACTATGGTATAAGAGGCCATGCGCTTGCATATTTTAAATCCTACCTTTCTAATAGGTATCAGTATGTCACCATTAAAGACACAGCCTCATCAATACGGCCACTTGATACTGGAGTTCCGCAGGGAAGTGTCCTTGGACCCCTGCTCTTCCTCATTTACATCAATGATCTTCCAAACATATCCCAACACCTGAAACCCATTCTCTTTGCTGACGACACGACTTATGTCATCTCCCACCCTAATCTTGCCACCCTCAACACCATTGTTAACGAGGAGCTGCTCAAAATATCGACTTGGATGACAGCCAATAAACTTACACTTAACACTGGCAAAACCTACTATATTATGTTTGGTAGCAGAGCAGGTGTTGCGCAACTTAACATTAAGATCGACAACACTCTAATTGCCAGACATAATGAGGGCAAATTCCTTGGCCTATACCTCGACAACAACCTAAATTTCAGCACCCATATCCAACACATAACAAAAAAAGTATCCAAAACGGTGGGGATCCTCTCCAAGATACGATACTACGTGCCGCAAACTGCCCTTCTCACACTATACCATTCACTTATATATCCATACCTCACCTATGCTATCTGTGCTTGGGGTTCAACTGCAGCAACACACCTAAAGCCAATAATAACCCAACAAAAAGCCGCAGTAAGAATAATCACTAAATCCCATCCCTGGCAACACACCCCCCCCCACTCTTCATAGATCTAAACTTACTCCCTGTTCAGAACATCCACACTTACTACTGTGCAATCTATATCTACAGGACCTTAAATTCCAATATTAACCTTGACCTAAAATGCTTTCTTGATAGTTGTGACAGGATCCACAGGCATAACACCAGACACAAACATCTCTATGACATTCCCCGTGTTCGACTAAACCTTTACAAAAATTCAATGTATTTCAAAGGACCTAAAATCTGGAACACCCTACCTGAAAACTCTAGAACTGCAGACACATTCATCACTTTCAAAACTACAGTTAGAAAACATCTTATCTCCCTGATCCACCCCGACAACTAACTACATGATAACCACCTGGTGGTTCACAATTACACTCACTCACCCACTGACTATAAACCCAGAAATACTAATCTTAATCTTAAAATAATAAATCCTAACTAGTCATAAGTTTGCCTATGATACTCCAATATAGACACTTTGTATTGTGCCAAAACAAAAGCATTCACATTGCTAAACTCACAAATTATGATGTAGTCACTTAGCCTTAATACCATAATCTGTAAGGATTTAATGTTAAGAATTAATCTAAGTCTGCTCGAAATGCCTAGCCATGCTAGGTGTCCTAGTGGCCCCCTCTGTAATTAGTATTTTATAACATGTAAACCACACAATACCCAAAACCTGTAAACCCCACATTGTAACCCTTATAGAGAATAAACTTGAATTGAATTGAACTGCCCCCTATAGTTGACCGGTGTCAGTTTTCATTTTCACAACATGATGGCAAGGCGCCGCGTCAATACTGTGTGTATTGAATTGACGCGCGGGGCCATGCTTGGACCATCGACGGAGCTACTATTGCCTGCGATAATTCGTGATACCTATGGTATTGCCAATGAAGACTTGTGCGGTGTGGCAATGAATAGCATATCACGGATCTTTGTGAAGTTCTGCTCGGCTCATGTTTACGAGGAGGTGGTCGACAAGTTCCAGGAGGTTAATCTAGTGGTTAACCCCGCAGTGTCAGTCAAGCTACATGACGTCTCCCGCTATTACACATGGGTAAAGGTCAGGAATGTGCCCTTTGAGGCTGATGTGTCTGACATTAGAGCTGTACTGGGGAATTATGGCACCATACACATGGCTACAGCAGGGAGGTGGACAGACAGGCCATATGCAAGAATACCAGAAGGTACGTTTTCTGTAAAGATTGACTCACGAAATCGTAATGACATGATTGCAAACAAACCATATCATGGGCGGGATTGAACCCGCGGTCAGAGAGTCTCAAAACTCCAGACCATCACGTTAGCCACTGGACCAGCTAGCCACAATAAGATTCGTCCAACTAGGTATATTTCTACACCATAGGAAGGTTAGCATAGGCACCACTGTGACCACAATTGCAAGTTTTTACAGACGAATCTCCAGCTAGCGTGGCCGTGTCATCATGACGTAGTCATGTTGACGGCATTGAGGGGACTTGAGCTAGAGTTCATCACGGCCACGCTAGCTGGAGATTTGTCTGTAAAAACTTGCATTTGTGGTCACAGTGGTGTCTATGCTAACCTTCCTATGGTGTAGAAACATACCTAGTTGGACGAATCTTATTGTGGCTAGCTGGTCCAGTGGCTAACGCGACGGTCTGTAGTTTTGAGACTCTCTGACCGCGGGTTCAATCCCGCCTGTGGTATGGTTTTTTCTGTAAAGATGACATTACAGCACCCAATCCCTTCTTACGTGATCTTCCAAGACTTTAGAACTCAGGTAATGGTGTCATATGCAGGGCAACACCGCACTTGCAGGTTGTGCGGTGCACATGATCATATGACGGTACAGTGTGAACGACGACGAGGTGCCAAGGTTGGGGAACAAAGCACTGACGTTGAGGAGGAAGCTGTGGGGCAAGATGTGCCTTGTGTGCCGGTGATACCATCAGGATTGTCATGGAGCGAAGAGGTTGAGAGGTCGGCGGAAACAGTGTGTGCCACACTCCTGGAAGTGTCTCCTTCTTTGGAGGCGAAACCAGTAGAAGGCCCGGCTCTGCAAGATGTGCATAACAACGACGTAGAGGAATCCATTGCCTCTGTGCTGGATGAATTATTTACAGAGAGGAGTATGAGTCCTGCTACGGACCCATCCCTAAAGCTGGGACCAGCTGCGAAGGTGGACGCTGGACACGAAGAGCAGTTGGTCGTGGGCGTCCCTGACGCCTTGCTGAAACATACGGTGGAGGTGGTAATCCACCAGGACTGCTCTGTGGATGAAGATATGTAGGTGGAAAGTGTAACACGAAAGCTCTCTGCTGCGCTTTCAGACTCAGAGGAAGTGCTGATGCCAGCCCAGCGATCAGGGAAAAAAACCTGGGCGGATGTGGCACAGAGAGGGGCCTGTGGACCTCAAGCTCAGGGGTTGGTCAAAAATGCTTCAAAAGGGGGGGGGGTTGAAAAGGGTTGGAACAAAAGATTCGGTGAGAAACATTCAGTATCGAGAGAAAAACCCCCACTGACCAATTCAAGTGTCTGACAATAAATATTAATGGTTTGAGGAGTGTGCGAAAGCCTGAATGGTTCAGAGAATTATTAGTGCATAATAATGTTGACATGTTCGTACAGGAACACAATCATAAATTAGGAAGCGAGCTGCGGATAAAAGGGCATGATGTGTATGTGGAGAATGCTATACGGTTGAAAGGTGGTGTTGCCATCATGATCAGGGAGACTAGCCCGTTTGTTGTGAAGCATTGTGAGGGTGGGGAGGGGAGGGTAATAAGGGTGGAAGGTCTATGGGGCAGGGTGAAGGCTGCCTTCGTGTGCGTGTACGGTCCAGCAGAGAATGATGGGCGTGTAAAAACTACCTTTGTGAAGGAGGTATTAATTTACTATTTGCGGTGACTCCCTGAAGTGGCGCTCATAGGAGGGGATTGGAATTGCATGATCCGGCATAGGGATGTTGAACCCCGGGGAAGTGGACACTTTTCTGGGGTGTTGGGGGATTTATTGACTGGGGTGGGATTAATGGATGTGGTGGGGGGTGAGGTTGAGCATACTTTTGTACATTGTGGGTATGCGGCGGGACTTGATAGAGTGTATGTACAGTGTACTGTCGCAGTTATGAGCGTGCATATCGTGGATGTGGTGTTTTCCGATCATAGAGGGGTTCTTGTGGACGTAGGGTGGGAGGGATTACCTAGAAGGAGTCGTAGTTATTGGAAATTGAATGTTAAATTGTTGAAAGGGGATGAGAGCAGCCAATCATTTGCGACTTTGTGGGAGGGTTTGTGGGCGGAGGCACCTGGGGATGGTGACTTGGTTCGGTGGTGGGATATGGTGGCTAAGACACGTATCCGGGATTTTTATGTTCGGCGAGGGCGGGAAAATAATCAAATGTTGTACGGGCTTCAGGGGTATTTGGAAGGACAGTTATGTGATTGTTATGTGGTTGATGGTGCACGATACAATGTAGAGGAAATTGAGGATTTAAAGGAACGTATAAAGGGCTTGCATAATGATCGTTTTGATGATGCTCGGGTGGCGGGAGAGTTGGAGGAGGTTCTCTATGGGGATCGGCCTTCGGCATGTGTGTTGAGGGAACAGAGGCAGTGGAGAGTAGCGACGGAAATGATGGGGCTAACAGTGCACGCAGAGAGAGAAGGCTATCACGAGGGCCAAGTTTTGGTGATGATGGAGGGCATGAGTGGGTATATAGACGTGTGGTTTAAGACCTACGTGACAAGCGTTGGGATAAGTAATATAGAACTACAGGAAATTGGTAATAACATGCAGTGTGGGCTTAGTATGCAAGACAGAGAAGCACTGGGAGGGCCTATTTCGGAGTGCAAAATATGGCAGGCTCTGGCTGGGGTGAGCTTAGGTAAATCACCTGGCATTGATGGGCTCCCAAGTGACTTCTATGTAACGAACTGGGGTGTGATGAGAGCTTTTTTGGTACGGTTGTTTAACATCTTAAAGACTAACGGGGTTATGGAAGAATTGCAACGGACGGCAGTGGTGGTACTGGTGCCAAAAGGGGATCGATCAACAGTTCTGGATTATAGGGCCATTTCACTTATGTGCGGGAACAATACGGAATACCATGCAGGTTCATATTTGAAGGTCATGTGATGATTCGTGGTTTCATAGAAAGGCGACAGGTGTCGGTTGTGGGGGGAGGGATTTTAACTTTGGATTGGGCTACGGCATATGATAGTGTAGAAAGAGGAGCTTTGTGGCAGTTTATGTGTTGGCAGGGTTTTGGGAATGAAATCATCTCTTGGGCACAGACTTCATACAAAGGGGCGACTATGCGTGTGCAGGTCAATGGAAAGTTAGGTGTGCCTGTTCAGATGGGTCGGGGTTTGAGGCAAGGTTGTCCCCTTTCACAATTATTGTTTGCATGTTTTCAAGATCCTTTTTATAGGGCGGTGTGGGATAGAGTTTTGGGGGGTTTGGGGGGTTATGAGAGCGATGGGTGGCCTGGTATTGCAGGTTACGTAGATGATACATCGGTCTTGGTAGGAGGAGGTGTAGACTTGCAGCAGGTGGAAGGAATCGTGGACGTGTTTGGAGAGGTGACAGGGATGAGAATTAATGCTACGAAGACTAAGTTCATGGCCATGGGAAACTGGGACCAAATGAGTGGGGGCATGAGGGGAAGGTGGAGCGTGGTGGACCAACTTGAGATATGTGGGATTGTGTATGTTTGTGATCCGTTGGTGGCACGTGAGGTGAACTCGGTGACGGCCGTGGACAGTGTGTTAAAAAGATTAGGAGGACTGAGGTCTTCAAATCTCACGTTGCACCAAAGAGTAATTGCGACAAACGTACTCTTATATAGTAAATTAAGGCATGTGGTTTACCTGGAGTTTACCTGGAGAGAGTTCCGGGGGTCAACGCCCCCGCGGCCCGGTCTGTGACCAGGCCTCCTGGTGGATCAGAGCCTGATCAACCAGGCTGTTGCTGCTGGCTGCACGCAAACCAACGTACGAGCCACAGCCCGGCTGATCCGGAACTGACTTTAGGTGCTTGTCCAGTGCCAGCTTGAAGACTGCCAGGGGTCTGTTGGTAATCCCCCTTATGTGTGCTGGGAGGCAGTTGAACAGTCTCGGGCCCCTGACACTTATTGTATGGTCTCTTAACGTGCTAGTGACACCCCTGCTTTTCATTGTGGTGGCCATGTATCCCTTAAATTGTTGCGTAGGGTTTATCGGTTCATTTGGGGATCTGGCTGTGAGT
>NC_091292.1:49286606-49412108 GCF_038502225.1 Cherax quadricarinatus | reverse complement strand
CACATAGAACTCACACGCAGGGCACACACAGGGCACACACGCAGGGTACACGCGAAAGGCACACACGCAGGGCACACTCGCGGATCACACACGGAAGCCACACACGCAGGGCACACAGGCAGGGCACACACCCATGTCACTCACGCAGGGCACACACGCAGGCCACACACGGAGCTCACACACGCAAGGCACACACGCAGGGCACACACGTAGGGCACACACAGAGCGCAGACGCAGGGCACACACGCAACTCACACACGCAGGGCACACACGCAGGCCACACACGGAGGGCACACACGCAAGGCACACACGCAGGGCATACACAGAGCGCAGACGCAGGGCACACACACAAGTCACACACCCAGGGCACACATGCAGGTCACACACGCAGGTCACACACGCAAGTCACACAGGCAGGGCACACACCCAGGACGCACACGCAGGGCACACACACAGGTCACGCACGCAAGTCACACAGGCAGGGCACACACGCAGGACACACACGCAAGGCACACAAGCAGAGCACACACATAGAGCGCATGCAGGGCACATACGCAGGCCAAACACGTAGGGCACACACCCAGGACACACACGCAGGACACACACACACGCAGCTCACACACGCAGGACACACACACGCAGCGCACACATGCAGGACACAAACACGCAGGGCACACACGCATGGCACACATGCAGGGCACACACGCAGGGCACACACGCAGGCCACACACGCAGGTCACACACGCAAGGCACACACGCAGGGCATACAGAGAGCGCAGACGCAGGGCACACACGCAAGTCACACACGCAGGGTACACACGCAGGGCACACACGCATGGCTCACACGCAAGCCACACAGGCAGGGCACACACGCAGGCCAAACACGCAGGGCACACACCCAGGACACACACGCAGCGTACATACGCAAGACACACACACACGCAGCTCACACACGCAGGACACACACACGCAGCGCACACATGCAGGACACAAACACGCAGGGCACACACGCAGGCCACACACGGAGGGCACACGCAGGGCACACACGCAAGTCACACATGCAGGGCACACACGCAGGCCAAACACGCAGGGCACACACCCAGGACACACACGCAGCGTACATACGCAAGACACACACACACGCAGCTCACACACGCAGGACACACACACGCAGCGCACACATGCAGGACACAAACACGCAGGGCACACACGCAGGCCACACACGGAGGGCACACACGCAAGGCACACACGCAGGGCATACACAGAGCGCAGACGCAGGGCACACACGCAAGTCACACATGCAGGGCACACACGCAGGGCACACACGCATGGCACACACGCAGAGCACACGCAGGGCACACACGCAAGGCATACACGCAGGGCACACACGCAGGACACACACGCAGAGCACAGACGCAGGGCACACACGCAGGTCACACACGCAGGACACACACGCAGGGCACACATGCAGGGCAGAAACACAGGACACACGCAGGGTACACACACAGAACACACACGCAGGGCACACACGCAGGTCACACACGCAGGGAACACACGCAGGGCACACACGCAGGCCACACACGCAGGGCACACGCAGGGCACACACGCAGGGCACACACGCAGGACACACACACACGCAGGGCACACACCCAGTACACACACGCAGCGCACACACGCAGGACACACACACACGCAGGGTACACACGGAAGGCGCACACGCAGGGCACTCATTCAGGGCACACACGCAGAACACGCACGCAGGACACACACGCATGGCACACACGCAAGTCACACACGCAGGGCACGCACGCAGAGCACACACGCAGGACACACACGCAAGTCACACACGCAAGTCACACACGCAGGGCACACTCGCAGGACAGACACGCAGGGCACACACGCAGGTCTCACACGAATGGCACACACAGGGCACACAAGCAGGGCACACACGCAAGGCACACACGCAGGGCAAACATGCAGGTCACACACGCAGGTCACACACGCAAAGCACACACCCAGGGCACACACGCAGGTCACACACGCAAGTCACACAGGCAGGGCACACACCCAGTACACACTCGCAGCGCACACACGCAGGACACACACACGCAGGGCACACACGCAAGTCACACACGCATGGAACGTATGCAGCGCACACACGCAGATCACACACGCAAGTCACACACGGAGGTCACACACGCAGGTCACACACGCAAGTCACACACGCAGCGCACACACGAAGGGCACACACGCAGGTCACACTCGCAGGTCACACACGCAAGTGACACACGCAGGGCACAGACCAGGACACACACGGAAGGCACACATGCAGGACACACCCGCAGGGCATACACGCAAGGCACACACGCAGGGCACACATGCAGGTCACACACGCAGGTCACACACGCAAGGCACACACGCAGGGCACACACGCAGGTCACACACGCAAGTCACACAGGCAGGGCACACACCCAGGACACACACGCAAGGCACACAAGCAGGGCACACACATAGCGCGCACGCAGGGCACACACGCAGGCCAAACACGCAGGGCACACACCCAGGACACACACGCAGCGTACACACGCAGGACACACACACGCAGTGCACACATGCAGGACACAAACACGCAGGGCACACACGCATGGCACACACGCAGGGCACTCATGCAGGGCACACTCGCAGAACATTCACGCAGGACACACACGCAGGGCACTCATGCAGGACACACACGCAGGTCACACACGCATATTAACGTGTGGCTTCCACTGTGGTCAAGACGCACTACTTAACATGGTGTTTAAAAAACCGGAAAGTGATGCTGTGATTGTTCCATAAAAAACATAAGAAAATGTAACCACAATATATTTTAAAACTCTTTAATAATGTGAATTTTCATTTTTTTTCTGTTTTCTTATTCACATTCAATATATAATTCTCTGCAATGTGTTGAGAAACTATTTGCTTTTCATTTTTTAATAAAATCCAATTTATCCCATAAAATAGGTTAATTGGCACAACAGAGCCAACAGAATTTTAGGTTTGAAGACAATGAGTTGACGCATTTTCTAGTTATTACTTCGAAAACCATTTAATTAATAATATTGGTAAATTTGAAATATGCCAAAGTCAAAGTTAACGTCACGTTCCTTTTAATAAATCCTACCAACAACGCAAGTTTGATACCGATCAGAGAAATTATTATTCAGTAACTGATCCGGTTCTAATGTAACCAATGTTTTAAAAACTTTCAGTGAAATTTCAGTTTTTTTTTCCCTAGTTAGACTAGACGTATGAGTTATGTTAAGTAAGACACATAAACAACAGTGAGGTATCTTTATTTCGAAATGTTTCGCTTACACAGTAAACTTCTTCAGTCGAGTACAGAAGACTTGCAGAAACAGTAGAGTTGTAACGGCGATATAATAAGTCCATCACCCTTGAAGATGTAGTTTTGAGGTGGTCAGTCTCTCAGCCTGGAGAAGAGTTTTGCTCCATAGTCTGGATCAGTGTGAAGTTTAAGCAGCAGTATAGAGACTTACATACTGTCGGAAAGTGAGGCGCAGTTTACTTGTAGAAGAAAAAGGTCACGTCCCTCTTAAACCCATCTCTTCTCACTTGAAAAAGTTGTCAAAGGTGTTTTCTGTACCAAGATACCGAATATGACAATGGTAAACAACTCCGACAGTTGTGATGGTACTGTGTTCTGTTTATACAAGGTATGTTTCCTCTTATAGAGTACATCACCAATAATGGGGAAATGGAACAGAATTCTTCCTCAGTAAGCCTTGAGTGTAGTAAGAGGCGACTAATATGCCATGACAAAGGGACTAGTAACCCCTTCTCCTGTATATATTACTTAAGTTAAATGGAGAAATTTTCGTTTTTCCTTTTGGGCCGCCCCGCGTCGGTGGGATCCGGCCGGTTTGTTGAAAGAAGAAGCAGAAACATTCTTTAATTAATGAATATAATTGGAAATCATAATTTATTCAATAAAATTGGCAAATTGGGACTTATGCTACCCATACTAGGCAGATCCTTCTCAAAACCAATTATTCTCATCTACTAACTGTCTAACCTTTTCAATAGATTCCCAAGAATTTGCTTCATTACTCAGGTACTAAGACAGTGCAGCCCCTCACACTTATATATACGTGAAATCCCATTTTAAAACTACCAAAAATTTGAGCTTCAATTACCCTACTTGGCAGATTGTTCTAATCATCAACAACTCTGTTTGAAAACCAGTACATTCCCACGTCGTTTCTAAATTTAAATTTGTCTAGTAAAAATCTTTTATTTCTAGTTCTTACTCATTCGATATAAAAGTACTTTGTTTATATCATGTTTGTTTATGCGCATCATCCACATATATACTTCAGAAATATCTCCTGTCGTTCAGCGACTTTGAAAAGAGTGGTGGTTCAAGGTTCTCAATCTATCCTCGTATGAAAGTTGCCTTATATCGTGGATAAATTTTGTCATCCTCCTTTGTATGTTCTACAATGCATTTATGTCAGTTATGTAATACTGCGACCAAAACTGAGCTGAATAATCTAGGCGAGGTTTTACTGGGGATGAATAAAAGTAAATTACTTATACTTCTTGACATAAATCTGAGCATTCTGTTCGCCTAATTGCGCACCCTTGGGCAATGTTGTCTTGACTTCAAATTTCTGTTTAACATGACCCCCAAGACTTTATTACATTCTATATAACGGAACTCTTCATTAACTGGTTTTAACTATTTAGGTTGTTTTCATCTCCAGCGATTAAAACTACTCACTCGTTCACTCTGAACTACATCTGCCACTCTTCAGACAATGACCTTAATTTGTCCAAATCTTCTTGAAGTTCAATTGTGTTCTCTGAATTTATAATTGGGCTTAGGGTGTGGCATGCTAAGAGTATGTTACATTTTATATAAGTATAGGTATAGGTATGACTCATTACCTGAGAATCTTGTCCATTTGCCTCATTGTATATAGTTGTTTATAGTGTACATAGGCTGTATATATCTATTGTAAATATCTGATTATTTTGGTGAAGGAAATACAAACATCTACTTTCTGCTACCCTTTTGCTCGTTCGGGTTACAGTTAAATGTACAGTCCAGTAGTCAACACCTGTGTTCCTAATAGTTCTATTAAAACTATTTAAAAAAGCAGTCCTGAACTGCTTACAGGAATGGATCCCAAAAGTTTCTGCTGAAGAAATCAAATTACTTTGACTTAAGGAATCATAGATCAGGTTATATTTGTTTAATATTATATTAAATAAAAAATAAACATAATTTTCATTACATTAAGATCGATTTTCGCAGATTTATTGCACAAACCAAATGTATGTCCTAGCTGTGGCTTCTGATAATATTCTATGATGTTTGTTTCACTTATTTTATTTCCCACTTCTTATCATATCAGTTTTGTCACTGACACATTAACCTCATCAATGTCGTGTAATCAAACTTTTTTCCTTAGTATTGTAGTCATAACCTGACCTTAAGATATTAAATATATTCAGATCTCACCTCTGGAAACACCAACTGCAAGAGACTTGTCTCTCCACTTTCTTTTATCTTTCTTCCCCTTCTAAAATCACTCATTAACGATTTAAACACTGCGCTACGGCCATTATTGATCAGATATATGCACTTTTTTTCTGAATAGTGGTCACAACCATGATCTGTTGTTAATAAATGTTTTTTTATGATCACTTGTATCAACACCGTCGCTGCAACACTGACCCGATGCTGCCCCTAACTCACGATTCTTGTAAAAACACCCACATTCAAATTAAATTGTATTTTTTTTTACCTTATCACGCTTTTCAGAATCTGGACACCATGTTATGCTCTTGTAGATATGCTCACTGACTCTGTCACATACAGATACAACAGGAAAGACTCTAAGATCATAAATAAAACGATGAATGTTGAGAGCACTGTTTAAGGATATTGCTTCACTTGTGTGTGTGTGTGTGTGTGTGTGTGTGTGTGTGTGTGTGTGTGTGTGTGTGTGTGTGTGTGTTTGTGTGTGTGTGTGTGCGTGTGTGTGTGTGTGTGTGTGTATGTGTGTGTGTGTGTGTGTGTGTGTGTGTGTGTGTGTGTGTGTGTGTGTGTGTTTGTGTGTGTGTGTGTGTGTGTGTGTGTGTGGTTAGAGTGAGGTTTGCAGTATTTGGCCACCTAGCCTATACTTTGTCTGCGGTCTTCTTTGCCCTTCCCGATCTTCATGACTTTGCATTTGCCGGGGTTAAATTCGAGAAGCCAGTTGCTGGACCAGGTGTTCAACCTGTCAAGGTCTCTTTAAAGCCCTACGTGATCCACATCTGATTTAATTCTCCTTATTAACTTCACATCATCTGCGAACAGGGACACATCAGAGTCTATCCCTTCCATTTCTTCATTCACATATACCAAAAATAGCACTGGTCTTAGGACGGACCCCTGTGGAACCCCGCTCGTCACAGGTGCCCACAATGATACCTCATCACGTACCGTGACTCGTTGTTGCCTCCCTATCAGGTATTCTCTGATCCATTGCAGTGTCCTTCCTGTTATGTGTGTGTGTGTGTGTGTGTGTGTGTGTGTGTGTGTGTGTGTGTGTGTGTGTGTGTGTGTGTGTGTGTGTGTGTGTGCGTGTGTGTGTGTGTGTGTGTGTACTCACCTAGTTGTACTCACCTAGTTGAGGTTGCGGGGGTCGAGTCCGAGCTCCTGGCCCCGCCTCTTCACTGATCGCTACTAGGTCACTCTCCCTGAGCCGTGAGCTTTATCATACCTCTGCTTAAAGCTATGTATGGATCCTGCCTCCACTACATCGCTTCCCAAACTATTCCACTTACTGACTACTCTGTGGCTGAAGAAATACTTCCTAACATCCCTGTGATTCATCTGTGTCTTCAGCTTCCAACTGTGTCCCCTTGTTACTGTGTCCAATCTCTGGAACATCCTGTCTTTGTCCACCTTGTCAATTCCTCTCAGTATTTTGTATGTCGTTATCATGTCCCCCCTATCTCTCCTGTCCTCCAGTGTCGTCAGGTTGATTTCCCTTAACCTCTCCTCGTAGGACATACCTCTTAGCTCTGGGACTAGTCTTGTTGCAAACCTTTGCACTTTCTCTAGTTTCTTCACGTGCTTGGCTAGGTGTGGGTTCCAAACTGGTGCCGCATACTCCAATATGGGCCTAACGTACACGGTGTACAGGGTCCTGAATGATTCCTTATTAAGATGTCGGAATGCTGTTCTGAGGTTTGCTAGGCGCCCATATGCTGCAGCAGTTATTTGGTTGATGTGCGCTTCAGGAGATGTGACTGGTGTTATACTCACCCCAAGATCTTTTTCCTTGAGTGAGGTTTGTAGTCTCTGGCCCCCTAGACTGTACTCCGTCTGCGGTCTTCTTTGCCCTTCCCCAATCTTCATGACTTTGCACTTGGTGGGATTGAACTCCAGGAGCCAATTGCTGGACCAGGTCTGCAGCCTGTCCAGATCCCTTTGTAGTTCTGCCTGGTCTTCGATCGAGTGAATTCTTCTCATCAACTTCACGTCATCTGCAAACAGGGACACCTCAGAGTCTATTCCTTCCGTCATGTCGTTCACAAATACCAGAAACAGCACTGGTCCTAGGACTGACCCCTGCGGGACCCCGCTGGTCACAGGTGCCCACTCTGACACCTCGCCACGTACCATGACTCGCTGCTGTCTTCCTGACAAGTATTCCCTGATCCATTGTAGTGCCTTCCCTGTTATCCCTGCTTGGTCCTCCAGTTTTTGCACCAATCTCTTGTGTGGAACTGTGTCAAACGCCTTCTTACAGTCCAAGAAAATGCAATCCACCCACCCCTCTCTCTCTTGTCTTACTGCTGTCACCATGTCATAGAACTCCAGTAGGTTTGTGACACAGGATTTCCCGTCCCTGAAACCATGTTGGCTGCTGTTGATGAGATCGTTCCTTTCTAGGTGTTCCACCACTCTTCTCCTGATAATCTTCTCCATGATTTTGCATACTATACATGTCAGTGACACTGGTCTGTAGTTTAATGCTTCATGTCTGTCTCCTTTTTTAAAGATTGGGACTACATTTGCTGTCTTCCATGCCTCAGGCAATCTCCCTGTTTCGATAGATGTATTGAATATTGTTGTTAGGGGTACACATAGCACCTCTGCTCCCTCTCTCAATACCCATGGGGAGATGTTATCTGGCCCCATTGCCTTTGAGGTATCTAGCTCACTCAGAAGCCTCTTCACTTCTTCCTCGGTGGTGTGCACTGTGTCCAGCACTTGGTGGTGTGCCCCACCTCTCCGTCTTTCTGGAGTCCCTTCTGTCTCCTCTGTGAACACTTCTTTGAATCTCTTGTTGAGTTCTTCACATACTTCACGGTCATTTCTTGTTGACTCTCCTCCTTCCTTCCTTAGCCTGATTACCTGGTCCTTGACTGTTGTTTTCCTCCTGATGTGGCTGTACAACAGTTTTGGGTCAGATTTGGCTTTCGCTGCTATGTCATTTTCATATTGTCTTTGGGCCTCCCTTCTTATCTGTGCATATTCGTTTCTGGCTCTACGACTGGTCTCCTTATTCTCCTGGGTCCTTTGCCTTCTATATTTCTTCCATTCCCTAGCACACTTGGTTTTTGCCTCCCTGCACCTTTGGGTAAACCATGGGCTCATCCTGGCTTTTTCATTATTCCTGTTACCCTTGGGTACAAACCTCTCCTCAGCCTCCTTGCATTTTGTTGCTACATATTCCATCATCTCATTAACTGGCTTCCCTGCCAGTTCTCTGTCCCACTGAACCCCGTTCAGGTAGTTCCTCATTCCTGTGTAGTCCCCTTTCTTGTAGTTTGGCTTCATTCGTCCTGGCCTTCCTGCTTCTCCCTCCACTTGTAGCTCTACTGTGTATTCGAAGCTTAAAACCACATGGTCACTGGCCCCAAGGGGTCTTTCGTATGTGATGTCCTCGATATCTGCACTACTCAAGGTGAATACTAAGTCCAGCCTTGCTGGTTCATCCTCTCCTCTCTCTCTTGTAGTGTCCCTTACGTGTTGGCACATGAAGTTTTCCAGTACCACCTCCATCATCTTAGCCCTCCATGTATCTTGGCCCCCATGTGGGTCCAAGTTCTCCCAATCGATCTCCTTGTGGTTAAAGTCACCCATGATCAGGAGCTTTGCCCTGCATGCATGAGCTCTTCTGGCCACTCTAGCCAGTGTATCAACCATCGCTCTATTGCTCTCGTCGTACTCTTGCCTTGGCCTCCTGCTGTTCTGTGGTGGGTTATACATCACTGCTATTACCACCTTGGGACCTCCAGAGTGAAGTGTTCCCGCTATGTAATCACTTTCTTCTCCGCTGTCTCCTCTCTCCAGCTCATCAAAATTCCAGCGATTTTTGATCAGCAACGCCACTCCTCCACCCCCCCTGTTCCCTCTGTCTTTCCTCAGGATTTGGTATCCCGTTGGAAAGATGGCATCTGTTATCATACCTGTAAGCTTGGTTTCTGTGAGAGCTATGATGTCCGGTGATGCTTCTTTGACTCTTTCATGCCACTCCTCCCACTTATTTGTTATTCCATCAGCGTTTGTGTACCATACCTTCAGTTTCCTTTCCAACACTGTGGTTTGGGGGGCCTGTGAGGGTGGGAGACCTGGTGGCATACTGTGGGATTCTATAGCTCGGTGTTGGGTGGAGGCTGTGGGTATGGATTGTAGTGTGTGTTGGGATGGTGTGATAGGTTGTATGGTTCTGAGAATAGTTGTGTGTGTGCTTGCCCTTGCTGTTCTGTTCTGCTCTGACTGACCTCTGCTGGTTCCATCCTTGTCTCTTTTCCTAGCTCCTTTCGCTTTTTTGTCCTCTCCCTCAGCTGCTGTCGTTCTGATTTTGTTCTGTCTCTGTCTAGGAACACCCTCTTGTACTCTTCCGAGTATTTCAATCGTGGTTTCTCTTGGAGGATCCTGTTCTGCACTGTTTCCATCCTGAGAATCAGCTTGATTGGTCGGTTTCTCCCCTTCGAGTACCCCCCCTATTCTCTGAAAATTTACAATCTCGTCCATCTCTTCACCTATTTCCGTGATGATTTTCTCAATCTCCTTTCTTTCTTCCTGCTGCCTTTCAGTGTGTGTCCTTTCCTCTCTCTCCTGAAGCCCATGGATAAACACTGATTTTGCCCTTTCTTCCTCCCATTGCCTCACCCTCTGTGACTCTGGATCCTGCCTGTATGTGGTCAGTTTCTCCCTTGATTTTTCCAGTGGCTCTTGATAGCCTGGTTGTGCCTCAGCAATCGACCTATCACCCTCTCCATCTGCAACCAGCTGTTCTTCCCTTTCACTCCTTGGTCCTCCTTGGCAGGCTGATATGACCTTAGCATAATTCATAATTCCTTCCTTCCTGTTCGGCCTCGCAGCTTCATATGCTGTGTCTTCTCTGGTCACTGCCCCTGTAACTCGCTTCAGCCTATTTATCTCAACTTCTAGGACCCTTATCTTGGCTACTGCAGTTTCGACTTGTGCCTCCCAATTCTTTGTCTCCTTCTCCAACCTCTTTTCCAATTTCACAGAGAGCTCTTTCTCCATTTTTTCAGAAAGCTCTCCTAATTTTCTCTCCCACTCTTGTTCCATCCTTTTCCACTGCTCCTCCATCCACTCCTCCCTACCAGAACCATTCTCATCTGATCCTTGGTTCCTGCGAGTCCCCACCATTTTTTTTTTTTTTTTTTTTGTGAGAGAAGAGAGAAGGGAAAGGTAGAAGGAGAGAGAGAGGGGAAGAGTGAGAAGGGAAAGGGGGAGAGAGAGAGAGAGAGAGAGAGAAGGGAAGGTAGAGAGAGGGGGATAGTGAGAAGGAAAAAGGGGAAGAGAGTGAGAGTGAGAGAGAGAGGGGGAGAGAGAGTGAGGGGAAGGGTAGGAGAGGGGGAGAGTTAGAAGGGAAAATGGGGAAGAGAGAGAGCAAGAGAGAGAGAGGGAGAGAGGGAGAGAGAGGAGAGGGAGAGAGGGGAGAGAGGGAGGGAAAGTGAGAGAGAGAGGGGAAGGGAGAGTGAAGGGAAGGGTAGGAGAGGGGGAGAGTTAGAAGGGAAAATGGGGAAGAGAGAGAGAGAGAGAGAGAAGAGAGAGAGCAAGAGAGAGAGAGAGAGAGAGAGAGAGAGAGAGAGAGAGAGAGAGAGAGAGAGAGAGAGAGAGAGAGAGAGAGAGAGGAGAGAGAAAGAGAAGGCAAAGAGAGGGGGAGAGAGGGGGAGAAGGGGGAAAGAGGGGGGAGATGGAAGAGCGAGAGGGGAGAGAGGCTAGGGGGAGAGGGAGGGGAGGAGGGGAGAGAGATGGGGAAAGGGAGAGGGGAGAGATAATGGGAGGGGAGAGATGTTAGAGGGGGGGAGATGTTAGAGGGGGGAAGGTGTTAGAGGTAAGAGATGTTAGAGGGGAGAGATGGGAGAGGGAAGAGAGAGAGAGAGATAGGTAGAGAGTGATAGGTAGAGAGAGAGATATAGGTAAAGAGTGAGAAAGGTAGAGATAGGTCTCTACCTAGGATAGGAAGAGGGGGGGAGAGGAGCAAGGTTCAGATGGTCAGTTCACAGGACGGAGTGAAATCCTGTGTATGTGCTTGTTCCTGTGTGTGTGTGTGTGTGTGTGTGTGTGTGTGTGTGTGTGTGTGTGTGTGTGTGTGTGTGTGTGTGTGTGTGTGTGTGTGTGTGTGTGTGTGTGTGTGTGTGTGTGTGTGTGTGTGTGTGTGTGTGTGTGTGTACTCACCTATTTGTACTCACCTATTTGTGGTTGCAGGGGTCGAGTCCTAGCTCCTGGCCCCGCCTCTTCACCGGTTGCTACTAGGCCCTCTCTCTCCCTGCTCCATGAGCTTTATCAAACCTCGTCTTAAAACTATGTATGGTTCCTGCCTCCACTACATCACTTTCTAGGCTATTCCACTGCCTGACAACTCTATGACTGAAGAAATACTTCCTAATATCTCTCTGACTCATCTGTGTCTTCAACTTCCAATTGTGGCCTCTTGTTTCTGTGTCCCCTCCCTGGAACATCCTGTCTTTGTCCACCTTGTCTATTCCGCACAGTATTTTGTATGTCGTTATCATGTCTCCCCTAATCCTTCTGTTCTCCAGTGTCGTCAGGCCGATTTCCCTTAACCTTTCTTTCTTCACAGAACATTACCCTTAGCTCTGGAACTAACGTTGTCGCAAACCTTTGCACTTTCTCTAGTTTCTTGACGTGCTTTATCAAGTGCGGGTTCCAAACAGGTGCTGCATACTCCAGTATGGGCCTGACGTACACGGTGTACAGTGTCTTGAACGATTCCTTACTAAGGTATCGGAACGCTGTTCTCAGGTTTGCCAGGCGCCCATATGCTGCAGCAGTTATCTGGTTGATGTGTGCTTCCGGAGACATGCTCGGTGTTATACTCACTCCAAGATCTTTCTCCTTGAGCGAGGTTTGCAGTCTTTGGCCACCTAGCCTATTCTCCGCCTGCGGTCTTCTGTGCCCATCCCCTATCTTCATGACTTTGCATTTGGAGGGATTAAATTCGAGAAGCCAGTTGCTGGACCAGGTGTCCAGTCTGTCCAGGTCTCTTTGAAGTCCTGCCCGGTCCTCATCTGATTTAATTCTCCTCATTAACTTCACATCACTGTGAAACAGGGACACTTCTGAGTCTAATCCTTCCATCATGTCATTCACATATACCAAAAATAGCACTGGTCCTAGACCGACCCCTGTGGGACCCCGCTCGTCACAGGTACCCATTGTGATACCTCATCACATACCTTGACTCATTGTTGCATACCTGTCATGTATTCTCTGTATTCTCTGATCCACTGCAATGCCCTTCCTGTTTTGAGTGCCTGATCCTCTAGCTTCTGCGCTAATCTCTTGTGAGAAACAGTGTCAAAGGCCTTCTTGCAGTCCAAGAAGATGCAATCAACCCACTCCTCTCTCTCGTGTCTTAATTCTCTTACTGTATCATAAAACTACAGAAGGTTTGTGACACAGGATTTGCCTTACATAAATTAGTGCTTGTTGGTGTTTATATTCTTGTTACGTTCCCGATGCTCCACCACTCTCCTCCTTTTAATCTTCTCTATGACTTTGCATACTATACACGTCAGTGACACTGGTCTATAGTTTAGTGCCTCTTTTCTGTCTCCTTTTTTAAAAATGGGAACTATATTTGCCATCTTCATATCTCAGGTAGTTGCCCAGTTTCAAAGGATGTGTTGAAGATTGTGGTTAGTGGTATACACAGCATTTCTGCTCCCTCTCTAAGGACCCATGGGGAGATGTTGTCCGGTCCCATTGCCTTTGAGGTATCTAGTTCCCTTAGCAGCTTCACCTCCTCCTCAGTTGTGTTATGTCATCCAACACTTGTTGGTATATTCCTTGCTGGTGTCCCCCTCTGTTCTGTCCTCTCCTGTAAATACTTCCTTAAATCTCATGTTGAGCTCCTCACATACCTCTTGATCGTTTCTTGTGAGTTTCCCACCTTCTTTTATCAGCCTGATCGCCTGGTCCTTGAGTGTTGTCTTCCTGCTAATGTGGCTATAAAACAGTTTCGAGTCAGACTTGACTTTCGATGCTATGTCGTTTTCGTACTGTCGCTGGGCCTCTCTCCTTAGCTGTACATACTTGTTTCTGGTTCTTCGACTAATCTCTTTATTTTTCTGGTCCTTTGCCCCCTGTACCTTTTGCTTTCTCTGGTGCACTTAGCGTTTGCCTCCCTACAACTTCGGGTAAACCAAGGACTTGCTTTGGTCTTCGCATTATTTCTATTGCCCTAGGGAACAAGCCTTTCCTCTGCCTCCTTGCATTTTGCTGTTACATATTTTATCATCTCGTTTACTGACTTTCCTAACAGTTCTCTGTCCCACTGAACCTCCTGCAGGAAGTTCCTTAAACCTGTGTAGTCTCCCCTTTTATAGTTTGGCTTTTCCCATTCAATTCCTGATACCGTCTCCACTTGTAACTCTACTATATATTCAAAACTCAGAACTATGTGATCACTAGCTCCAAGATGCCTCTCATTAGTGATATCCTCAATGTCTGAACTGCTCAGGGTAAACACAAAGTCCAGTCACGCTGGTTCATCCTCCCCTTTCTCGATTGTAGTGTCACTCACATGTTGATGCATGAGGTTTACCAGTACCACATCCATCATTTTGGCTCTCCATCTTTCGGGACCCCCATGTGGCTCCAGGTTTTCAGAATCAATCTCCTTGTGGTTGAAATCGCCCATTACCAGTAACTGTGTCCACCATCGCCCTGTTGTTCTCTTCGTATTCCTCTCTTGGCCTCCTGCAGTTCTGTGGTGGGTTATACATCACTCCAATAACTACTTTATGTCCCCCAAACTGAATTGTACCTACTATGTAGTCCCTTTCCTTGATCTCGACGATGCCTTCCATTTCCTCAAATGGAAATGTGTGTGAGTGGGGGGTGTTGTGTGTGTGTGTGTGTGTGTGTGTGTGTGTGTGTGTGTGTGTGTGTGTGTGTGTGTGTGTGTGTGTGTGTGTGTGTGTGTGTGTGTGTGTGCATGTGTGTGTGTACTCACCTATTTGTACTCACCTATTTGTGGTTGCAGGGGTCGAGTCACAGCTCCTGGCCCGCCTCTTCGCTGATTGCTACTAGGTCCTCTCTCTCCCTGCCCCATGAGCTCTATCATACCTCGCCTTAAAACTATGTATGGTTCCTGCCTCCACCACATCACTTTCTAGGCTATTCCATGGCCTGACTACTCTATGACTGAAGAAATACTTCCTAACATCCCTTTGATTCATCTGAGTCTTCAACTTCCAATTGTGACCTCTTGTGTCTGTGTCCCATCTCTGGAACATCCCGTCTTTGTCCACCTCGTCTATTCCGCGCAGTATTTTATATGTCGTTATCATGTCTCCCCTGACCCTCCTGGCCTCCAGTGTCGTCAGGCCGATTTCCCTCAACCTTTCTTCATAGGACAATCCCCGTAGCTCTGGGACTAGTCTTGTTGCAAACCTTTGCACTTTCTCTAATTTCTTGACGTGCTTGACTAGGTGTGGATTCCAAACTGGTGCTGCATACTCCAGTATGGGCCTGACGTAGATGGTGTACAGAGTCTTAAACGAATCCTTACTGAGGTATCGGAACGCTATCCGTAGGTTTGCCAGGCGCCCGTATGCTGCAGCAGTTATCTGATTGATGTGCGCCTCAGGAGATATGCTCGGTGTTATACTCACCCCCAGATCTTTTTCCTTGAGTGAGGTTTGCAGTCTTTGGCCATCTAAACTATATTGTGTCTGCGGTCTTCTTTGCCCTTCCCCAATCTTCATGACTTTGCATTTGGCAGGGTTAAATTCAAGGAGCCAGTTGCTGGACCAGGCTTGTAGCCTGTCCAGATCTCTTTGTAGTCCTGCCTGATCCTCGTCCGATTCGATTCTTCTCATTAACTTCACATCGTCTGCAAACAAGGACACTTCTGAGTCTATCCCTTCCGTTATGTCGTTCACGTATACCAAGAACAGCACAGGTCCTAGGACTGACCCCTGTGGAACCCCGCTTGTCACAGGCGCCCACTCTGACACCTCGTCGCGTACCATGACTCGTTGTTTCCTCCCTGTCAGATATTCTCTGATCCATTGCAGTGCCTTTCCTGTTATGTGTGCCTGGTCCTCTAGCTTTTGCAGTAACCTCTTGTGAGGAACTGTGTCGAAAGCCTTCTTGCAGTCCAAAAATACGCAGTCGATCCACCCCTCTCTCTCTTGTCTTACTTCTGTCACCTTGTCATAAAACTCTAGTAGGTTTGTGACACAGGATTTTCCTTCCCTGAAACCGTGCTGGTTGTCAATTATACACTTGTTTCTTTCCAGGTGCCCCACCACTCTCCTCCTGATGATCTTCTCCATGACCTTGCATACTATACACGTTAGAGATACAGGTCTGTAGTTTAGTGCCTCATGTCTGTCTCCCTTTTTAAAAATTGGGACTACATTTGCCATTTTCCATACCTCAGGGAGTTGCCCAGTTTCAAATGATGTGTTGAAGATCTTTGTTAATGGCTCACACAATATCTCTGCTCCCTCTTTAAGGACCCATGGAGAGATGTTGTCTGGTCCCACCGCCTTTGAGGTGTCAAGTTCGCATAGCAGCTTCTTCACCTCCTCCTTGGTTATATGTACCTCATCCAGCACTTGCTGGTGTGCCCCCCTGTTCTGATTTCTTGGAGTCCTACTGGTTTCCACTGTAAATACCTCTTTAAATCTTGTGTTGAGCTCCTGACATACCTCTCGGTCGTTTCTTGTGAATTCCCCATCACCCTTCCTCAGTCTGATTACCTGGTCCTTGACTGTTGTTTTCCTCCTGATGTGGCTGTACAACAGCTTCGGGTCAGTCTTTACTTTTGATGCTATGTCATTTTCATATTGTCTCTGAGCCTCCCTTCTTATCTGTGCATATTCGTTTCTGGCTCTTCGGCTGATTTCTTTATTTTCCTGAGTTCTCTGTCTTCTGTACCTTTTCCATTCTCTAGTACACCTAGTTTTTGCCTCCCTACACCTTTGGGTGAACCAAGGACTCGTTCTGTTCTTCCCATTATTTCTGTTTCCCTTGGGAACAAACCTCTCCTCTGCCTCCTTGCATTTTGTTGCTACATAGTCCATCATTTCTTGTACTGGTTTTCCTGTCAGTTCCCTCTCCCACTGAATGTCTTGAAGGAAGTTCCTCATGCCTGAGTAGTTCCCCCTTTTGTAGTTTGGTTTTTCCCAGCCTATTCCTGCTACTCTCTCCACTTGGAGCTCAACTATGTAGTCGAAGCACAGAACCACATGATCACTAGCTCCCAGGGGCCTTTCATACATGATACCCTCGATGTCCGAACTACTCATGGTGAATACAAGGTCCAACCTTGCTGGTTCATCCTCTCCTCTCTCTCTGGTAGTGTCTCTAACATGTTGATGCATGAGGTTCTCCAGTACCACATCCATCATCTTGGCTCTCCATGTTTCGGGACCCCCATGGGGCTCCAGGTTTTCCCAGTCAATCTCCTTGTGATTGAAATCACCCATAACTAGTAACTTTGCTCCCCCCATGTGTGCTCTCCTGGCCACCTCGGCTAGTGTGTTGATCATTGCTCTGTTGCTCTCATCGTATTCTTCTCTTGGCCTCCTGCAGTTCTGTGGTGGGTTGTACATTACTGCAATTATCACCTTATGTCCCTCAGACTGGATTGTTCCTACTAAGTAGTCCCTTTCGCCCATGCCATCCATTCCTTCCATTTTCTCAAAACCCCACTGGTTTTTAATGAGCAGTGCAACTCCTCCTCCCCCTCTCCTCCCTCTGTCTTTCCTGAAGATTTGATATCCGGATGGAAAGATTGAATCTGTTATTATTCTGGTGAGTTTTGTTTCTGTGAGTGCTATTATGTCTGGGGATGTCTCTTTGATTCTTTCGTGCCACTCCTCATACTTGTTTGTTATTCCATCTGCATTTGTATACCACACCTTCAACTTCTTTTCTAAGACTGTGGTCTGGGAAGTATATTGGGGTTGGGGAAGTGGGAGACCTGGTAAGGAACTATGGGTTGTTGCTGTGGGGGTGAAGTTTGTAATGTAGTGGGTGGGGGCATTGGATGTGGCATGGGTGTTTTGATTTAGAGTGTTTGGTTGCACTGGGGTTGACCTGGTTGGGAGGCTTCTATAGAAAGTTGTGAGGGAGGCTGTATTAGATCTTCTTCCTGGGTCTGGGATCTCCTGTCTGTCTTCTCCATCCCCTCTCTTTCCTCCTTTCGCCTTTGTACCATCTCTCTCAGTTTCTTCCTTTCTTCTTGTGTTCTGTCGCGGTCGAGATACACCCTCCTGTATGCCGTCATGTCCCTTAATCGTGCTTTCTCCTGCAGTATCCTGGTCCGAGTCGCTTCTGCCTTGAAGGTCACTCTCACTGGCCGGGTTCTTTTTTTTACAAACCCCCCTATTCTCCGAAAATTTTCCAGCTGGGTCATATCGTCTTCTCCTATTGCTTTCATGATGCTTTCAATTGCTTTTTTTTCCCCTTGTTTTCTTGCTTCATATGTTTCCCCTTCGACTTCCTGGAGCCCATACACAAAGACTGACCTCACCCTTTCATTCTCCCACTGCATATCCCTGTGTATCCCCTCATTTAATTTGGTTTCCTCCACTGCAGCTTTCCTTTCATCAGTTTCACTGGCTAATGTACTTGGGCTCAGTGGCCTGTCATTTTCCCTTCTCGGCTTTCCTTGGGCTCTGTTGTTGTCTGTTAGGGCCTCCACATAAAGCTTAGCTCTTTCATTTGCTACAGTCTCCTCTGATAGAGCATCTCCATGCAGTTGTGCCCCTTCTTTCCCTACAGTCCCCTTATTTGTGGCTGAGGTAGCAGTCTCTGTTGTCAATCCCAAAATGTTCTTTAGTTCTTTAGGCTGTTTCAGATTTTTCAGTTCCTCTTCTAAACTCTGTATCCTAGCTTCTGCTGCTTTGACATGCACCTCCCACTTCCTGCTTTCCATATCTATCCTCTCTTCCATTCTCATGCTAAGTTCTTCTAGTTTCTTTTCCCATTCATGATCCCTTTTTATGAGCTCTGCTGCCCAATCTTCCTTTGCATTTTCCTCCTCCTGTCCCTTGGTTTTTCTTGTTGCTCTCTGGCAACCCATTTTTGTTTTATCCTGATTGCCTCAGAGTGGGAAACCTATGTAGTTCTGTATGTTAGGTTAGTAGTGTGTGTGTCAGAGTGTGGGGGGGGGAAGTAGTGGAGGAACTGTGGCTATTTGGGAGCTGAGTGGGGAGGGGTGGGGAGGGTTTGGGGTGAACGGGGGAGGGGAGGGTGATCGAGGGAGGGGATGGATCAGGGGAAGTAGTGAGATGTCGGTGGTGAGGGGGGAGTGTGTGTGTGTCTGGATATGTGTGTGTGTGTGTGTGTGTGTGTGTGTGTGTGTGTGTGTGTGTGTGTGTGTGTGTGTGTGTGTGTGTGTGTGTGTGTGTGTGAGTGTGTAATTTTGTGTGTAATTGTGTGTGGAATTATGTGTGGGTTTATTATGTACTGAAAGGTAGGTGGCTTGTGCGTTTAAGGTAAGTCTCAGTGGTCCTTGGCTGCCCACACCTTCTTGTGACCTGACCAACCTCCTGGGACTTACCGCACTTACAGCGTGTGTGTGTGTGTGTGTGTGTGTGTGTGTGTGTGTATGTGTGTATGTGTGTGTGTGTGCGTGTGTGTGTGTGTGTGTATGTGGGTGTGTGTATGTGTGTGTGTGTGTATGTGTGTGTGTGTGTGTGTGTGTGTGTGTGTGTGTGTGTGTGTGTGTGTGTGTGTGTGTGTGTGTGTGTATGTGGGTGTGTGTGTGTGTATGTGTGGGGTGTGTGTGGGGTGTGTGTGTGTGTGGGTGTGTGTGTGTGTACTCACCTATTTGTACTCACCTATTTGTGGTTGCAGGGGTCGAGTCACAGCTCCTGGCCCCGCCTCTTCGCTGATTGCTACTAGGTCCTCTCTCTCCCTGCCCCATGAGCTCTATCATACCTCGCCTTAAAACTATGTATGGTTCCTGCCTCCACCACATCACTTTGTAGGCTATTCCATGGCCTGACTACTCTATGACTGAAGAAATACTTCCTAACATCCCTTTGATTCATCTGAGTCTTCAACTTCCAATTATGACCTCTTGTGTCTGTGTCCCATCTCTGGAACATCCCGTCTTTGTCCACCTCGTCTATTCCGCGCAGTATTTTATATGTCGTTATCATGTCTCCCCTGACCCTCCTGGCCTCCAGTGTCGTCAGGCCTATTTCCCTCAACCTTTCTTCATAGGACAACCCCCGTAGCTCTGGGACTAGTCTTGTTGCAAACCTTTGCACTTTCTCTAATTTCTTGACGTGCTTGACTAGGTGTGGATTCCAAACTGGTGCTGCATACTCCAGTATGGGCCTGACGTAGATGGTGTACAGAGTCTTAAACGAATCCTTACTGAGGTATCGGAACGCTATCCGTAGGTTTGCCAGGCGCCCGTATGCTGCAGCAGTTATCTGATTGATGTGCGCCTCAGGAGATATGCTCGGTGTTATACTCACCCCCAGATCTTTTTCCTTGAGTGAGGTTTGCAGTCTTTGGCCATCTAAACTATATTGTGTCTGCGGTCTTCTTTGCCCTTCCCCAATCTTCATGACTTTGCATTTGGCAGGGTTAAATTCAAGGAGCCAGTTGCTGGACCAGGCTTGTAGCCTGTCCAGATCTCTTTGTAGTCCTGCCTGATCCTCGTCCGATTCGATTCTTCTCATTAACTTCACATCGTCTGCAAACAAGGACACTTCTGAGTCTATCCCTTCCGTTATGTCGTTCACGTATACCAAGAACAGCACAGGTCCTAGGACTGACCCCTGTGGAACCCCGCTTGTCACAGGCGCCCACTCTGACACCTCGTCACGTACCATGACTCGTTGTTTCCTCCCTGTCAGATATTCTCTGATCCATTGCAGTGCCTTTCCTGTTATGTGTGCCTGGTCCTCTAGCTTTTGCAGTAACCTCTTGTGAGGAACTGTGTCGAAAGCCTTCTTGCAGTCCAAAAATACGCAGTCGATCCACCCCTCTCTCTCTTGTCTTACTTCTGTCACCTTGTCATAAAACTCTAGTAGGTTTGTGACACAGGATTTTCCTTCCCTGAAACCGTGCTGGTTGTCAATTATACACTTGTTTCTTTCCAGGTGCCCCACCACTCTCCTCCTGATGATCTTCTCCATGACCTTGCATACTATACACGTTAGAGATACAGGTCTGTAGTTTAGTGCCTCATGTCTGTCTCCCTTTTTAAAAATTGGGACTACATTTGCCATTTTCCATACCTCAGGGAGTTGCCCAGTTTCAAATGATGTGTTGAAGATCTTTGTTAATGGCTCACACAATATCTCTGCTCCCTCTTTAAGGACCCATGGAGAGATGTTGTCTGGTCCCACCGCCTTTGAGGTGTCAAGTTCGCATAGCAGCTTCTTCACCTCCTCCTTGGTTATATGTACCTCATCCAGCACTTGCTGGTGTGCCCCCCTGTTCTGATTTCTTGGAGTCCTACTGGTTTCCACTGTAAATACCTCTTTAAATCTTGTGTTGAGCTCCTGACATACCTCTCGGTCGTTTCTTGTGAATTCCCCATCACCCTTCCTCAGTCTGATTACCTGGTCCTTGACTGTTGTTTTCCTCCTGATGTGGCTGTACAACAGCTTCGGGTCAGTCTTTACTTTTGATGCTATGTCATTTTCATATTGTCTCTGAGCCTCCCTTCTTATCTGTGCATATTCGTTTCTGGCTCTTCGGCTGATTTCTTTATTTTCCTGAGTTCTCTGTCTTCTGTACCTTTTCCATTCTCTAGTACACCTAGTTTTTGCCTCCCTACACCTTTGGGTGAACCAAGGACTCGTTCTGTTCTTCCCATTATTTCTGTTTCCCTTGGGAACAAACCTCTCCTCTGCCTCCTTGCATTTTGTTGCTACATAGTCCATCATTTCTTGTACTGGTTTTCCTGTCAGTTCCCTCTCCCACTGAATGTCTTGAAGGAAGTTCCTCATGCCTGAGTAGTTCCCCCTTTTGTAGTTTGGTTTTTCCCAGCCTATTCCTGCTACTCTCTCCACTTGGAGTTCAACTATGTAGTCGAAGCACAGAACCACATGATCACTAGCTCCCAGGGGCCTTTCATACATGATACCCTCGATGTCCGAACTACTCATGGTGAATACAAGGTCCAACCTTGCTGGTTCATCCTCTCCTCTCTCTCTGGTAGTGTCTCTAACATGTTGATGCATGAGGTTCTCCAGTACCACATCCATCATCTTGGCTCTCCATGTTTCGGGACCCCCATGGGGCTCCAGGTTTTCCCAGTCAATCTCCTTGTGATTGAAATCACCCATAACTAGTAACTTTGCTCCTCCCATGTGTGCTCTCCTGGCCACCTCGGCTAGTGTGTGTGTGTGTGTGTGTGTGTGTGTGTGTGTGTGTGTGTGTGTGTGTGTGTGTGTAATTATGTGTCGAATTATGTGTGGGTTTATTATATGTCTGAAAAGTAGGTGGCTTGTGCTTGGAGTGTAATGTAGATTCCCAGTTGTCCTTGTGTCCACAACCTATGTGACCTGACTCCCTTGCAGTGTTGCCTATATCACCTGCTTATAGTGAGTTAATCGCCTTGTTCAATGGATTACCATTTGCTAAACCTTATTGAATACTTGAGTGCCTATTCTTTGTCGTGCTATGAGAGTTAGACCATTCACATTCAGCTTGGCGGTTAAATTGGAACCTGGACCCCACACCCAAACAACCCCTCATAGGTGATACAGTACTTGTAGTGCAGCTGTAGCAGTGTAGATTGTCCAGGTCGTCGTCTGTGTGTGTGTGTGTGTGTGTGTGTGTGTGTGTGTGTGCGTATGTGAATACTCACCTAATTGTACTCACCAAATTGTGGTTGCAGGGGTCGATACTCAGCTCTTGGCCCCGCCTCTTCATTGATCGCTACTAGGTCCTCTCTCTCTCTCTCTCTCTCTCTCTCTCTGCTTCCTGACCTTCGTCATACCTCGTCATAAAGCTATGTATGGTTCCTCCCTCCACTACGTCACTTGCCAGGCTATTCCACTTCCTGACGACTCGATGACTGAAGAAATACTTCCTAACATCCCTGTGTCTCGTTTGAGTCTTCAGCTTCCAATTGTGACCCCATGTTTCTGTGTCCCCTCACTGGAACATCCTGTCTCTGTCTACGTTATCTATTCCCAGCAGTATCTTGTATGTCGTTATCATGTCTCCCCTGACCCTTCTGTCCTCCAGAGTCGTGAGTCCGATTTCCCTCAACCTTTCATCGTAGGACATTCCCCTGACCTCTGGAACTAGCCTTGTTGCAAACCTTTGTACTTTCTATAACTTTTTTGACGTGCTTCACGAGGTGTGGGTTCCAAACTAGTGCAGCATACTCCAGTATGGGCCTAACGTACACAGTGTACTGTGTGTTGAACAATTCCTTATTAAGGTATCGGAACGCTATTCTCAGGTTTGCCAGGCGGCCATATGCTGCAGCAGTTATCTGGTTGATGTGTGCCTGTGGAGACGTGCTCGGTGTTATGGCCACCCCAAGATCCTTCTCCTTGAGTGAGGTTTGTAGTCTTTGTCCACCTAGCCTATACTCTGTCTGCGGTCTTCTTTGCCCTTCCCCAATTTTCATGACTTTGCATTTGCCGGGGTTGAATTCGAGAAGCCAGTTGCTGGACTACGTGTCCAGCCTGTCCAGGTCTCTTTGTAGTCCTGCCTGATTCTCATCTGGTTTAACTCTTCTCGCCAACTTCACATCATCTGCTAATAGGGACACTTCAGAGTCTGTCCTTTCCATCATGATGATAAACCTACAAATCCTGTTGTGGATACCAAACCTTCTATTCAGTATAAAAAGAGTATACACACTTCCACTAAACCACAGAATGAGAAATTCCATGTACGTACTGATCAACAGACAGTATAAAGACTGTCACACACAAACGTACTCCAGAATGTGTACATTGTGATGGATCACATTGGGCACAGTATTGAATTCAATTGTAGACAGCCTGTACTGTCTGCACAGACAGCCCATGCTGTCTGCCAGCTTAGTTCATATTTCGCGCACTAAGGTGCTGCCCTCTGTAGCCAGGCCTCTCGGTAGGCACGCCAGCCTGTCTGCCCTTGCCTCGCACTCACTCACACAGCGGCCTAGCAGCAAGACACAAGTACTCCCAGCTCTCTCTCGTGGGATGGCCCTGCCCGGGCCATGGGCACAAACACACAAGCCTGTGTACCCACCACGACATTTTCAATAAACAAAGAAGCCTCCGAAGAAGACGTATAATTCACACCCCGCTTTCAGCCCTGCCAAATAATCCTTTTTATAAATGGTGGAAAGCAGTGGTCGCAGCAGTTGTTTGCCCAGAGAGGAAGGTATGAAGTTATCTTCACTTCATCATCCTACACAACAAGCATCCGTCTCTCAACGACTTATCCTGACGTCGTGTCTGCACGTTTGAGCATCCAAACACAGGTACAAGCAGGATCCAGCCGAAATTTGCCGAAATTCTCCGAGAATTGTAAGTGACCCCACACTACAGCGTCCCACGCTGTTTCTCAAGTCACGTGTTCAGCGTCACTTGTATGTTGCTGCTGTTGTTGTTCAGCTCAGCACAGCTGTTTCAGCAAGACAGAGGTGAGTTTTGTGGTGATTTCTGCGTCCAGTGTGAGCTTCTCCACGTGTTTGTGGGTGGGGGAGGAGGAGAGGAAGTGGCTGTTCCTTACCTTGCCCATGCTTGCCCTACTCACGCTCACCCATCTACCATACAATCACCACTGCCCACTCCCTCTGCTGTGTTTTCTGCTGTTTTCCGTGTGATTCATTGCCAGAGCTGTGTATCCGAGTGCCCGAGGCCACTCGAAGCTACGTGGATCAGCATGCCACGTAGATCAGCAAGCCACATAGATCAGCATGCCACGTAGATCAGCAAGCCATGTAGATCAGCATGCCACGTAGATCACGACGCCATGTGGATCACGACGCCACGTGGGTGTGGGCGATGTCATGTAGACCTATGAAGCCACATGCTGTGGTCTGCTGCCCGCATCACACTGACGTCACCGACGATGCTGCCTGCATCACATTGACGTCACCCACGATGCTGCCCGACTTTATGACGTCATGATGTCTGCCTGACGTCACCTCGAGATGTCTGCTGACGTCACAGTGCTGCTGACGTCACCTCGCGACATCCCACCTGACATCACATGATGTCACCATCGAGTGTTCAGTAATTATTAAAATATTGTCGAGAAGACTAAGAGAAGACATATGTTGTGTGTTAATTCCTCTCAGTCAGTGTTCTCACATTTTAGTATGTCTTAGTCAGTTTTTTGCACAGGAAAGCATCATTTGCTAGTTAAGTCATGTTGTACAGCATGTACCGCGGGTGTTTAAAGTTTCCATGTGTCCAGTGAGGTCTGAGCCAGACCTGAGTAGCACCACTGTGCTAAGTCACCCATGTGACCAGTGTTTTTGACAGCTGATGTGAAGACAGCCCCTAGTGACCGAGCCCTCTTGTACAGAAAGCTTTTATGCTCGTCGCTCGTGATGTTCTGCAGAATCGTACCTGCTACGATTCCCATCGAGATTTGTTTCACTTCACCTCCAGACCTTCAGAGTGCAGTTAAATGTAGAGAAACAAGCCTGGGGAAGCTTAGACTAACCTCTGCTATAACGCCAACTGCCGAGAGAATGATACTCGTCAAGCCGCAGTCAGCCACTCTCGGCAGGCGCTGTGTCAGCCTCGTGTCACAAGCTTCAGTGAACAGCCTGCACAAAGATGATGTCACTTTGACTGCTAGCTCACTCATTGCAGTCTGGTGTATGATGTTACGACTCTCAGATGTTTCGCCCAGTCGTCTCTACCACGACTCGCTCCACGCTCGCCGGCAGTGACAGCCCAGCGACAGTACCAGTCGAGAAGTGTCCTCCTGAGTCGCTTGCCAGAAGTCCTGCCCAGTTGCCGAGTTTTGTCGACGCCTCACTCGAGGGCACCAGCATGTCGTGCCCCAGGTTGAGTGAAAACCTGCAGCGACTCCTACGATGTCTGCTTCACCGTTCCAGAGGAGACCGTACCCTGTTACGTCACAGCTCAGCCACAGTGATGTCTCCTGTGTTGCAGTATCTGTCCAGACGCAGGAAGGCGTGCAGTGATGCCTTTCAACGCTCACTGCCTTTGACCACGATGTTTAGCACACCCGACATGTTTTTTTCTTCCCTCCCTGTAGGAAGTTTTTTTTCCATGTTCATATGTATATATATGTTTTTATTTTGTGTTCTGTGCCCTGTTCCTACGAGAGAGAGAACGAGTTCCTTTTACCACCAGTATTGTCGCGTCGGGACGACGCGTGGTAGGTGGCTGAGCATATGTAGACAGCCTGTACTGTCTGCACAGACAGCCCATGCTGTCTGCCAGCTTAGTTCATATTTTGCACACTAAGGTGCTGCCCTCTGTAGCCATGCCTCTCGGTAGGCACGCCAGCCTGTCTGCCCTTGCCTCGCACTCACACAGCGGCCTAGCAGCAAGACACAAGTACTCCCAGCTCTCTCTCGTGGGATGGCCCTGCCCGGGCCATGGGCACAAACACGCAAGCCTGTGTACCCACCACGACTTAACAATAAACAAAGAAGCCTCCAAAGACGTATCATTAACCAACCGCTACCAGAACACTAAATAATCCTTTTTTTATACAATACACAACAATGGAGGCACGGAAACAACGTGCTCAACAGCTATAACAGTGCATTAAGTGTTTAGGTGAACACAAGGGAGGTAAATGCTCACTGAAGAAGTGTTTTAAATGCAAGGGTATGCATCATACAGCTTTATGCCCAAGCACTTGTGCTGACCAACAGATGACTTCCATAGAAAACGAAAGTCACCAAATTACAACATTAAACGTTAAGGATAAGTCAAAATCGACTGCTCTTCCAATAGCTCGAATTGAGTTATCTAATTAATGAGACAAAACGAATGTGCTAACACTATCTGATCAAGGCTCACAAAGGTCCATCACAAAAATAACACTGTTACAGCAACTGAATAAACAACCCCATGCCAAATTACAGTAAGATATCACTGTTGGTCTACGAAAAAGGAAAAAGACAGTAGAAGCTGTGGTAGTAGATGTTTTGCCTAAGTCTGTGCAGATCCGGGGACTAAAAGAAACAGTTGCAACACAAAAGGCAGCCAATGTCAAGTTAGCCTGTCCAGACATACAGACGGAAACAGTTAGTCTAATTGACTTAATCATTGGAAGTGATTAATATCACTGTTTTGTGCAAAATGTAGTAAGTAAACATAGTGTTCACTTGCTAAAAACAGCAGGAGGCCACATGATATGTGGTCCAATTCCCTCTCAAAGTGGGACAGAAGATGATATTGATTCAGTGGAAAATGTACTAGTTACAAAAATAACCAATGGTGATCTACCACAGCAAAATTTATCATTGCTGGAAGAAATGAATGAACCAGTTGATAAACTGTGGAATTTAAATGCGATTGATGTAAATAAAGCAAGCCTTCGAGAGTCTCAGACTTATAACCAATACGTGGACACTGTCTGATATGAAGATGGACATAATTGTGTTAGGTTACCATAGAAATTATATCCACCACATCTGCCTAGCACTTATCGTATGGCCTTCAGACAAATAAAAGCACAAATACACGAACTCCGGATGAATCCAGAGATCCTGACTGTATATGATAATATCATACAAGAACAGTTGAACACACATTACGTGTGTTCTGTGATGCAACAACCAGAGGTTATGGCGCTGTAGCTTACATGAGTAATGCTGTAGCTTACATGAGCGCTGTAGCTTACATGAGTAATGCTGTAGCTTACATGAGTAATGCTGTAGCTTACATGAGTAATACTTCAAAGGTTGATTCGCTGCCTGACTACGGTGGAGTGCGGTTGTGCCCAGCACCCCTCTGCTGTTTTTCAGGCGAGCTACCACAGTACATCAACAACCATTGAGTAGTGTGGACGTGCGCTGCTCATTTTGGGATATCAAAATGGCTGAACATACAGTACGGAGAGTAAATACTATCTGCATAGAGCTGGTTCGTGATACGTTAAGTGGAGATACGATGAACGTACTTCTCCCTAACATCATCAGGGACACATATGGTATCCCCAACGAGGAATTATATGGCGTCGCTCTTAATGGTTTGTCAAGAATCTTCGTGAAATTTCTGAGAGCCGGCTTCTACACAAGAATTGTCGAGCAGTACCAGGAACAACGCATGAGTGTGAATTCAGCGATGGATGTTGTGTTACATGTTTCTAAGTACTACACATGGGTGAAGGTACGGAATGTACCCTTCGAGGCTACGGCGTATGGACTACAGGAGTTTTTTCGCAGTTATGGGACAGTGCATTCTGCAACCATGGGGGTATGGAGGGATGGTCCGTATGAAGGAATGCCGGAAGGTTCTTACACCCTTAAAATGTCTTTAACAAGGCCTATACCATCCTATGTAACGATGACCGGTTGTAGAACACAGGTTTATGTGTACTATGCGGGTCAGAGAAAAACATGTCGTCTGTGCAGCTCTTATGAGCACATGGCAGCCCAGTGTCCTAGGAGGCAGGCTCCTCGAATTCTGGAAACGCCGATTGTGATTCAACAGTCGTGTGATTTGGTGCCTGGCTCTGTTGCCTCTGGAGGCCGGAGGCCTGATCTCTGGAGCAAGGAGGTCGACCGGGAGGTGGCGGAGGAGGAGACGTGTGTCACTATCCCAGGGGAGTCGGGGGAGTCGAAGGTGTTATCTGAGGAGTCTTTAGTCCAGGAAGCTTCGACTCAGGAGGGTTTACTGGCAGATGTCATCAAGGATTTTTTGGATGGGGATGAGCCCGGTGTAGAAGGTGTCCTCAGTTTATGTGAAGTTGGAGAGCTGGAGGGACAACAAATTGTGGAGAAAGACTTGAGTAAGAAAAGGCTGGAGTGTGTGGTGGCCGTGGAGGTACACCAGGAGGATTCGTCTGAGGGTGAGATGTGTGTAAGTGGAAGTTCTAGAAAAAGAACTGCGGCATCAGAGATAGACGAGGTTATTACCCCGGGGCAGAGGCCGGGGAAGAAGTCATGGGCAGCGGTTGTGGAGCCGATGCCACATAGTGCTAGAGGTGCGCCTGAGTTGCACAGTGGGAGAGGGAGGGGGGAGGTGACTGCACAGGATAACTCGAGTGGTAAGGGAATACGTAATGTGAAAAGTGCAGCGAGTAAATCCCAGCGGCATAGGGGAAAGCCGCCACTTCTATAATTTTCAGAAGTGTCACGCTTAATGTCAATGGACTTAAGACTGAGGTTAAGAAAGTTTGGTTGGAGTGGTTTTTACGGCGGTTTGATGTAGATATTTGCTTTTTGCAAGAGCATAATCATAGGGCTGGTTGTGTGTTGCGGTTAAAAGGATATCGGATGTATGTTACCAGTGGTTTGCAATTGAAAGGTGGGGTAGCAGTGGCGATAAAGGAGACCAGCCCCTTGCGTGTCCTCGGCTGGGAAGAGGGGGGGGGTGGGAGGGTCGTGAGGGTGGATGGTGTCTGGGGTGAGAGTCGAGCTAGTTTTGTAAGAGTTTACATGCCAGCAACTAGCAATACCAGGGTAAAAGTAGATTTTGTCAGAGAGGTATTGCTGTATCACTTGAGAGGTTTGCCTGCTATAACAGTAATAGGTGGTGATTGGAATTGTGTGATTAGGAGTGGTGATGTCGAACCGAGAGGGGCGGGTTGTGTGCTGAGTGTGCTGAGGGATGTATTGCGAGATATTGGGGTTGTTGATGTGGTGGGGAGGGGGGGATACCTAGTGGAGCACACGTTCGTCCGTAGGGGATATGAAGCGCGATTGGACAGAATTTATATTAAGCAGGGTATAGATGTTGTGAGGGTGCAAACCTTCGATGTGGGGTTTTCGGATCACAGGGCGGTAATAGCAGATTTGATGTGGGATGGAGTGGTGCGTATTTATTCTGGGTACTGGAAATTAAATGTAAGGCTTCTTAAGGAGGAGGAGGAGGGGCCTTTTTTCAGTGATTGGTGGTTGCCTTTTTGGGAGGCTAGGGACAGGGAGATAGATCTGTTAGATTGGTGGGAAATGCAGGCAAAACCGGGAATAGCGAATTTTTTTAAGGTTAGGGGACGGGAAGAGGCGAGGTGGCGTTTTGGGTTGCAAAATTATCTGGAGGGACAGTTGCAAGATTGTTATGTTGGGGGAGGTGGTAGGAGGGATGACATGGACAGTCTGCGGAGCAGGATCGCTGAAATACACAATGATAGGTTTGATGCAATTAGGGTTAGGGCGGGGTTAGAGGATGTATTGTGGGGTGATAAGCCGTCTGGGTTTGGTTTACGTAAATTTAGGGACCGACAGAGTGTAACCACCATTCTACAATTGGAGACAAGCCCTGGGGTGGGAGGGTATCCAGTGGGTCGAGTCCTATCCAATACTGAAAGTATGAGTCTCTATGCTGATAGTTTTTTTTTTTTATATTTTATTTAAAAGGACACAGTACAAGATATAAATAAATAAAAGAACACAATTATTAACCGTTTGAAAATACAATGACCTACCATTAACCCCATAGCATACCACAAGTGTTACATTCATATTGTATTAAAGAATATACCATCACCGAACAATGAAACGAACAGGATAACACCTGCTCAGAAAAAACATCAACAAATTCTAAACCTACAAATCATGCCTATTATACAGTACAGTAAAACCTCCTTGCACAAAGTACACAGATGATATGATGCAGCATACGAAGGATAAAATTATACATTACAATAATTAAACAAAGGCTAACCTAACCCTACAATAAAATTGCAAAGACATACCACATTAATACTTCCCGCAAATAGCAGGAATCTCTTAACATAATAAAGAGCGAGAGAGCTCCAGCACCGAACAAAAAAAAAATTAGCAAAAACCAAAAACTCAAAATTTTATGTCTGTGTCCACATAAATCCCCCACAACTCTGTACAATTAGACCCCTTGCACAAAGTGCACAATAAATATTATTTAACATACAAAAATTAAAATTATACAGAACATTAATTTAAACATTATGCAAACCTAAGCCTACAATAAACATTACATTGATACATCTCACAATGAAACTCCCCACATAAACACTGGGCAGGAAACACCCTCAAGTAAAAGACATAACATTATATACGCAAGTACAACCCATACAACTAACAAAATCCTAACATAAGGTATCAAAACTGTCTAGTTACAGGACATAAAAACCTTATCTCCCTATTTGAAACACTAGTACATCATTGCTGATTTTTTTTTTTTTTTATATAAACAGTCTAACAGATAATATATAAACAAATAATTAGCATATAATTATAATTCTCATTGCCTAAAGACTCGCCGCACTTACTTCGTGCCGGCACATACTACCCCCCCCCCCCTTTTCCCTATTATCAATGTTATTATACTGAGCGTTATCATGGGAATAAAAATTCCTCATGCACATACAGTAGTCATAATTAAAAATATTGACATACAAGTTCGTACATGTTCCATCCTTGTTTTTTCCCCAATAACACCATTGAACAAAACCAGTTTACAATCTCATAGAAACCCCATTAAGGGCATCGCACAATAAAATTGTCCACTCCTAACCTAATACCTCACTATCCATTATAATTCATATATCATTACATAACATGATTAGGTACATAGAAAAAGGTGTCATTATATGTGATTATAAAATTGACTAAACCAAAGATCATGATTTCATATATAAAACATAGCAGAAAATTTTTCCCACAAAGCAACTGTGCAGGGTCACAGCACTTCACAAACATAAGTTATACAACGATCAAGTTAACTTGTGTGCTTATCTTAACATCATTCTGCTCTAAACCCGAGATCCCAAGGTTTAGTCATCATGGTTTTTAAGGTTATCCTGTATGCAGTGAACATAACCATAGATTCCAAATCCTCATTCATCACCCTTCCACTCTATTCATAACCCTCCCACCATCCACACTACAAAGAAGCCTAAACCAACCCACCCTCATGCATCCCCCGGTAGGAGACCAACCCTTTGCCCGCCCCCTGGGTTCATGAGGAGAAGGCCCCCCACAGTGAGATTCCGGTAACCCTCCGAAAAGCTAACTACCCACCTCCCACCATAGACTTGCCTATTCCTACACATAGTTCTATAAAATCTCGCTGCTAACGCTTTTATCCTCAACTCTCCCCTAACCTCCCTCATCCCCCAAGATACATGTAAATAATCCGTCATAACATACATTAAGGCTCTACCCACATCACCCGGCACCCCAGTTACATCCAACATTAAGGCCCGTAGGAATGGCCATTGCCCCTCCCCCCCAAAAATCTGATAACTCTCACCATCCATAACCTCACCCCCTCCAAAGAGGGACAAAAATATACCGCATGAAAGGCCGTTTCGATGTCCCCACAATGCAAGCATGAGTCCTCTCTCACAAGACCCATTTTATATAACACATCCCTAGAGGCCAATATTCCCATCAGAAAACGATATACTAACTCTCGTACCCTCGCTGGTATTCTAAGCAACCCAAACTTCCTCCATATGCTTATCCAGTCATATGTTGGATATACAGCAAGTCCCTGTAAGACACCCTTGCCTACCACAGCACCCACCATTCGTTTGACCTTTAACGTGGACACCTGTTTAACATGTAATAAAACCCTCAACATATCCTCACAATACCTCAAATCCCTTCCACACCACCATCTTCGTGCATCCTCCATTACCCTACCTACCCTGACTCCTCTATTCCCCCCAGTCCGAATATATCTTTGTTTAATATATAAAGCCATTACTCTATGACCCAATGACATCAGGCCAAGACCCCCACGTCTCCCCTCCGTCATCACCACGTCCTTGCTCAACCATGCCCTCCCAAACCCCCACACATACCTTAGAACCCTCCTCTGGATTTCTGCAATATCCTCTGCTCTTAAAGGGAACACCTCAGCCACTCCCCACACCTTACTGTAAACCAGAGAGTTGACCACTAAAACTCTCTGCTGTAATGTTACATCCCTAGCCCTTAAGCCTCCTAGCCTACCCAAAACCCTGCTCGTAACTAATTCCGAATTTATCTTCCTACTTTCCTGCACTTCCGCCATGTACCATATTCCACAAACCTTAATTCTGTCCACTACTGACCATCCCAACCCCTCCCCCAAGCCCCCTCCCACCCAATCCCCCACCTCTAATAGTCTCGACTTCATTAAATTAACTCTCATACCCGTGGCGTCCCCAAAAATCTGAATGATTCCACCAACTTTCCTTAGATCTTCCTCATGCCTTACCAGCACGGTAGTATCATCTACGTACCCCACAATCCCCCCCCTCCCACCCCCCCTAATCCCATGTTCAATCATCACCTCATCCACCAGCCCATAAAATGGATTCTGTACGCAGGCAAACAATAACTGAGAGAGTGGACAGCCCTGCCTCAAACCTCTCTCCATCAGTACTGGGTCCCCCAACTTACCATTAACCTGTACCCTAATAACTGCTCCCTCATACAAGGTTTGCACCCATCTCACCACCTTCTCCCCCAAACCCAGCTGTTCCAAACAAACTTTTAAGAAATCCCTATTCACACAATCATACGCATTAGCCCAATCTAATCCAAGTATTCCCCCTCCGGTGCAGTCCTCAATAAAATCCCTTATTTGACTATGCCCGTCCCTCATACTTCTTCCCGGAATGCCAAACTGTCCCCCATGTACCACTGATCCTAGAACCTTCTTCAGTCTATTGCCCAGAATTTTAGCATAAATTTTATAATCTGCACACATTAAGGATATTGCTCTATAATCATTCAATACTTTCCCATCCTTCTTCTTCGGCACCAACACAACGATCCCTGTTTTCTGGGTCTTCCCCATCCTCCCACTGCTCCACATATGATTCAAGACTTCCACTAACCCATACCTAATGCATTCCCAATAAACTCTATAAAAATCATTCGGTATTCCATCAATGCCCGGCGTCTTACCCTGACTCATCCCGTAAACCGCCTCCCCCACCTCCTCCTCACTAATACTACCCTCCAGCATTTCCTGTTCCTCTTGTCCCAATACAATAGTATTCTGCATAACCCCAAATACCTCCTCACTGACAACTTCCTTGTTCCTCCTCCATTTCTCCCTAAACCAATAATCAGCATAACCACTAATATCATCTGTATCAGTAAGACCTTGACCCACCACATAACCCCCCCCCCCATCAGCGACCACTAGATGCGCTATGGTAGTCACCATCTGCCTTTCCCTAAATTTTCTTAGGACATAACCTGATGGTCGATCACCCTTTAACACCTCCTCTAATCCTGCCCTAACTCTAATCGCGTTAAACCTTTCATTATGTAATCCTTCAATCCTACTCCTTAAGCCATCCACCTCACCTCGCACATCTTCCCTTCCCCCCCCCCCCGTCATAAACAGCATTCAGCTGTCCCTCCAGGTAGTTTTGCAAACCATATCTCCACCTTGCCTGTTCCTTTCCACGTATCCTAAAAAACTCTGCTATTGCTGTCTTTGCTCGCATCTCCCACCAGTCAAGCAAATCCATCCCACCATCCCTACCCTCCCAGCAATGTCTCCACCATTCCTCAAAGGATGAGCCTTCATCCCCCTCCTGCAGAAGCCTCACATTCAATTTCCAATACCCAGCATATATGCGAACTATACCATCCACCCGCAGATCAGCTATCACCGCCCTGTGATCCGAAAAACCGACATCAAAAGCCCTCACTCTCTCCACACCAATCCCCTGCATCACATATATCCTATCTAACCTCGCCCCATAATTCCCACGAATAAACGTGTGCTCCACCCCATACTCCCCCCTGCCCACCACATCTACAACACCTACATCCCTCAACACATCCCGTAGTGCACCCAAAACACAACCTGCCCCCCTCGGCGTCACATCCCCATACCTAATCACACAGTTCCAATCACCTCCAATTACAGTTATGGAAGGTAAACCCCGCAAATAATACATCAAAACATCACGTACAAAATCAACTTTAACTCTAACATTGTTACATGCTGGCATATATACACCAATGAAACATACTCTCCTCACCCCCCAGTGCCCATCTACCCTTACAACCCTCCCCCCTCCCCCCTCCTCCCAACCCATGACACGCAATGGGCTGGTCTCCTTTACAGCTACTGCTACCCCTCCTTTTAATTGCAAAGCATTACTGACAAACATTTTATAACCCCTCAAACTCAATTCACTCCCTAACCTATGGTTATGCTCCTGCAAAAAACATACATCCACATCAAACCTTCGTAAAAACCACTCTAACCAAACCCTTTTTACCTCAGATTTAAGCCCATTGACATTTATTGTGACACACTTGAATTTGCTAGAAGAGGGGGCTTACCCCTATGCCGCTGTATCTTACTCACTTCACCTTTCTCAGTACCTGTACCATTTTTATCCTTTTTTCTAACCTGGCCTCCAGCCCCTCCTTGCCCCCCCCCACTGATCTTCCCCGGTACACCCCCTCCCCTGCCTACCTTTTCCCCTACAACTACCCATGACTTCTTCCCGGGTCTCTGCCCAGGTGTTAAAACCTCATCGAGGTCAAAAGCACCCGCAGTCCTTTTTCGTGAGCTCTCACTCACACACAAATCTACTTCCTGCACATCCTCCTGATGGACTTCTACCACCACTTCCATGTCCTCTCTGGCATTCCTCGAACCCTTCACCTGTTCCTGCTGCTCAACCATCAGCTGTATCTCACTTGACTTCTCAGGACCATCCTCCCCGGCCACCGTCTCGTCGAAGAACTCCTTCAGCACCGCATCCAGCAACTTCTCCTGGGTAGACTCTTCCACGTCCACCCGTCCCTCAGGCGATGGGGGCCCCTCCCCTGTCACCTCTGGGATGGTAACACAGGTACCGACCGTCGATACTTCCCGTTCTACCTCTTCACTCCATCGACCACTCGTCACTGGTTCCACCTCTCCCAACTCAGGCATCAACTCACATGGTCTCTGCTCCACTGCCAACGTACCAGGAGCCCTGGTAGGCTGCCTTCTAGGACAGTGAGCTGCCATATGATCATATGAGCCACAAAGTCGACAGGTCTTTCTCTGGCCGGCATAGTGTACAAAAACCTGCGTCCTGGACTCCACCAACATGACGTAGGATGGTATAGGCCTAGCCAACGTCATTTTGAGGGTATAAGAGCCCTCAGGTCGTCCCTTATATGGCCCTTCTGTCCATACTCCCATCGTTGCCGAATGGACTTTACCGTAGTTGTTGAATACCTCCTGTATACTATACGCCGTCGCCTCGAAAGGGACATTCCTGACCTTCACCCACGTATAGTACCTGGATACGTCATGCATAACGACGTCCACTGCCGAGTTCACCGTCACCTTCCTCTCCTGATACTCTTCAACAAGTCTGTCGTAGACGCCGGTACGATTCAGTTTTAGGAATACTCTGGTCATCCCATTCAAGGCAACACCATATACTTCCCTGATGATAGCAGGTAGCAATGTATGCATCGTTGCTCCAGTAAGGGTGCCACGTACCAGCTGTATACAAACAGTGTTAATCCGTTGTCCCACTCGGTACGCCATTTTGTCTTCTAGTTGCTAAAGGTCACCACCAGAGGGCAGGTGTAGCTACTAGGCGTGCGTCCTCTCTCCCCGGAGGTCGAGAGACGAATGTTCTGTTAGATTGGTGGGAAATGCAGGCAAAACCTGGAATAGCGAATTTTTTTAAGGCTAGGGGACGAGAGGAGGCGAGGTGGCGTTTTGGGTTGCAAAATTATCTGGAGGGACAGTTGCAAGATTGTTATGTTGGGGGAGGTGGTAGGAGGGATGATATGGACAGACTGCGGAGTAGAATAGCTGAATTACACAATGATAGGTTTGATGCAATTAGGGTTAGGGCGGGGTTAGAGGATGTTTTGTGGGGTGATAAACCGTCTGGGTATGTTTTACGTAAATTTCGTGACCGACAGAGTGTAACCACCATTCTACAATTGGAGACAAGCCCTGGGGTGGGAGGGTATCCAGTGGGTCGAGTCCTATCCAATACGGAAAGTATGAGTCTCTATGCTGATAGTTGGTTTAGAGAGAAATGGAGTTGGAGGGAGGGGGGTTCCTGGGAGGGTATTTTTGAAGGGGGGTTCCATAGCGTTTTAAGTGAGCAGGATAGAGTGGGGTTGGAGGTTGGTATAAGTGAGGTTGAGGTGGAAGAGGCAGTTTTCGGGATGAGTACCGGGAAAACACCAGGGATAGACGGTATACCAAATGATTTTTATAGAGCACATTGGGGGTGTATTAGGCAGTGTTTTGTTAGGCTATTGGACCATATGTTAACTAGTGGGAAGTTGGGCATATCGCAAAGTACGGGTGTCATAGTTTTGGTGCCAAAGAAGAGGGGGGGGTAGAGAGTTGAGTGCTTACCGTGCAATATCTTTGATGTGCGCTGATTACAAGGTTTTTGCGAAAATTTTGGGTAATAGACTGAAGAAGGTCATGGGGTCGGTGATACATGGGGGACAGTTTGGTATCCCGGGGAGGAGTATGAGGGTAGGTCATGGTCGTATTCGGGATTTCCTTGAGGGTAGTAATAAGGGAGGTATTCTAGGTCTGGATTGGGAGAAAGCTTATGATTATGTGGATAGGGAATTTTTGATTGAGAGTATGGTGAGAATGGGTTTTGGAGGGAGGGTGGTTGGATGGGTGAGGACTTTGTATGAGAATGCATCAATGAGAGTACAGGTAAATGGGAGGTTGGGTAATTCAGTAAGCATGGGAAGGGGTTTAAGGCAAGGGTGTCCACTCTCCCAAATACTCTTTGCATGTATGCAGAATCCTTTCTATGTTCTGGTTGATGGTGGGATGGGAAGGTTGGGGGAGAGTGGAGGATATTGCGGGAATATTGTTGGTTATGTAGATGATACAACTGTTTTACTTAATGGGATTGAAGATTTAAGAAAAGTGGGAAGGGTAATTGAGATTTTTGGGAATGCTACTGGGATGAGAGTTAATAAGCAGAAATCACGGTTGTTGGAGGTAGGCGCTTGGGTAGGAGGGACCTTGGGGGAGGAGTTTGGTTGGATAACTGTAGATAGGCTAAAGATTTGTGGGATTTTGTTTTTGGCAGATGCACAGGAGAGCAGGAGGGTTAATTCAGAAATGGTAATGGACAGAGCTTTGAGTAGGCTGAGGGGTCTAAGGGCCGGGGATGTAACCTTGCATCAAAGGGTTGTGGTGGTAAATACGCTGATTTATAGTAAGGTGTGGGGAGTGGCGGAAATTTACCCATTAAGAAGTCAGGATATTATGGAAATGCAAAGAAGGGTCTTAAGGTATGTGTGGGGCTATGGGAGGGCGTGGTTGGGCAAAGATGTAGTAATGACTGCGGTAAGGCAGGGAGGACTGGGATTGATTGCATTAGGGTCTAGGGTGAAGGCGCTATATGTGAAGCAGAGGTATATTCGGGCAGCGGGGGAAAGGGGTCTTCGGGTGGGGGAGGTGATGGGGGATATCCGCAAATGGTGGGGTGGCAGGGACTTAGTGGAGTGTGAAGACATGTTGCGGTTTATGTTAAAGGTATGCAATGTTAAAAAACTCAAGATAAAACGGTTAGTGGGTGTGGGTCGTTGTCAAGAAGTAATGCAAGGGATGGCAGTGTATCCCACATATGATTGGAGAGTGATATGGGTGGAATTTAGTAAATTAAGAATACCGGCAAGAGCGAGGGAATTAGTATATAGATTTCTTATGGGGACGTTAGCATCGAAAGAGGTGCTAAGACGAATGGGTTTTGTGAAAGAGGCGTCATGCGCTTTTTGTGGGGAAGTTGAAACGGCTTTTCATGTAGTATATTTTTGTTCTGCATTGGAGGTGGTAAGATTGTGGTTGAAGAGGGTTTTCTTTTTATTGGGGGGGGGGGAAAGATATCACCCCTTAGGGCTTTAATGTTAGATATGGAAGGGGTACCCAAAGAGGTGGGAAGGGCTATCAGATATGTAATAGTTGATTACTTGTATGTTTCTTGGGGGATGAGGGAGGTGGAGGGGAACATTAGGATAAAAGCGTTGGCGGCGAGTTTTTATAGGACAGCATGTAGGAACAAACAATTATATGGGGGAAGGTGGGTAATTAGTTTTCCGGAGGGATATCGTGGACTTACTGTTGAACGTTTACTCCGTTTGAGTACGGGGTGAGAGGCAAGGGGTTGGTCTCTTCAGTGGTGCGCCCTCTTGGTGTGATTGGAAGCCTGGTGAGGTATGGTTGATTGGTTTGCACGGTGGTTGATGTGGGTAAAGTTATTGTAGGAGTATGTAGACCTTATGAATTTTTGTAAAATCACAGAGTCAAAAGTTGTATGTGATTTTCGGGTTTTTCCCTTATTGTTATAAGAATCATTTTATATAGGAGGTTTATATTTATATGTATAATGTGAGGTTATGTCTTATATTTTTTTAATCTGAAGATAGATTTAGCCTTGTCATACACCTCTTTTTTTATTATTGTATTGCATATGTACATTATGCACTATGTACGAAAATATATAAGTATTTGATGGGGTTGATATATACCCTTATTTTGTATGGAAGGTCATATTATATATTGAGTGTTAATCGGTAACATTAATTTTGTGTGTGTGTAGGTGTGTTTGTGGGAACCAATGTCTTAGGTATAGTTCTATCATTGGATGTAATATTTTTTTAGTTTATTTGGTGAAAAGTCATTTAGTGCTTTATTTCTATGTATGATCCAGTTTGTTCTGTACGAACAAATGCACATACACGTATGTGTGTATATGCATGCGTATATGTATATATATATATATATATATATATATATATATATATATATATATATATATATATATATATATATATATATATATATATATATATATATGTATATGTTTGTAGGACTCATTCCTACATGTTTTATAATGACTCCGACTGTTTGTTTGGAAGTCGGTTGGTTGGGTTATTTTAGTAGAATTTGTTATATCAATGTGTTACAATGTTTTTTTGTGTACCTGACATTGTCTGCCACTTCTGTTTTGGATGTTATGTATTTAGTTTGTCTAGTTTTTTTTTAGTGATAAGTCTTTTTTGTTTGTTTGTTTGTTTGTTCTAGTATAATCCAGTCTGTGCTGTAAGAACATATGTGCACATACATGTATGTGTATATGTGCATGTGTATGTATATACATATATACATGATTATAGGACTTATTCCTACATGTTTTATGACTCCGACGTTCTGTTTTGTAGTCGGTATGTTTTTTTTTTTTTTTTTTTTTTTTTTGTCCCGTAAACGGGTTGGGTTTCTTATGGTAGAATTTCGTTATATCAATATGTTAAAATGGTTTTTTTTGTTTATTGTGTGTGTACTGACATTGTCACGGTTTTGGATTTGCTAATTGTCGGCTTGTATCATGTGTATGTTGTTTTTAAATAAAATATAAAAAAAAAAAATACTTCAAATGCCAGGGTAGCACCACTGAAGATCAGAACAATACCACAATTGTAAATGACAGCACTCTATGTAGGAATAAAATTAGCTGTCTATCTCAACAAGGTACTTGATCATCTCGCTGTTGAAAAACCGTGATGTGGAGTGATAATGAAGCAGTTCTCCAGTGGTTACAAAAAACAAGAGTAAGTTGGTCTATGTACAAAATAGAGAAGCAGAAATAGGAGAATCCAGCTGACATGTTGTCATGTGGGGTTCCACTCAAGAAATCTGTGGATAATAAATTATGGTTCCACGGACCGAACTGGTTCTCTAATGAAAATAACTGGCCTCGGCAAAAAGCTCACATTATGCCAGAAGAAACAGTCTGCTTGAACACAGCAGAAATAATCTGCTTAAATACAACAGACACACCAGAAAGAGTCATTGATGGATCTAAATACTCATCATCTTTGGGTAAATTCATGAGAGTTACAGCGAGTATGTTAGTATCCAGGTCAACCACCATATCCCTCTGAGCGAGTATGTCATGTCACTCCATTTGAGGTGACAGTTGTAGATTACATTGGGCCAATACTCTTAATAAAACAGTTGACAAAGTTTCCATTATGGTGTACATCTGTTTGTTCACTTGTGCTACGACTAGACCAGTACATCGAGAAGTATCCACTGAAATGTCAGCTGAAACCTTTGTCAAAATATAGTTATAGAGCTTATAGAGTTAACAGAGCTTATTTCTTGGGTAGCATTGAAAATTGAGTTGGGCAAATGTTTTTTAGTGAAATGGATTGTAAAGGACCTGCCTAGTATGGGCCAAAAGGCCTGCTGCAGTATTCCTCCTTTCTTATGTTCTTAGAAGAGACGTGAAGACGATGTAATCAGTCCATCACCCTTTAAGTGGTCAGTCCCTCAGTCTGGAGAAGTGTATTGTTCCATAGTAGCAAGACTTCCTCCTTCATTTCTCCAACCTCAATTTTTTAAAACACTGCAAAAGCTAGCCATGGCTTTGTAACCGTCCACACTAATCCCCAAGCAACTCAGGGCCTGTGACCTCACGTGACGACTGACCACTGTTACTTATACTTCTTGAGATAAATCCAAGTAATCTGTTAGCTTTGTTGCACACACTTATGCACTGCTGTCTTGTGATAAATGGTTTTGAAAACCGGAAAGTTGAAGAATTGAGACACTTATGCAACATATGCAACAGTTAGGTATCTTTATTTCGAAACGTTTCGTCTACACAATAGGCTTCTTCAGTCGAGTACAGAAAAGTTGATAGAAGAGACGTGAAGACGATGTAATCAGTCCATCACCCTTGAAGTTTTGAGGTGGTCAGTCCCTCAGTTTGCAGAAGAGTATTGTTCCATAGTCTGAAACAATATGGAGTTAAAGTGACAAGATGAAGCCCTAAATACCGCCAGGAGGTGAGGTGTAGGCCACAGGTAGGGGTGAGAATGTAGCCGTTGGGAAATAAAGTTACATATTATTATTATTATTATTATTATTATTATTATTATTATTATTATTATTATTACAACCTGTCGGTATTTTATACCATTTTGATATTCACTCTGTCAGACACCAAGGACACCAAGGACACCAAGGACACCAAAGACACCAAGGACACCAAGGACACCAAGGACACCAAGGACACCAAGGACACCAAGGACACCAAGGACACCAAGCACACCAAGGACTAGTACCTTACACTTATCCACACTGAACTTCATATGCCATTTTTCAGACCAAGACATTAATTTATCCAAATCCTCCTGGAGTTTATCACTATCCTCCAGTGTTGTTATTGATCAATACCACTCTTTCGTGATCACAATAATATAAAATACTGCTCGTTGTACTAGTACACCAAACAGGGTCTAGAATGAAATTAGCCTAGAGTCATCCACACCATCGTGTGACCTTGGGTAGCGAGTACAACATCCAGTTCCGCTGGATGCGCTACTCTTAAGGATCGTATGGTCCAGTGGATTAGGACATCATGTGTTTTCGCCCACCATGAGGCAGGTCAAAGCAGCTAGTGCAGTGTTGTTATTGATATATATATATATATATATATATATATATATATATATATATATATATATATATATATATATATATATATATATATATATATATATATAAACTGATCTCTGGCTGAAGGAGACTCGAACCTACGAACCTTGGAACAAGGTACGTAGTGCTTTACCAATCTACCCACACTGGACAATACCTTGGAGTCCAGCTTGCGCTAGACTTTGATCCAAGGCAGCCAGATTTCAGGGAGAAGGCTTACAGCTTTTCATCTCATCCCCTGCATGCATCAGCCTTACTAGAGATATTAACAATGCAAGGAATTCGCGAGAGCAGGCGAAATATACACAAACACAGAGATAAGTGTTTGTGTATATTTCGCCTGCTCTTGTGAATTCCTTGCATATATATATATACATATATATATATATATATATATATATATATATATATATATATATATATATATATATATATATATATATATATATATATATACATATATATATATCAATAACATATATATAGTTTGGTATACCCGTGGCATTCAAACTTCGATAATATCAATACTTTTACAAAAATACTTATGTTCTTCCATTATAATAAATGAAACATGTTTTTCTTACCCACAGACGATGCTGACAGTCAAGGCCAGGACGAACGTCAGTTGAATGAAAGATTTGTTGGCCATTGTTACATCAAGCGGCTGCTGGGTCCTCCCTAGATGAGAGTTGTGCAGGCAGTGATGATGCTGTCCCAGCCTCTACACACCCACATCCGGCTGAGGTTCCTATCTGTTTTATCCTCTCCTCCCATTCTGGCTAGTGGTTAGGCAAGAGTAGTATAGCTATATACGCATTAGAATTAATGACGCAGTATGACAATACTGTATGACAGTACTGAATGACAGTGCTGTATGACAATACTGTACATCAGCTGCTCTCATTAATTCTAGTTTAGTCACGTGATTTCTGCCATGGGCACATTGTTCCTAGTGTTCTTACATTCTCCCTGGCATTGTCACATAGTTCCTGGTGTTGTCACATAGCTCTCCGCAAGGCCATGTGATACCTGGTGTTGACAAGTACTTCCTAGAGTTATTACATAGTTCCTGGTGTTGTCACATAGTTCCTGGTGTTGTCACATAGTACCTGGTGTAACCACATGTTTCTGGTTGCATCACATAGTTCCTGGTGTTGTCACATAGTTCCTGGTGTTGCCACATAGCTCTCCTGGTGTTGTCACATATTTCCTGTGGGTATCATCTATTTTCTGCTCATGTCACATTAGTTAGAAGGTTCATTGTTCGCATCGGTATTGTGCCGTGCGGACAGGCTGCGCAGTAGCTCCTGATACAACTGGTTTACTGCGCAGTTTTCCTGTTTTGTGCATACAACATGGCGGATCGCATTGGACGCCGGGTGAGCACTGTTTGTGTGGAATTGGTGCGTGGCACGCTTACAGGAACAACCATGCACGTGTTACTGCATGCCATCATCAGTGAGGTATATGGAATACCGACCGAAGAATTATATGGAGTAGCAGTCAATGGTGTGTCGAGAATTTTCATCAAGTTTAAAGACGCAGGATTCTACACAAGCATAGTCAACAAATATCAAGAGAAGAGGCTGGCAGTGAACACTATGGTGGAAGTCTGCTTACATGATGTGTCCAGCTATGTGACGTGGGTGAAGGTACGAAACGTGCCTTTTGAGGCGACGGAGCATGATGTGACGGCGGTGTTTAACAGCTATGGGAAAATCCACTCAGCAGTGATGGGGGTGTGGCAAAATGGACCTTATGAGGGGCTACCTGAAGGATCATTTACGCTGAAAATGACGTTGAGGCAGCCAATTCCATCATACGTATTTATGGAGGTCTTCCGAACGCAGGTCTACGTGTACTACTCAGGGCAGCGGAAGACTTGCAGATTATGTGGTTCTTTTGAACATATGGCGGCCCAATGCTATAAAAAAGCTGGACGGAGGGAACAGGTACCAGTGATCTTACATCAGAGGAATGCTCTGGGGGTGTCGGAGGAAAGAGTAAGGCCAAACAAGATTCCTTGCCGATGGAGTGACGAAGTGGACAGGGCTGAGGCGACTATGGAGGAAAGTGTAACACTAACAGTTGATAAGGGACAGACGACATCGACGTCTGATGAGGAGGGTACGGGCCAACAGGATGGCTTGCTGGAGGAAGTACTTAGTTCCTTTTTGCATGACGTTGAAGAGGGACAGGTGGATGAAGGGTGTAACCTGGTGCAGGCAACTGTGCAGCAAGATCAGGAGGTTAGGAATACTGTGTGCACTAATGTTAATGTGCACAACGTTGTGGCAGAGGTCCATAGGGCAGAAAAGACAGGTGACGAGGTGTGTGGGGAGGGGAGTTCTCGTAAGAGAACTGCAGGAACGTCTGAGATGGACGATGTTCTTACTCCAGGACAAAGAACAGGAGTAAAATCTTGGAGAAAGGATGTATGTCATAAGGGGAAAGAGGGAAGGGGTAATGTAGGGTTTAATGGTTCTAGGGATAATGAAGGGATAGGGGGGGTGAATAAGCAAGCTGTCAAGAAAGATGCCATACAGCAGGACGGTATAGGAGGGTGTGTGCCAAGAAGAAAGGGTAAACCACCACTTTTAAAATAATTCACGATAGTAACTGTAAATGTAAATGGATTGAAGAATGAAGTGAAACGAGTATGGATGGAATGGTTTTTGAGGAGATATAATGTGGATGTATGCTTTATACAAGAACATAATTATAAGATAGGCTGTGCTTTGGCATTAAAGGGTTATAAATTGTATGTAAGTGGGTCTGTTAGGTTAAAAGGGGGAGTGGCAGTGGCTGTGAAGGAAAATAGTCCCTTACGTATTATAAAGTGGGAAGAAGGGGGGGGGGGGAGGGTAGTGAGGGTGGATGGTGAGTGGGGAGCATCTAGAGTATGTTTCATTGGGGTTTATATGCCAGCAGAGAATATAATCAAAGTAAAAGAGGATTTTGTGAGAGACGTTTTAGTGTATTTTTTAAGGGGTTTACCTCTAGTAACTGTAATTGGGGGGGACTGGAACTGTGTTATAAGGGGGGGGGGACGTGGAGCCAAGGGGGGCGGGTTGTGTATTACGGTCGTTACGCAATGTTTTACAGGATGCAGGGGTGAGGGACGTGGAGGGGAGTGGGGCTTGGAGAGTGGATTACACTTTTGTTAGGAGAAATTATTCAGCGAGGTTAGATAGGATTTATATAACGGAGGCAGTTAGGGTAGGAGGGGTAAAAACAGTGGACGTAGGGTTTTCGGATCATAGGGCAGTTTTGGTAGAACTGGATTGGGAGGGAGTGGTAAAGGTATATTCAAGTTTCTGGAAGTTAAATGCGAGGTTGGTGAGGAGTGAGGTGGTGAATGCAGAGTTTAGAGACTGGTGGGGACAATTGTGGAGGGCAAGGGATGGGGTAGGGAGTATTTTGGATTGGTGGGAAAATAGGGCTAAACCTGGTATCGCGGGGTTTTATAAATATAAAGGAAGGGAGGAGGCGAGGTGGAGGTACGGTTTACAGAATTATTTGGAACAGCAGCTCAATGAGTGTTACGCAAGAGATGAGGGGAAGTCTTTTGAAGAAATATCAGGGCTAAGAGGGAGACTAAGGGACATACATAATGAAAGATTTGATGAATTAAGGGTAAGGGCAGGTATGGATGCCGTGCTATGGGGAGATAAACCGTCGGGTAGTGTGTTAAGAAGTTTTCGCATTAGACAACAGGAGTCCACTATAATACTTTTAGAGGTTAGTGACGATTTGGAAGGTTATACTAAGGGGCAAATGTTGGTGACAACTGAGGGGATAAGTAATTATGCGGACTATTGGTTTAAAAGGAAATGGGAAAAAGGTAATGTGGGGATAGTTAATAAAGAAAGAGGAGGGGTGAAGGTCTTGGGGAAAGGTGGGGAGGACAGAGGGGGATTGGAGGGAATAATAAGTATGGAAGAAGTGAAAGAGGCAGTGTTCAATTTAAGTAAGGGGAAAGCACCGGGAATTGATGGGCTTTCCAATGATTTTTACAGAGTGCATTGGGAAACCATAAATGTTTGTTTGGTTCAGGTATTGAATTGTATGCTGAAGGAAGGGAAATTGGGAACGTCACAGAGGACGGGTGTGGTCGTGCTTGTAAAGAAAAAAAGCGAGGGGAGAACACTGAGCACGTACAGGGCCATATCTTTAATGTGTACGGATTATAAGATTTTTGCGAAGATTTTAGGGAACAGGATGAAGAAGGTAATAGGTGGTATGGTGCACAAGGGTCAGTTGGGAATTCCGGGTCGTAGTATGAGGGATGGACATAGTCGTATTAGGGAATTTTTGCAGGGTTGTAAGAGTGGTGGAATTTTGGGCATTGATTGGGAGAATGCTTATGACGGTGTGAATAGAGAGTACATGGTTGACACTTTAAGGCTTATGGGTTTTGGGGAGGGAATAGTAAAATGGGTGAAGACCTTGTATGCAGAAGCTACGATTCAGGTGCAAATTAATGGTAGGTTGGGTAGCGTGTTGAAAATGGAGAAAGGTTTGAGACAAGGGTGTCCTATGTCTCAAATTCTGTTTGCATGTATGCAACACCCGTTTTATGGAATGGTTGAGGAAGCAACAACGTTACAGGAGGAGGGTAAGGGGTTCACAGAGGTAGTTGGTTATGTAGATGACACAACAATACTGATCTATGATGTCGAAGGTTTGCGAAAGGTGGAGAGAGTAATGAGGTTTTTTGGAGAGGCGTCAGGCATGCGTGTCAACAGAGCTAAATCGAAATTATTAGAGATAGGAGATTGGGTGGGGGGTAGAATGGGGGTGGAGTTTGGATGGGATGTGACTGAACAGCTGAAAATTTGTGGGATTATCTATATGGCAGATGAGCAAGAGGCTAGACGGAGGAATTCGGAATTAGTGGGAGAGAAAGTTGTACAACGGATTAGGAACCTAAGAGCGAAGGATGTTACTCTAATGCAAAGGGCAATAATAATAAATTCTTTGGTTTATAGTAAGGTGTGGAACGTGGCAGTGGTGTATCCTTTACGGGAACAGGAGATAAAGGAGATACAGAGAAGGGTGCTTCGTTATATATGGGGTTTTGGACGAGCATGGCTAAGTAAAGAGGTGGTTATGACGAATGTGCGCCGAGGGGGAGTAGGGCTTTTGATGCTAGGGCCGAGGGTCAAGGCAATGTATGTTAAACAAAAGTACGTAAGGGAGGGGGGGGTAAAAGGGGTGAGGGTTGGGCGGGTGATGAGGGATGTACGTCGTTGGTGGGGAGGAAAGGACTTGATGGAATGTGAGAATATGCTAAGGGTCATGTTAGTAATAGGTGAGGTAAAAAAGCTCAAGGTGGGAAGGTTAGTAGAGATGAGTAGGAAACCAGAAGTGATGCAAGGGGTGGCGGTATACCCTTTGTATGATTGGGGTACGATTTGGCATGATTTCCAGAAACTTAAATTAATGCCTAGGGTAAGGGAGTTAGTTTATAGGTTTGTAATGGGGATTTTAGCGTCAAAGCAGGCTTTGTGTGTGATGGGTTTGGTAAAGGAGGCGAAATGCGAACATTGTGAGGAATCGGAAACAGCTTTTCATGCAGTATATTTTTGTAGAGAGTTGGGGCAGGTAAGGGTGTGGCTGGCTAGAGTTTTCAAGTTAATGGGTGGGGGCAATGTAGAGCTCCTGCGTGCCCTAACTTTAGAGGTAAGAGGGGTGTCTGAGGTTGTAAAAAGAGCCATTCTGTACATTGTGACAGATTTCTTGTTTTATTCCTGGGGCTTGAAGGAAAAAGGCGGGGGGATTAGGGTAAGGGCAATTGCGGCAGGAATTTATCGCACGGTATGCAGAAATAAACTCATTTATGGTAACAGGTGGGCGACTGCGTTCCCGGAGGCATATAGAAATATAACGGTAAGGGGACTCAGTAATTTGGCTACTTAAGTACTAAGGGACCATTTTCCTTTTCTAGAGCGAGTTATGACCATAATGAAGGATATGTAAATGTGGTAGGATTGTCATGAGAGTTGTATGGGAGGGATGACATGTCAGATGTGGTATAATTGTAGAGTTTTCTTGTGTGTGAATGTTTTAGTTTAACCATGTGTTGAAAGACAAGAGGTCATTGATGATCATAGTTTTAATAAGGTAAATGATCTTTGTCAGTGAGACAACTACAAGAAGGAACACTCAAAGCATTGTTAACACACTGATAATAATGTGCTATGTAACATGAGTGTGTATCTTTGTTATTTTAATAGTGTTTAGTTTCTCTGTGGTAAGGTGTGGAAATGGCTATTTTGTCACCTTTATTATATTGTAATTTTTGAGCTGTTTAGTATTATGTCTTTGTGTATAAAGTTTAATATACAATACTAATGAGTGTGCAACGAATTGGATTATATGAGAATGTCTTTGTTTATAAAGTTTCATATATAATGTAAATAAGTGTGACATTCTTAGGATTATATTGCCTTTTGTGTTATAAGATACTGGCTGTAGTTTATGGATATAATAAACCCACCTGTATGTTCAGGTGTGGGCTGTTTTTTAGTTACATGTATGTTGTGTGTGCTGGTTGGGCATTTTTGGAGGGGGAATCAAGCATTTACAGTTGCACGTGTGTGCTGGGATAAGGAATGTGGAGTTGTTTGTTTTTATTATTTAATGGATCATGTTTCTTTGTTTATGTAATCTAAATATAGCACAAATGTATGTTGTGTATTGTGTTTTTTAAATAAAATATAAAAAAAAAAAAAATAAAAAAATTGTAAAAATTAAATAGCATCACCATACATAATCCATAGAGTACAACGAGGTACACACCATAAATACCAATCTTTAACTAATACGTATAGATATATACGACAAACACACCATAAAATGCATACGTACGTTTCACTAAACACACACAATACCAAAAGATATAACTGCGTAACAAATATAACACTGGTGGAAACACCACTTAACCCATTATAACCCACATGCACATCATACAAACATGTTACATTGATGTTTAAACAATAGTTTATGTAATTTGCATACAAAATATAAAATTGTTTATAGAAATTCCAACTTAGACAAATTCAATGATTTACTCTAACACAAATTCATTAACATAATAAATATTATATAAATTGACGATCATATTAATCATCAGCAATTTCCATCCATTCCATAAGTGTTCAATCTTGATACCTAAGAACTACGTTTGAATCACAAACAAAAATCATAATGTTGCTACATATTTATAGGATACAATTGGATAACTCAGGGTAATGTACACGTATTATATCCCTTTAATACTTTGGTGACTCACAGACTAATTGAACAGTAACAGGGAAGGGATAAAACATGCATATATACACATACATATACATACATATGCATATATATATATATATATATATATATATATATATATATATATATATATATATATATACATATATACACACACATACATATATACATACACACACATACACATACACACATATACATATACACATATATATGCACGTTCATATGCCCAAATATCTGAACCTCCATAACACAGTCAAAAACAAAACTAAGAAAACTAGTGACTCAAGAATACAACGAGTCTTTACGCAAAGGAAGCATCAAAAATATAACAAATATATAAAGGCACCCCAGTCATTTTGTACACAAAAGGTACAATAAGTAACCCTAATCCCTGAATCTACAACCACACATCCATAACAACTAAAAAACATTCATGCCCAAACTCATATTCACGCAACTCACATCCTTCCCCCCAAGAGACGAGCCAGCTATTGCCCACTGACCTACACGACAACTTATTCGGCATGCCCGTATATTTATCACAGATTCACAAGGGTTTCAAGAGTGAGCCTTTTATAACCGTCCGAAAAACCCTTATCCCACCTCCTCCCATACAATTCCCTATTCCTACACATTGTACGATAAAACGTTATTGCAAGGACACGCCTTCTCACCTCACTGACCCCTTTTCCCCGCATTACCCACGAAATATAAATGTAATCCACGATAATATAATCTAAAGCCCGTTCAACGTCCTGGTCTAATCCCCGATGTCGAGACTTAATGCACGCAGGACCTGCACTCCTCTGCCTCCCACCCTCTGTACCACCCTACCCAACCAACTCCTGACATCTTCTAAACCTTCGCAAAAATAGACAACGTGAAAAGCCGTGTCTTCCCCACCACAAAACCCACACCCGCCTCCCTCCACGACTCTTCTGGATCGTAGTATTGCCCCTGACGGCAATATACCATGTAAAAAACGAAACATGACTTCACGCACCCTAGGCCGTAATTTCAACTTGCTAAATCGGAGCCATATATTTTCCCACGAGTACATGGGGAACAAACCTTCTACTGGAGCTGCGCACGTACCCCCTAGTAACCTACTTAAAACCCTTATGCGAATGTTCCTCCGTTCCTTTACCATCAACAAAGCTCGTAGTACAATCTCACATTCCCTTAACTCCATTCCCCTATACCACTTTTTCACCCTCGTATATACTTGGTCCATATTTCCCGCCATCACACCCACACGCCAAACCTCCCACTTTAGAAAAACACATTTCACCCTACGCTTTAAGTCCAACAATCCTAAACCTCCTCGACGTACAGGTAACATAACAACCTCACGTTTTAACCAATCACACCTCGATCCCCACAGAAAGGTAAATACTCTTCTCAATATTCCATTGATCGCTGTTCCTGTAATTGGGAATACAGCCGCAACGTGCCACACCTTACTATACAATAAAACGTTAACAACAATCACACGTTGGGCCAGAGTGAGATGTTGGGGCCTCAAAAAACACCCAGACGACCAAACGCAGGAGGGAGAGATGACCTTTTCCAACGTCCTTACTGAACGATTTTCCTCCCGCGCCACATCCAAATCGTCTCTATAAATAATACCGCAAATCTTTAATGACATCGCAGTTGTGTTAACCACGTTACAGCTCACCATTCCACCCCCTTTCCAGGTACCCAACCCCATGATCATCGACTTTTCACTATTTACCTTCATACCCGTGGCACGTTCAAACACACGCACAACATCTTCCAACACTTTCATAGACATTCGTTCACACACCAAAACAGTCGTATCATCCACATAACCTATTAATGCCGGCCAACAATCCCCTTCCCCTACCCCACCCCCACCCCGGGAACTAACTGTGCTCTCAACCATCCTGTAAAAGGGATCCTGAAAACACGCAAATAAGATCTGTGACATAGGGCACCCTTGTCTTAAACCTCTACCCATCTCAAAGTCCGTCCCCATACACCCATTTATTTGTACCCTCATCCTTGCCCCCTTATACAGAGTGTTTACCCACCCAACTATTTCTTCTCCATAACCCTGTCTCCGAAGAATACTCTGCAGTGCACCTCTTTCCACTCTATCATAGGCGGCTCGCCAGTCCAAGGCCAGTAAAGCCGCCCCCTCCCCTCCCCCCTTTGACTCCACAAAACTTCTTATAAGCCCGTGACCTTCTAACATCGACCTGCCCGGCAACCCATACTGCGATGGCGAAACGACCCTCCCCACCACGCATTTTACCCTATTACCCAAAATTTTTGCGAAAACCTTATAGTCTGCACAGAGCAACGATATCGCCCTATACTTCCCAAGGTTTGGCTGCCCTTTGCCTTTCGGGACCAACACCACAACTGCCGTATTCTGCTTATCCCCTAACGTACCCTTCTCCTTCATACAATTTAATAATCTTACCATGAACTTCCCAATCAACTCCCAATGCTGCAAATAAAATTCCACCGGTAAACCATCAATACCCGGGGACTTGCCCTTCCTCATTCCGTGTAAAGCAATTTCAATTTCCTCCTCAGTAATAACCCCACCCAAAGCCTTCCTATCACTGTGACCCAAAATGCACTTAGCATACATGCACACCTTACTTAATTCCACTTCATCCACGCCACTACTAGTCCAGTGTTTTTTATACCATGTATCCGCATATGCACTCATAGCTTTTGTGTTTCGTATCACTTGACCTGCTCTATGGATTCCCATCGTCTCATTTATCTCCAAGCTCGGGATTGCCATCAGCGCCTGCTTTTGCTTTTGTTGTCTCAACACACACGCGGATGGCCTGTCTCCCCACAAAACTTCTTCTAATCCTGCTTGCACCCGCACCGCTTGAAACCGCTCATTATGCAACATTCGCAAGCTCTCTTTTATGTCTACAATCTCGTCCATGGGGTAAACACCACCAACCGATCCCTGCCCATAACAACTTCGTAATCGATCCTCTAAATAATTCGCTAGCCCATATTTTAAAGTGTTTATACGCCTACCCTCCCTCACATAAAAGGACTTTATCCTTTCCTTTGCCACCGAGTCCCACCACGTTACAATGTCTTCCACCTTCTGAGCTTCCCTTGAAAGCTCATTCCACAGCATAGAAAAACCCTCCAACCCTTCCTCATCACTTAACACACTAATATTTAATTTCCAATAATTCTTATAATTTTCGGCCATTCCCTCCCACCCTACCTCCACTACAACTGCCCTATGATCTGACAAGACCGTCTCCACCGTATTAAAAGACTTTACAACTACTCCCTGCGAAATATACACTATGTCTAACCTTGCAGCATATCCCCTTCTGATAAAAGTATGTTCTGTTTCCCACACCCCTCCCCCAAACACATCTCTTAACTTAACATCCCTCAACAAATCTCTGAGAGGTGCAGACACATGCCCAGCCCCTTTGGGTTCGACGTCAGCCGCCCTTATGACACAGTTCCAGTCACCCCCCACCATCGCTACTTCCGGAAGACCACGCAAAAATTAAACAAGGTCCTCACACACAAAATCCGTTCGAACCTTCGTGTCATTCTCCGCAGGGGCATAGACACTTACCAAGGATACACGCTTTCCCATCCAAGTCCCATCCACTCGCAACACCCTCCCCCCACCCCCCTCACATCTCTGCAACACAAACGGGCTCGTCTCTTTTATTAAAAGACCCACACCACCTTTCAAACGGATAGTTGGCAGGGTCAGTACTGTATAACCTGCAACCTGCAACACTTCTTCTTTGAAATTGTGTTCTTGAAGGAAGAGAACATCAATTCTATGTTTGCTAAGAAAACTGCTCAACCAATCTCTCTTTAGTCTAGTACATAAACCGTTAACATTAGCAGTCATACACCTAAGGCCTGTTATATTTTCCACCCTTTCCTCTTCTCCCGTGGTTCACCACTTGATTTGTTACGTCTATGTGTCTTCTTTACAGTACCTTCCCATTCGCCTCTCTTCTTGCAATGGCGTCCCTCATGACCCCCCCCTCCCCACCCCTCCCCTCACCCATCCTCTCAGTTTTTTCCCAGTCCTCTGTGCCGGCGTCAGTACGTCATCCGAATCTGACGTAGCTGCCCGTTTCCTCGTAACGTTCTTATCCTCCATGTCAAGATCCGAGGAAGCCTCACGGTGTACCTCAACATCCACCTCACAATGAGGTATGAAGTCTCCCGATGTCCCAGTCTCGTCGTCCTTCTGCGGAGTCTCATATTGTTGACAATCCGGACTCAGAAAGTCTCCAGCTACGTCTTCCGGAGACGGAGCTTCCACCACTTGCGGTGACAAGGTCCTTAAGACTTCGTCTAAATCCTCACCGACATTCGTCTCTCGACCAATACTCAACACGTCATGCCAGGGTACCAATCCAGTAGATGGTATCGGCAACGACTCAGGTGCAGGCAGCTGAGGGAAGGACTCACTCTCATTTCGAAAAGCCTGTTCCACCATCTCACTCCACAAACGACCACGCCCTTCCTCTGACGAACGATGCTCACCTTCATCACATGTGACTGGGGCTACTTCTTCTTGCACAGGTTTGGTCACATGTCTGTTCTTTTCGCATGCCGCCGCTATGTGGTCATACTCTCCACAAATGCGACACGTACGCCGCTGTCCAGGATACAAAACCATTACCTGTGTCCTAAAATCTTGAAGATACACATATGACGGTATGGGTCGACGCAACGTCATCTTAAGGCTGAATGTACCTTCCGGTATACCTGTGTAGGCACCCATTATCCACTTACCCGGCTGGGCAGAATGCACAGTTCCATATTTCTCAAATACGTTTCTGATGTCAGCTTCGTTTGCCTCGAAGGGGACATTCCTCAACTTTATCCAGGTATAATATCGAGACACGTCCACCAGTCTCACATGCACAGCAGGAGTAACGTCAAAACACACATCTTGAAAGCGCTTAACCACGGATTCATAAACTGTTGCAGCAAGCAGTTTCACAAATACTCTATGCGCTCCGTTCAGCGCTACCCCATACCATCTTGTATGCCGTATGTCTCCCTGATTATCTTGGGTAAGAGTATTTGAGCTGAACTAGGTGTAATCGCACCTCGAAGCAGTTCAATACCAATAGTATTAACGCGTCTGCGATAACAAACCGCCATCTCAACACCAGTAATTTCCCAGCGGTGTCAACAGAGACACAACAACACCTCCTCGTACCACTGCTGTCAGGTTACTGAGGAGCGTCAGGCAAGGGGGTCTACACAGCCCAAGAGCGATGCAGACAAATGACTTTATGGAAACAGTTCAAGACTGTTTTCTGAAGCAGTGTGTAACAGAGCCTACCAGGGGTAATAATTGGCTCGACCTAGTCTTGTCAAATAAGGAAACACTCGTAAATAATCTGGAGATCACTGAAAAGCTTGGCGCATGTGATCACAAATCCATCACTTTTAGCATTAACTGGGAATACAAGAATAGCGATAATACGGTAAAAATCCATGATTTTCGTTCTGCCGATTACAATGGACTTACGGAACACCTGTCTAATCTCGATTGGGGTTATCTAGCTAATGATTTCATTGACGATGATCATACTTATGATTATGAAGGGATGTGCATTTATGATTTTTTTCTTAATAATGTACACCGTGCTCAGAGTATATACATTCCCCAGAGAGAAATTTTTTTTTTTTTATATTTTATTTAGAACAATACAATACAAGAGATAGATAAAGACAAAAACAGTTCTTACACAGAATAAATCATTAACAACCACACAAACATGAACTTGAGATAACCCAAATATCCCTCCTCACCCATACATGAAAACCCCTACACCTATGATAACCAATAAACGACTAATTCCAATTGCATTGTTATATGATTAACAAAACACACCATAATATGCATATATTGTCCCGTTGTAAATTATAAAGTAGGACACCTTATACGTTAAATACAATTAACGTAATGTATTGAGAATAAGGTAAAAACAATATGTTCATCAAACACAGAATATATTAATAAACAAGGATCCAACACACTGACACCTCTACAAGCATCTAAAACATGCATATGAATAACATACATAGAACAATGTCCCACTGCAAAATCAAACACATATATAGAGTATACTCGTCACAAACCATGAATACACATCATACGCCCAAGTTCATACACATTCACCCGCTACATACCAGGAGGCGACCCCGTTTTCACCCCTGACAGCCCATCAACATAACACATTGTACCATCCCTACCCTGCCCCACCCACCTAATTTACAAATTTAATAAAACCTCTAATGTAAGGTCTCGATATCCCTCAGAGAAATCCCGCTCCCACCTCCTCCCATAAAGTTCTCTATTACGGCACAACGTTTTATAAAACGTAACAGCCAATACCCTCCTCTTCACCTCACTTACCCCTTTCCCCCTCATTCCCCACATAATGTAGACATAATCTACCATAATGTACCCCACAGCCCTAATAATACTTTCATCCATACCCCCCACATCAAGACTCAATGCCCGCAGAACAGAGAAGTATTGACCACTTATCTTATGCAACACCCTGCTCAACCACCCCCTGCCGCTCCCCCACCCCTCACAAAAATACACTACCTGGAATGCAGAATCCTCCCCGCCACATATTCCACATACCCCCCCCCCCTCAACCACCCGTCTAGCTCGTAAGACCACTCCCGATGGTAAAACCCCATGCAAAAACCGATACATCACCTCACGTCCACGGGGTTGTAACCTTAACCTACCAAACCTTCTCCATATACATCCCCAGTCATACATGGGGAAAATCCCCTCCACCGGAGCCACAACCCTTTCCGCCGACATCCTACACAGCCTACTTATTTTTACCTTACCCAGATCCCTTACCATCACCACTGCCCTCAAAATAGTTTCACACTCCCTCAACTCCGTCCCAGAAAACATGCGTTTCAATTTATTGTGTACCTTAACCAACCCCCCCCCACTCACACCCTCCCTCATCACCTCCCTTTTAATGAAGATACATTTAACCCTCCTCTTTAAGTTCATTAAACCCAACCCCCCCTGACGCACAGGTAACATTACTACATCCCTTCTAAGCCAGTCACAACCTGAACCCCACAAAAATTTAAAAACCCCTCTAAGTATAGTTGCAATTGCCGTCCCCGTTAAAGGGAACACGGCAGCCACATGCCAAACCTTGCTATACAATAAAACGTTAATTACAATGGCACGCTGCACAAGGGTCAAATGATAAGGCCGCAATGCTCCCAATCGACCCAGTATCTTTTCTACCAACCTGACCGAATTATTAACACGTGCAACCTCAAGATCATCAGCATAGATTAGACCACAAATTTTTAATGACATCACCCGCTTCTTTACGACTGCACTACCCCACTCGACCCTCTCCCCCCAAGTTCCTAACCCATAACCATGGACTTCTCCGAATTTACCCTCATACCAGTCGCACATGCAAACGTGTCGACCACGCCATCTAAGGCGTTTATGGACATCCCCTCTCTAACCAATACAGTGGTATCATCCACATACCCTATGAGAACAGGCCAAACGCCCTCAGTACCCCCCCCCAATCCCTTCACTAACGCCCATATGGCGCTCCACCATTCTATAAAAGGGGTCCTGTATGCACGCAAATAAAAGCTGTGACATAGGACACCCCTGTCTAAGACCTCTGCCCATTACAATCCTCCCCCCTAATCTTCCATTAATCTGTACTCTCACCATTGCCCCTCTATATAACGCCTCTACCCATCCCACTATTTCTTCCCCATAGCCCTGTTTCCTGAGGATAGCTCTCAACGCCTCTTGCTTAACCCTATCATAAGCTCCTTGCCAGTCTAGTGCAACCAAACCCCCCCCCTTCCCCCCCTGTTTCTTCCACGAAATCCCTTAAAAGACCATGTCCCACCCCCATAGACCTACCTGGCAACCCAAACTGGGTTTCCGATACAACCCTCCCTACAACACACTTGATCCTATTTCCTAAAATTTTTGCAAATAACTTATAATCCGCGCATAACAACGATATTGTTCTATAGTCCCTGAGCGAACGCTGTTCCTTACCCTTCGGTACCAAAACAACTACAGCTGTTGCCTGTCTTTCACCCAACCTTCCCCTTACCTTCATCAAGTTCAGTAACCTCACCAAAAAACCTTTTATTAACTCCCAATGCTGTTGATAAAACTCCGCCGGCAATCCATCGATTCCCGGTGCTTTGCCCTTTTGCATGGCACTCAAAGCTCTCCATATTTTCCCCTCAGTTATGTCCCCCCCCAAAGCTTCCCTATCACTGTGTCCTAACCTACATGGCACACTTCCACACACCCTCTCTAAATCCCCTAATCCTACCCCTTCCTCCCGCCAATACTTTTCGTAACACTGATCCGCAAACAACCCCATCCCATCCGTAGTGTGGATAACCTGACCCGCCCTATACCCTCCCACCGACTCAAGAACCTCCAAACATGGAATAGTTGTTGCCTGCCGACGTTGTTTTTGTCTGCGCAACACACACGAAGACGGCCTATCACCCCATAACACCTCCTCCACCCCCGCCATTACTCTCACCGCTTGGAACCGCTCGTCCTGAATTTCTCGCAACCGATCTTTAAGTATCATAATGTCGTCCATCGGATAGACACCCTCTACTGTCCCTTTTACATAACAACCCCGTAACCTGTCCTCCAAATAATTAATCAACCCAAATTTTAAAGAATTAATCCTTTTCCCCTCCCTCACATAATAATGCCGAATCCGGTCCTTAGCCACACCATCCCACCACGTCACCACGTCCTCCACACCTTGTACCTCCTCAGTTAATCTCTCCCACAGCTCCGTAAAACCCCCCAACCCCTCCTCATCTTCCAACAGACTCGTATTTAATTTCCAATATCCCCTAGAGATACAAGCTAGAGAATCCCACTCTACTTCTGCGACAACCGCCCTATGATCTGAAAAAGCTAGTTCAATAGTACGGACAGACGTTGACAATACCTTATGAGATATATACAACCTGTCTAACCTAGCTGCGTAACCTCGCCTCACGAAAGTATGCTCCACCTCCCACGCTCCCCCACCTACCACATCCCTCAACTGAACGTCCACCAAAAGATTGCGTAATGCTGTCAACATATGCCCCGCCCCTCGTGGTTCCACATCCGCTCTCCTGATCACACAATTCCAGTCCCCACCTACGATGGCCACTTCAGGTAAACCACGGAAAGCAAAAACTAGATCATCACACACAAAATCCCTCTTGACTTTCATATCATTTTCAGCTGGTGCATACACACTTACAAAGGTTACCCTCTGCCCCATCCACCACCCATCCACACGCAACACCCTCCCCCCCCCACCCCCTTCACGTCTTTGCAACACAAACGGGCTCGCCTCCTTTATCAATAAACCCACACCACCTTTCAAACGTGCCGATGGCAGAGTCAACACCTTATACCCGTCCACCTCGAGCATTCTACCCTCCCTGAAATTATGCTCCTGTAGAAAGACTATGTCCACTCTGTATCGACGTAAGAGCATACGAAAGCATTCCCTCTTCACACCAGTACACAGTCCATTCACATTCACAGTCATGCACTTAAGGCCTTTCTAAAGCTTCCAACCCTTTCTCCTCTCACCCTTCCCAGGGCCTCTTGCCCCAGGGTCAACATGTGGTTTGTCACCATCCACCCCCCCCCCTCTTCGATGCCTCTTATCCTGGCTGTCACGAGAATATACATCCTTCCTCCCAGACCTCTGCGCGGGCGTCAGGACATCATCTGAGTCTGACGCAGCCGCCCTCTTCCTCGTAACACTCTCTACCGCCATACTGTCTACCGAAGATTCCTCACAGTGAACATCAACCTCTACTGTGACCTGTCGCACAGAGCTCGGTGACTCCTCTCTGTGCCTGCAGTTGTCCTCCTTCCTTCCCGTGCCTGTCCCGCCACACTCTCCTTTCAACTCAGGCACCATTTCACGGACCAAGCCAGTATCCTCGCTCGAAGAAGGTAAGTTTTCAATACCTCGTCGAGCTCCTCCTCCAGCTCTTGCACCTCCTGCTGAATGAGCACTTCCTCCCCCGTCACCGGCAAAGTGGCCATTTTCGGCTCCACACAACTCGTGCCCCGCCCCTCATGCACCACAAGAGACTCTTCTACAATTTCACTCCACAGACGGCCATCTCCTCGGTTTCCTTTGGAATTCTCCTCTACGACATCCACACCTGTAACTGGTGCACCACCTGTTTGCGCCGGCGCCCTCCACTGCCTCCCACACGTCGCCGCCATATGGTCGTACTCTCCACACAACCTGCATGTCCGACGCTGCCCAGCATACGCCACTAGAATTTGGGTCCTAAACTCCGGCATCACGACGTATGACGGGATCGGGTGCCTCAGTGTCATTTTGAGGGAGAATGTACCCTCCGGACGTCCCACGTACGCACCTGCCGCCCACTTGCCTTGGGTTGCCAGATGCACGGTACCATAAGCTGCAAACACCTTCCGTAAGTCCTCCTCGTCAGCCTCGAAGGGGACATTGCGCAACTTCACCCACGTATAGTGGCGAGAAACGTCTATGAGTCGCACTTTGACAGCTGGAGTTACATCAATACTCACATGCTCAAATTTCGTCACTAACGACTCGTACACAGCCGTCGAATTCAACTTGACGAATAGACGATAGGCCCCATTCAGGGCCACACCATAAACCTCATCATCCTGCACTCCGTACGTTTCCCTGATGATTGCCGGAAGTAACACCTGCGCCGTAGAGGGGGAAATCGCCCCACGAAGCAGCTCCACGCCGACAGTGTTCACCCTACGTCGGATACTCAGCGCCATATTGTTGCTATGGTCTAATAATAACGATCCCAAATGGGTTAACAGTAGGTTAAAACATCTATTAGAGGAGAAAAGGGAAATTTATAGGCGCATCAGAAGAGGAGAGGTTAACCTTACTGACCAATATGTTCAACTTAAAAGAGAAGTAAAAAGGGGATTAGAAAGGCTAAACGTAATTATGAAATTAGAGTTGCTAATGAATCAAAGACTTATCCAAAGGGGTTTTTTCAAGTGTATAGGACGAAGGTTAAGGAAAAAGTAGGACCTCTGAAAATTGGGAATGGACTGCTGACGGATAACGAACTGGAAATGTGTTCCTTATTTAATGACTATTTTTTGTCAGTTTTTACGCAGGAATACACAAATGAGATTCCAGAAATTAACAATTTCTCAGTTCCCGATGAATTCAAATTAACTAATATTACTGCCACGAGGGACATGGTTATCAAACAGATAGACAAAGTGAAGAAAAATAAGTCCCAGAGACTCGACGAGTTGTTTTCCAGGGTACTTAAGGAATGCAATTCAAGCTTAGTCGGCCATTAACAAGTGTGTTCAATGCATCCATCCTTACTGGTGTTGTGCAAGAGTTGTGGAAGATGGCTTATGTGGTTCCTATATTAAAATCAGGGAATAAGTCCGCTCCTTCAAATTACTGCCCAATAAGCCTGACATATATAGTGGGCAAGTTATTAGAATGAATTATAGCTGACATCATTAGAAGTCACCTTGAAGAGCATAAGTTGATTAATGAATCTCAGCATGGGTTCACGAGAGGTTGTTCCTGCCTGACAAATTTACTGACGTTCTTCAATAGAACATTTGAGGCAGTTGACAGTGATAAAGAATATGATATTGTTTATCTGGATTTTAGTAAGGCTTTCGATAGAGTACCTCACAAGAGACTCTTAAGAAAAGTGGCAGCTCATGGTATAGGAGGTAAAGTTCTAGCATGGATAGAGGCATGCTTACCAATAGAAAGCAGAGAGTTTCTATTAATGGGGTAAAATCTGAATGGGGATTTTTTTTATATTTTATTTAAAACAGTGCGATACAAATAGCAGAAATATATTAAAAGATACACGACAAAAGCTTACTGCACTAGAATTTCACTTAACCCGAAACCTAATATTGATACCATACTGCACAGTGGTAATACACACACACCCAACACACTGTATATTACAATGGTAATACACTCTCACACACAACACACCGTATATTACAGTGAATATACACTCACACTCAACACTATACATTACAGTGATATTGTTTTATTTGTTAAAGAACATCTCTAACAAGGTTACTTATACAAAACATCAAACACTGGAAATTATAAAGATTGTACAATAAAAGAAGAGATATAAAAAAAAAAAAAAAAAAAAAAAAAAAAAAACAAAACACGCACAATGACACACATACACAAGCACACATAGGTGAGGTTTCTGCCTGTCAACACACACGTATGAGAGACTAAATCTAAGATCTCAGGTGCTTAACAGAGCACCACGATACTCAAACATTAATTTAGGCGATTATCACAAGATCTTAACATACATAGGTATTTAGGATACAAAGAAGGAAACGGGATAATACTAAAAGTCACAATAAAAACATCCAATATAACAAAACAAAACTACGATGTGAAATTTTACATCTCAGCGGAACTAAGAAAAAATGATGCAAGTAGTTACATGTAATATAATATTACTGAAAAGCACACTGTAACACAGCATAAAATATAACAAAATAAGAACCAGTAGCTTATGCTAGGAAAAACTTTTTTTTTTTTTTTTTTTTTTTTTAATTTTTATTTTTTAAATTTTTATTTTTTTTTTTTTAATAAACATTACACTTGAATCAAAATCATTAAAGACACCTATAACATATTTGAGTCATTGAAAATTTTCATCATAAAGTCCTTGAAATGATTTATGCATGATAAATGATAATATGCAATCGTAGTACAACACATTTCTAAATGATAACTTTTTAGTTCCTGAAACCCTCGGGGCAATAACCATATTGCCCATAGATATCAAAACTCAATTATACATCCTTATAAACAGCACTCCATGCTCACACCCAAGTCTAGGAAAATAGCCCGTTGTGTCCCCTTACCCATTTTGCAAATCCCATAAATCCCTTAATGTGAAATTTCGATAACCCTCACTAAAATCTCTCTCCCATCTCCCTCCATACACCCCTTTATTCCTACACTGTGTCCTATAAAAAGTTGCTGCCAACGCATTAATTCTTGCACGCACGTCCGCCTCCCTCATAGCCCACATCATGTATATATAATCCGTAATCATATACCCAATCGCATTCTCAACCCTTTTATTCACCCCAGTTATATCTAAACTTAAAACCCTCAAGACCTGCAAACCCCCTCCCCCCACTAACCTTAAAACCTTACCCATCCAAACCCTTATAAGTTCAATACAATCGCAAAAATACACCGTATGATAAATAGTCGCCAATCCTCCACAATCCTTGCATTCCCCATCCTCTCGTATTCTCTTATAGAATAAAACCATTCCTGACGGCAATATTCCATGTAAAAATCTATACATAACTTCTCTGACTTTAGGTTTTAAACGCAATTTGTTTAAACGCCCCCAAATATTACGCCAATCATACATCGGATATACTCCTTCTACCGCCGCTACCAAAGCCTTACCATCTGCCCTATCAAGATTTCTCAATTTAATATGTAAAGGATCCCTCACGTTTATAAATACCCGTAACATTGCCTCACCTATCATGAACTCCCTACCCCCCCACCACCGTCGCATATCCTGATGTATCCTATGAAGACCGTCTCCTTTCACCCCTCCCTCCCGCTTATAACTATGTTTTAAATACATACTTATTATCCTCTTTTCGACATCTATAAGACCCAGCCCTCCACGGCCAACCGGGAGTGTGACAACCGCTCTACTTAACCATTCGCTCCCTGTTCCCCAAATGAATCTAAAAACACTTTTTTGTAGCCTTTTTAACTCACAACGAAGTATCGGAAATATTACCGTAACATGCCATAGTTTACTATATAATAGCACATTCGTTGTAATCACCCTTTGTTGCAAACTTAAATTAGCAGCTCTTAAACCACTGAGGCGCTTCAGAACACTGTCAACGATACGCACGGAATTTATTTGCTGTGCTAACTTGAAATCATTTACATAAACGATCCCACATATCTTTATTTGGTCCACCCTTTTCCACCTTTCAGCAACCATTCCGTCCTCACGTGACCCTTTTCCAAGATTCATATACTTTGTTTTCCCCATGTTGATCGTCATGCCAGTAGCCTTTTCAAAAACTTTCACTAACGTTTCTACCCGAATCAAATCCATGTTTTCTCTCACCAAAATCGTCGTATCGTCGACATATCCAACAATGCCCGCTCCCCCATCCCTTACATTACCCATCCCCTTTGCTTCCAATAAAACCCTTATCCCTCTATAAAAGGGATCTTGAAAACAAGCAAAAAAAATTTGTGAAAGGGGACAACCTTGACGCAAACCCCTTCCCATCTGAATTCGATCTCCCAACCTCCCATTCACCTGCACACGCAAGGTTGCCTCCTGATACATTAATTTGGCCCATGATATAATTTCCGCACCAAACCCCTGCCATCTCATGATCTTCCATAACGTCTCCCGTTCCACACTATCATATGCCGCCTCCCAATCTATAGCCAATACCCCCCCCTTTCCTAATCTTACTCTTTCTTCAATAAAACTTCTAATCATACCGTGACCTTCATACATAGACCTGCCCGGCACCCCATATTGTCCCTTGTCAATCACTCTGCCCAGGACTTTTTTTATTCTGTTAGCCAAGATCCTTCCAAAAATTTTATAGTCACCACATAATAACGAGATTGCACGATAATCTTTAACCGTTAATGGCTCGCCTTTAGGAACTAGGACGACCACAGCCAACCTTTGTTGTTCCCCTAAAACCCCATCCCGCTTCATTATATTGAATAAACGTACCAAAAACCCCTTTAAAACGTTCCAATTTTGAAGATAAAAGTCGCTGGGCAACCCATCAATTCCTGGCGCCTTACCCAATTGCGCCCCAGATAAAGCCTCCCAAGTCTCACACTCCGTTATCGGCCCTCCCAACATCAAACGATCATGCTCCTCCAGCTCACACTGCACAAACCTACCGATTGACTGCAATGCAATTTCACTTATTCCAACACTTTGCGTTTTCAATTTAACCCATGCATCTATATACCCACTCATACCCTCCGTCGTCGTCAACTCCTGATTCACTCTATACCCCTGCATACCTACCTGAACATTCAACCCCATTAACTCCATTGCTTTGCGACGTCTGTGTTGATTCCTCAACACACACGCCGACGGCCGATCTCCCCACAAAACCTCTTCGATTCCACCCTTAAGCCTTTCCCCATCAAACCTTTCGTTTTGTAAATTTCGTAGTTGCTCCTTAATTCTTTCAATTTCTATAACAGGATAATTAGCATTCGCTTGTACATAGCAGTCGCGCAACTGCCCCTCTAAATATCGTTGGAAACCGTATTGTAACTGACTATATCTCACTCCTTGACTAATATAATATTCCTTAATTCGCTTTTTGGCTATCGTTTCCCACCAATTAACCAAATCCACATCTCTAGGTGCTTCAACCACAAGGCGTTCCCACATATGCCCAAAAGACAAAAGACTTTCCTCTCTCTTCAATAACTTTACATTTAATTTCCAAAAAGATGGACCCCTTCTAGGCACACCCTCAATATCTACATCCATTACAACTCCTCTATGATCCGAAAAAACCACATTTATCACATTCACTCTCCGCACTGTAACCGCACTAGACACGTACATTCTATCCAATCTCGCCGCATAATCTCGTCTAATAAAAGTATGCTCCACCATGCCACCCCCCCCACACACATCCATTAAACCCACACTCGTCAATAAATCTCCCAGGAATCCCAAGCAACAACCTGCTCCTCGAGGCTCCACATCTTTTCGTCGTATTACACAATTCCAGTCGCCCCCTATTATCGCTACATTTGGTAAACTACGTAGATAATATACTAATACATCTTGTACAAAATGAGTTTTAAGTCGTACATCTCCCTCGGCCGGCCCATATACACATACAAAACTTATGTGTGCTCTACCCCATAAACCATCCACCCTAATCACTCTCCCCTCCCCCCTTTCACTATGGCGTACTACAAACGGGCTATTTTCCTTTACCAGAATGGCGACGCCTCCTTTTAACCTCGTCGCATATTCCATATACACATCATAACCATCCATTTCTAACTCATATCCAATTCTGTAATTGTGTTCTTGGATAAATACCACATCCACATCTAGACGCACCAAAAATTCATTAAACCACTTTCGCTTCCGCTCAGATCTCAAACCGTTAATATTTATTGTCAAAACCTTAAAGTCAATTAATGGGGTTTTCCTTTCGTTCTAGGTATAGACTTTTCACTTATACATTTTACACCACCTCTATCCCTCCCCCCTTTTTTGGGAACCACCTTGATAAACCCTTGTTTCGTGGATTCTCTGTTCCCTGTCCTCTGTACATCCGCCCAAGACTTTTTTCCTGGCCTTTGGGCAGGAGTAAGCACGTCGTCTGAGTCTGATGGGGTCGCAGTTCGCTTTCGCGTCCTACCCTCCACCTGCATTGGGATTTCTTTAGTACTATCGTGATGCACCTCCACTTCTGCTACATTTACCGTCATACCATGCGACACACTAGACTCAATGCTTCCATCCGTCGCCTCACCATGATGTTCAACCGATCCCAAAATTGCACCTGGATCCTCCACATGGTTGACGATCGACTCGTCTAACAAAACATCCAGTGCCTTCACTAAAGACGCCGCTACATCCTCTTCCCCCATAGTGGGCAGAGTCTCTTCCAATACTTTATTTATGTCCAGTGACGGTGATTCTTCTCGCTGTTTTGCATCCTCCAAAGCATTCTCCTGCGCTTTTTCTACCTCTTCACTCCAAGATGTCCGTTGTCGAGACGGGTGAGCATAAGACTGTTCTCGTCCCTCAACTTCCTCGACTTCTTCCGGTTGTTGCTGTTGCGATATTTGGAGATTCCCACGACGCTTACCACACTGTGCCGCTATGTGGTCATACGACCCACACAGCCGACACGTACGACGTTGCCCCGCATATGTCACATATACTTGAGTTCGAAATGCTTGCAACATAATATAGGACGGTATGGGGTGGCGTAAGGTCATTTTGACTGAATATGTTCCCTCCAAACTTCCAGCATAAGGTCCAGCGGCCCACCGACCTGCAGAGGCCATATGAACCGTACCATAATTACGTAGTTCATCTTTTATAACAAAATCAGTCGCTTCAAAAGGCACATTCTTGATTTTTACCCATGTGTAGTATCTTGATACATCATGAAGACGTACTGATACAGCTGAATTGACGGCTATAATGGTCTCTTGATACTTATCCACCACTGCTTCGTAGACATTTGCTGACGTCATTTTAACGAAAATCCGTGTCGTCCCATTAAGTGCTACACCACATATCTCTTCATTTGCGATACCGTAGGTATCACGGATAATCGCCGGTAGTAACAAATCCATCGTGGCTCCCGTGACAGCCCCACGGGTCAACTCAACGCAAACAGTGTTGATGCGCCTGTTGCTATGCAGCGCCATGTTGGAAAATGAGCAGCACACGTCCTCACTACTCAATGACTGTTGACGAACTGGTGTAGCTCGCCTGAAACAGCAGAGGGGTGCAGAGCACAACCGCACTCTACCGTGGTCAGGCAGCGAATGAATGGGGATTAGTCACTATTGGCGTTCCACAAGGATCAGTCTTAGGCCCTCTCTTGTTCATTATTTACATTAATGACCTTTATGAAAGGATTACGAGTGACATGAGCAAATTTGCTGATGATACAAAGATAGGCCGTTGTGAGGGAAAAGTTCAATAGATAGGTGTAGAGGGAATATATATAGTAACAGTAGTTTCACTGCCGGCTACTAGTTAAGGTAGGGTAAGTCAAGCTCCCGTTTTTCCCGCCTTTTCTCCCCCTCCCTGAAAGTGATAGTTTGACTGCCGGCTGCTTGTTAAGGTAGGGTCAGTCTAGCTCCCGCTATCCCTTCCCTTCCCCTCCCTCTTCCCCCCCCCCTCGAAAGGTGATGTGTGGGGCTCTGGTTAAACAGTAAATCACTAGACTCACAGCTCCCAACTCTACTGTAAGTACATGCCTGCCTTGTATTCTAGTGGATTTATTGGTTGAAAGCCTCACTTTTGATCAATAATAAACTTAGTCTTTTCAGCCTTGCTCTATGTTGACTGTTGTAATAATCACCACATCTTTTAAGTATCAGACTTACCATGGAGAGTGATTATTTAAGCAGTGGGTAACCTGTCTATCTTTCCAGCTTGGATGTCAGAGAGGGTCACCTGGCAATCAACGAGTAGAACAGGAGAAGAACTAACATCCAGAGACTTCTCCAGGTTGTATTGAAATACCTGTGTGCCTGTATGAAATTTCAGGACGTAACTCCACAGCATTGCAGCGGTAAAGAACCTGCTTTCCTGTCTTCACGATAGAATACTCGCTGGTATACTGTGAACAACTAGCCAGTGGTGGTCACCAACACCTGCGACCCCCCACCATCATCAGCAACGGCTACGATTTCAACAACAGTGTCACCAACACCAGACACCCACGTTTTATATACATTTAAATTAGCGTTGAATTCAGTTATTTATATTTTTCATTTTTCATTTTCTTTAATGTAGGATTAATATTTCATTTAAGTATTTTAAATTTTATATTTTCTATATAATAAAGTGTTTGTTTGTCTGTTATTTCTTTTTCTATTCACTAATTTTCCTGAGGAGGAGCCAGCCTGAGTAATACTGACTGAAGTTGTTACAGGGCTGAGTAAGCCTTCACAGCCGTATGATTCATTCTTAGGAGGATAGCAATGAACTTCATGAGGATTTTGACAAATTGATGTCTTGGTCTGAAAATGGCAGATGAATTTCAATGTGGATAAGTGTAAGGTACTAGTCCTTGGTAATGAAAATAACCCTCGAAGCTATAAACTAGGTGAAGTAGAGCTTGATCATACAGAATGTGAAAAAGACTTGGGAGTCATGGTGAGCAGAAATCTAAAGCCAAGACAGTAGTGCCTTAGTGTGCGCAACAAGGCTAATAGATTGCTTGGATTTATCTCAAGAAGTATTAGTAACAGAAGTCCAAAAGTTATTTTACAGCTCTAGACCTCACTAGTGAGGCCTCATTTGGATTATGCCGCTCAGTTTTGGTCTCCTTACTACAGGATGGATATAAATTCATTGGAGAACATACAGAGAAGGATGACTAAAATGATTAACTGTGTAAGAAATCTCCCGTATGAAGATAGACTTAAAGCCTTAAATCTCCACTCTCTGGAGAGACGTAGAATGAGGGGAGATATCATTGAAGTGTATAAGTGGTGATGTGTACTTAGCTCAGTGGTGACGTGTACTTAGCTCAGTCAGTGGTGACGTGTACTTAACTCAATGGTGACATGTACTTAGCTCAGTGAGGACGTTTGTGTCCTCTCCTTGGACTGAACCAAGATGCCCTCCATCGAGCAACTTTACAAGCAGCTTAAGGAAGAATTGAGGGTAGCGAAGTTGGAGATATGGTGATTGACTGAGGAATGTTTTCTAACGAATTTATATCCATTCTGTAATATGGAGACCAGAACTGAGCTGCATAGTCTAGGTGAGGCCATATTAATGATGTATAAAGCTGTAGTATAACCTTTGGACTTCTGTTGCTTACACTTCTTGATATAAATCCCAATAATATATTTGCCTTATTACGTACGCTTAGGCATTGCTGTCTTGGTTTAAGGTTACTGCTCACTATAACCCCCAAGTGAACATTAAAATGGTATAAAATACCGACAGGTTGTTAGGTAAGACACATATGAAACAGTTAGGTATCTTTATTTCGAAACGTTTCGCCTACACAGTAGGCTTCTTCAGTCGAGTACAGAAAAGGTGATAGAAGCAGAAGAGACTTGAAGACGATGTAATCAGTCCATCACCCTTGAAGTTTAGAGGTGGTCAGTCCCTCAGTCTGGAGAAGAGTATTGTTCCATAGTTTGAGACAATATGGAGTTGAAGTAGGAACGAACGAACGAAAGTTCAGGTAAGATCCCAAATGGGATGAGCGGGGAAGACGGGACAGACGAAGAATAGTGCTGGAGAGGAGTGTTCTTAGTCTTAGAAATAGAGCCAGGGCTTAACCCAGCAGCTAAGGTGATCGTGGTAAAGACATTGATAACACAAATTCAGGCTTTTCTTTTGGGACTCCGGTGGGGTGAGCGGGGAGGACGGGACAGGAGAAGATTAGCTAAAGCGAACGTGGGTCAGAGAATGAACAGCGCAAGGTACCAGTCAGTGAATCCAAGGATATTTGTAAATAGGGTTAGGAGCAGGATCATACAAGGAGTAGAAAAGGTTGTGTTGGTTTGTGGGTCTGCGAATGTCTTCGTCAAGGAGAGAGGTCCAGTAGTTATGTCGTGTCTCAAGTTTGTCTATCTGTCTGTCACTGAGCGTCTTCCAGAACAGATTCAGCGCAGGGATGTGTAATTGGGCATGGAGAGACTCGCTTGTGGCGAAGTCCTCCCATCTGACATCAAGCACCCAGCGCAGCGCCTTTTTCTGGACACGCTGCAGTTTAAGTGTGTTTTAGCTGCAAGAGAGAGGGTTAGAGGAGAGTAAGTTATCAGAGGACGTATTAGGGATTTGTAGAGGTGTAGTTTGGTGCGTTGGGAAGCATGTTGCAGCTTGTAGAGGCCCGCAAGAGCCTTACTAGCTATTGCATGCCTTGAATAAATGTGTCCGTGTAAGCGAAGAAAGTAGTCAAGATTAACGCCAAAGACAGTGACAGATTGTGCGATGGGGATGTAAGTGCTGGTGTCAGCAGTTCTGAGCTCGACAGGTAATGGAGGATCACGTTTCGTATAGTTGAAATATGTAATGCTGGATTTAGCTACATTGGATTTGATCCTCCATTTTTATTCCCAGATTGCTATCCTGTCGACCTCATTTTGTGTTTTGTGTGTGAGTGTATCTATATTGGCATGAGTGATAAGTTGTGTAATGTCGTCTGCATAGGCTAGAGTGATGGAGTTGTGGTATACAGGTGTTGGAATGTCAGTAGTGTATAAATTGTTGCAGTGTCTGTCTGACAGAGTGAACATTAAAATGGTATAAAATACCGACAGGTTGTTAGGTAAGACACAAAACAAGGGTATCTTGGTACAGACCTGAAATCAACTTGGACAACTTCTACTAGTGAGAATGGTTGGATTTGAGAGGGACCTGACCTCCCAACGACTACATTCTTACCTCTACTAGTGGCCTACATCTCACCTCCTGGCGGTATATAATGCTCCATCCTGCCATGCCTTTCAACGCAACAAACTACACCTCTACAAATCCCTAATACGTCCTCTGATAACTTAGTCTCCTCTAGCCCTCTCTCTTGCAGCTAAAACGAACTTACTTAAACTGCAGCGTGTCCAGAACAAGGCACTGCACTGGGTGCTTGATGTCAGATGGGAGGATTTCTCCACAAGCGAGTCTCTCCATGCCCAATTAGACATCCCTGCGCTGAATCTGTATTGGAAGACGCTCAGTGACAGACAGACAAACTTGAGACGCGACATGACTACTGGACCCCTCTCCTTGACGAAGACATTCGCAGACCCACAAACCAACACAACCTTTTCTACTCTTTGTATGATCCTGCTCCTAATCCTATTTACAAATAACCTTGGATTCACTGGCAGGTACCTTGAGCTGTTCATTCTCTGACCCACTTTCGCTTTAGCTAATCTTCGCCTGTCCCGTCTTCCCCGCTTATCCCACCGGAGTCCCAAAAGAAAAGCCTGAAATTCTGTTATCAATATCTGTCCCACGCCTTAGCTGCTTGGTTAAGCCCTGGCTCTATTTCTACGACTAAGAACACTCCTCTCCTGAGCTATTCTTCGTCTGTCCCTTCTTCCCTGCTCATCCCATTTGGGATCTTACCTGAACTTGTTCGTTCGTTCGTTCGCTCGTTCGTTTGTTCGTTCGTTCACTTCAACTCCATATTGTTTCAGACTATGGAACAATGCTCTTTTCCAGACTGAGGGACTGACCACCTCAAAACTTCATGGGTGATGGACTGATTACATCGTCTTCAAGTCTCTTCTGCTTCTATCAACTTTTCTGTACTTGACTGAAGAAGCCTACTGTGTAGTCGAAACGATTCGAAATAAAGATACCTAACTGTTGCATATGTGTCTTACCTAAAAACCTGTTGGTATTTTATACCATTTTAATGTTCACTCTGTCAGACACTGCAACACAAGGATATCTTGGTACAGACCTGAAATCAACTTGGACAACTTCTACTAGTGAGAATGGCTGGATTTGAGAGGAACGTGACCTCCCAACGACTGCATTTTTACCTCTACTAGTGGCCTACATCTCACCTCCTGGCGGTATATAAGGCTCGTCCTGTCACTTCAACTCCATACATATATAACAATGGTTATAAATGACCATAATTTTTAAAGGGGTGGACGGGTATGCCAGCGGAAGGCCTCGGTCAGATGACCAAAAGCTCCAAAGGCTGGTCATCATCTAACTAAGACCCGCGTCAGGAAACATTTGTCCGGTTTCCTGACGAACCTTACCTAACCTAACCTAACTTCAACACCAGTGTTCTATGTTCTGAATGTGTTGAATAGCGTTAGGGTGGGGTGGGTGAGGGTGCAAGATGTTCTCCCAGATGTGTTTGAAGATGTTAGTAGCAGACTGCGGGTCTGAGATATGTGTGTTGTTGTGGGTGATGTGTTTGAATTTGTTGGTGGGAGTGGTGCCTCTGATTTTTTTAATAAAGTTCCAGAAGGCTTTGGTGTTTTTGATGCGCTGTTTGTTGGCATGTAGTATGAGCTGTGACCAGTGATTGTTGTGGTCTTGGTCTAGACTTTGTAGAATGTTGTTTCTGAGGTAAGTGAGATCTAATCGGACTTGATTAAATCTGTGTGTTGTAGAGAAAGCAGTTGTGGTAACAGATAATTAGTCTTCTTGTTCTGATTGAGGGTTTGAAGGAATAACGAGTGGTGTGGGTTTTCTTTGGTATTGCGGTGTTGGCTGCTTGTGTAATGGTGTCTTGGATGAGAGCAAGTTGAGTGTCAATGTCAGAGATGGGTTTGTTGTAGTCATAGGTGAGGTTAGTATTATCTGTGTTGTTTGAAGGCATCCCAGTCTGCGTTCTTGTAGCAGAAGGAAGGTCTGGCTGGGATGAGGATAGATTTGGAGTTGTGTAAGATGATGGGAATGTGATCAAAGCCTGTAATAGGGCCAGATGATATGTAGTGTTGAAAGAGAGAGCTGGCTCGGTTTGCCAGAATGATGTCGGGTTTGCCTTCGCCAGTGTCATTGTAGAAGGTGTTGAAGTCTGGGCCGAGGTGAACTAGGTTTTTGTGGTTTGTGAAGTTGAGTAATTGGTGACCAAGTTGGTTGTTACTGGTGTGATGAAAGGCGGTGTGTTTGGCATTCATATCAGCTAGTAGGTATGTTGGTGTGTTGGTGTAGTTGAAGACTAAGGAAAGGTCGTGTATGTTAAGAATAGTGTTTTGGCGAGCATAGGTGGTGGAAAAGATAAAGGGGCCGAGGTGGGTGTGTATTCTGACTGCAAGACAGTGTTGGTGTATAAAAGGGATTGGGAGAAATTCGTGTTTTAATGTTGGATTTGACATGGATGGCAACCCCATCGTGGGGATCATAGGGGGACTGTAGTGCAGTATAACCATAATGGCGGATACGTTGAGAGGCTTTGAGGCAGGTACTGTTTAGCAAAACAATATCTGGCCTCTCTGCTTCAAGGAGCTTGGCCAGTAGGTGTCTAATTGTAAAGTAAGAACGTACGTTGAACTGAATCACCTTAAACATGATTTAATGGTTTCGTCATAGCAAAGTTAATGTCGGGGGAGGAGTTTGGATTAAAGCCCGTGATAGTGGTGCCATCAGTGGATGTGTGTTTGTAGGTGCTACGGACCCGTTTCCTTGAGGGGGAGGAAGAGATGGATCTGTTTTTATGTTCTTTGGTCTGTCTGTCAGAAGTTGGGGCAGGGTTAGGTTTGAGTGGATTTTGTCTGGAGGAGGTGGAGTTGGACCTGGATGAAGTTTTCGATGCAGTGGAGGAGTGGGCGAAGGTGGATGCAGAGGAAGTGGAAGCTTTGGTAGGGGATGAGGAAGAGGAAGCTATGGTAAGGGATGAGGAAGTGGAAGCTTTGGAAGGGGATGAGGAAGAGGGTAAGGAAGTGGGGGAGGAGTGGTCGTAGCAGCAGTAGTAGGGGTGTTGGTGGGAGGTGTAGAAGTAGTGAAGAGGGGCATGGGAGGAGGAGAGCTGGTGGGAGTAGGAAGTGGGAGGTGGGAGAGAGGGAGGAGGGAGAGGTTGTAGGAGGCTTAGAAGAGAAGCAGGAAGGAGGGATAATTAAAGAGAGAAGATTGTTAGCAGACAAGATTAGGTTAAGGACATGTGAGTAGTCTGATTGCTAAGCTTGAGAGATTACCATCGCAGAGTGGGCAGCAGTGGCCAGTTGACAGTTTTGTAGTCTAGTGTGGGTGTAGGTGTAGAAGGAGAAGTGCTTGTAGTCTGTGTGTTGGTGTTTGATGTGTGTAGAGTAGAAGAGGTAGACCAAGTGCGTGGGGAGGCCCAGGCATTGGGGGTAGGGGAGGGAGGTATGGAAGGGGAGGGAGGTGCAGGGAAGGGGTTGGGGAGGGAGGGAGGTTGGTTTGCTCTGAGGGAGGAGAGAATGTGCTTTCTAGAAGGGCAGGAATTTGCAACTGCAGTGTGTGACCCGCTGCAGTTAGAACATTTAAGGGGGAGGTTGCAAGTATTCCAGAAGTGGCCAGTTGCTGAACATCTGGAGCAGACTTGTGTAGATGTGCATGTGTTTTTGTCGTGGCCGAATTTGTAGCATTTAAGACATTGTGTGATTGGGTGGAAGTTCAGCGTGAAGAGTGTGTTTGGAGGAATGGGGATGGTCTTGGCAAAGATTCCTTGACTGAAGAGTGTAGAGGCGTCAGCAGGAGTAGAACAGCGTATTTTGAGAATGGGTCTGTAAATATCGTCAACAGAGACTTTGTTCTTAGTACTGATATCTTTTATTAAGTCTTCTTTGTCTGTGTCATAGGCTGTCAGGAGAGAGTAGTCTACGTGTTTAGCAATGACTGTGCTTTTGGCACGGTGCTCAGGAGTCCAAATAATGGTGAAGCCTGCGTTGAGAAGTTTTTGTCTGGTATCAGTTGAGATATACGTTTCGTAGGAATGTTTGTCAAGAAGGAGTTTGAAGTCTGAGTTGCACCAGTAATCTGATATAATAAATTTTCAGGACAGATAGTGGCATCAGGATTAGAGAATTTGAGGTTTAGAGAGAAGGAATTGGATTTAGAAGAAGCAGAGGCAGGTGTGGGCGGTTGGGGAAGAGTGGAAGGGGGGTGGCAAGTGGAAGGCAAAGAAGGCATAATTCGTCTAATTACGTCTAATTACGAGAAATGAAATTGGCGGTAACAATCGGCCAAAAAGTGAGAGTACTCAGCTAGGCAAGTACGTGTAAGTAGACACACGTACTTGCCTGGCGCAGGACACTGAGGAGGTGATCTGTAGCTTGATGGAGCACTGTATATCCTGAGTGGTGGCGAGAATTCAGGCAGCAACAGGCTTCCTGCCCTTGAGTAGGCAACCACCGACGCACCAATCCTGATGGTGGAGAGGAAGACGAAGGTCCAGCAAGCACTACTGTAAGCGAAGTCCCTCCCAATACGGGGTAATTCGAGAGAGGCGAGATCGTCGATGTGTGAGTGATGTGTTAGCTAAGCACACGTCACCACTTGAGCTAAGTCACAAATGAAACAACACCAGACAGCCACATCCATCTGGACTCTCTTACCTCCTCCCAAGAACTTGACACTCCTTTCACCAACACAGACGTTAAAACTCTCCTCATACACCTTCCTCCCAAGGCCCCTGGTGCCTCTGGCCTAAACCATATTATCCTTAAACACCTTCCTGGCTCTATCATTACTGCCTACACAAACCTCCTCAATGCCTCCCTTGCCTCTGGATACTTCCCTTCCCTTTTTAAAGCTGCTACTGATATTCTCCTTCCTAAACCCAATAAAGACCACTCTGACCCTAGAAACTATCGCCCTATCAGCCTCCTCGAAACTTTAGGAAAACTCTTTGAAAAACTCATCAATCATCGACTTCGCAGATACCTGGAACACAATTCTCTACTTTCTGATGGCCAGTTTGGCTTCAGAACACACAGATCCACACAGGATGCCATTAACATCATTCTCAACTACATCCACATAAACACAAAACTAAGAAACAGGACAGCCCTGGTTGCAAAAGACGTTGAAAAAGTTTTTGACACTGTCTGGCACGAAGGGCTCAAGTACAAACTCTGCACTAACTTTAACCTGCCTCTCACTACTCGTAAACTTCTCTGCAACTTCCTAGACGGCCGTACCATGAGAATCAAATTCCAAGGCTGTTACTCTGACTACTTCACACTAAATGCCGGAGTACCCCAGGGATCTGTCCTCTCCCCTACCCTCTACATTTTATACACTAAAGCCATTCCAACACCTGTATACCACAACTACATCACACTAGCCTATGCAGACGACATTACACAACTTATCACTCATGCCAAAATAGATACACTCACACACAAAACGCAAAATGAGGTCGACAGGATAGTCATTTGGGAACAAAAATGGAGGATCAAAACCAATGCAGCTAAATCCAGCATTACGTATTTTAACTACAGGAAACGTGATCATCCATTACCTGTCTAGCTAAGAACAGCTGACACCCGCACTTACATCCCCATCACACAACCTATCACTGTCCTTGGCGTTAATCTTGACTACCTTCTTCGTTTACACGGACACATTCACTCAAGGCATGCAATAGCTAGTAAGGCTTTTGCGGGCCTCTACAAGCTGAAACATGCCTCTCAACGCACCAAACTACACCTCTGCAAATCTCTAATACGTCCTCTGATAACTTACTCTCCTCTAGCCCTCTCTCTTGCAGCAAAAACAAACTTACTTAAACTGCAGCGTGTCCAGAACAAGGCGCTGCGCTGTGTGCTTGATGTCAGATGGGAGGACTTCGCCACAAGCGAGTCTCTCCATGCCCAGTTAGACATCCCTGCGCTGAGCCTGTACTGGAAGACGCTCAGTGACAGACAGATAGACAAACTTAATACACGACATGACTACTGGACCCCTCTCCTTGACGAAGACATTCGCAGACCCACAAACCAACACAACCTTTTCTACTCCTTGCATGATCCTGCTCCTAACCCTATTTACAAATAACCTTGGATTCGCTGACAGGTACCTTCTATAACAGGTACCATTCTCTGACCCACGTTCGCCTTTGCTTTTGGGTTAAGACATGGCTCAGTTCTACATTCCTCTATAGCGCTAAACGCTGCATGTCCCTTCCTCCCCGCTCACCCCACCGGAGTCCCAACAGAAGAGCCTGAATTTCTCTTCTCAATATCTGTCCCACGATTGCCTTCGCTGCTGGGTTAAGCCCTGGCTCTTTCTACGACTAAGAACACTCCTCTCCAGCACTATTCTTCGTCTGTCCCGTCTTCCCCGCTCATCCTATTTGGGATCTTACCTGAACTTTCGTTCGTTCGTTACTTCAACTCCAGTCGTGGAGGGCCAGGACACTCCCACCAGCTTGGAAGAAAGCTACCATCGTACCAATTCCAAAGCCCAAGGACCAAGGCAGTATGAGACCCATATCGCTGACCAGCTGCTTAGCCAAGACTGCTGAGAGGATGGTGTTAAACCGCCTCCTATGGAAACTTGGACCCTCTCATCATCACATATTTGGCTTCACCAAAGGCGTGGGTGCAGCAGAGTGCACAACCACTCTACTAAGCCAGATTGCTGATAGTAACAAAAAACCTAGTATCGTCGTCTACCTCGACCTTGAAAAGGCATTTGAGCTAGCCAGCCCCACAGCAATTCTGGCAATACTGGCTCGGAAGGGAATCAAAGGACGCCTCCTGGCCAAGATAGAGTCCTACCTTAGGGGCAGGCAGGCCTGTGTCAGCTTTCAGGGACACTACTCTTCCTTTAAAACCCTGGAAAACAGTACGCCACAAGGAGGTGTGCTCAGTCCTACCCTGTTTAACATCCTTATGCAGGAACTTGTGAGCCTTCCCTTTCATAGTGGTACACAGCTCCTCAGCAATGCTGATGATCTTGCACTTGTAGTGAATGGGAAAGGTAATTTAGAACGACAGGCTCAGAGAGCTTTTGACCTAATTACTCAGTCTTGCAAGGAACTAGGCCTCAAGATCTCGGCAATGATGTTCAAGGGACCAGATCCTGTGAATAGATTACGTATTCAGGATATAGAACTAGAGTGGACAGGCTCCTACCTGTACTTGGGAATCTACATTGATAAAAAGCTGACCTTTCAGAAACAGGCCGAGTATGTCAGGTCACGTGCTCTACTCAGACTCAACGCCATGAGAGCCATGACGAGGCACCGTGCAGGGGCAAGCAAAGATGTACTTCGCTTGTACTATATACAAGCTATACGCTCGCTCATTGACTACGGTGCACCGGCGTTAGCTCATCTCTTCCCGCAGAGCAGGCAAAGGGTGGAGGTCGTACAAAATCAGGCGATAAGAACTATGCTTGGGGCCCCCATCTGGACCAAAACAGTATGTCTCAGATGAGAGGCCCGGCTTCCTTCCTTGGCTGACAGAGTAAGATACATAAACGCCTGCAAAGTGGCCACAATTCTGCACCGGCAGCAAGGTACCCCACTAAGGAGACGGATATTGACAACCATGACACAAGATCCCAAACTCTTCACGGACTACTCCTGGATTCGTTCGTTTTGCGCTGCTGGGCGGAAGCTGCTTCCTATACAACTACTCCTTGAGAAGAGTTGTGACCTTCCTGTCGCTGGGTACCATCCACCACCTCCCTGGCGCCCAGATCCAGCCGATGTTTGCACCATGCAGCTACCCATCTCTAAGCGTCTCTGCAGTCAAGACACCCTCAGCAATCATGCTGAGACAAGCATGGCACTGACAGAGAGAGGCACATGTGCAGTGTATTTCACAGATGGTTCTGTCGACCCTGACAGGAAGAGAGCAACAGCTGGATTGTACCACAATGGTCACACACAAAGCTGGCGACTCCCTGACCACTGCACGATCCTTCAAGCTGACCTGGTGGCGATTCAGCAGGCATTGCCACATGCCCTACGACATCGACTCCGACCTGTCATACATGTTGATTCCACGTCTGCAATCAATGCCCTCTCAAATCCTCAACCACAGGACAATGTTCACCTCATCACATCGATCCTGAGCATAATGACAGCCTTAGAAGTTCAGGATAACGGATCGACATTAAACTGGATCCCCAGCCATGCTGGCATCCGGGAAAATGGGGCGGCAGAGGATGCTGCCAAGGCAGCAACAAACTATCCACATGTTGGGATTACTGTCCCAATCACCCTACGACAGACCAAACTGGTGGCTGCCAGAGCCATGAAACTTATGGGAGAGGTCTTAGGTGATACTCCATTTCAACAGTGGTACCGAGCAGAGACTCAGGGAGAACCCGCTCCACATGATAGAAGCTGGTCCAGAGCGCAGTGTACCGCCATCCATCGGCTTCGTTTGGGCTTTCCCACAGCCAAGATGATGGTAGACAAGGCTGAGGAGGAGATGTGCCAGTACTGTCAGCACGTTGTCCAGCGGCCCCTAACACACTATCTTCTGGAGTGCGAAGTTACTGAGACACTCCACAGGCAACTAGGAGTGATATTCCCTCCCGAAGAGGACCCAGAGATGACTGCGGCCACACTAGTGTACCATGGAGTCAACGAACCAGACAAGCTGTTACCTGTGATAACGACATATCCTCCTCCTCGCTAGTGTCCATAGGTAGGAGTACATATGGTGTTGTCGCTTGTGAGATGCACCAGTTGAACTGACCAGAAGAGTGCTTGAGCAGCATACGTCGCATCATTGTAGAAACCTTTCTCCCTCGGGAGCCAGAGACGGGTCATCGCAAGATTGAGACCCGTGCCAGAACTACGGTCTTGGCGAACATTATACATACATACTTCAACTCCATATTGTTTCAGACTATGGAACAATACTCTTCTCCAGACTGAGGGACTGAGCACCTCAAAACTTCAAGGGTGATGGACTGATTACATCGTCTTCAAGTCTCTTCTGCTTCTATCAGCTTTTCTGCACTCGACTGAAGAAGCCTACTGTGTAGGCGAAACGTTTCGAAATAAAAATACCTAACTGTTGTATATGTGTCTTACCTAATAACCCCCAAGTTCTTTTCACATTCTGTATGGCTAAGTTCTACATTATTTAACTTATAAGTGCTAGGGGTTATGGACACTCCCGAGCTTCAGAACCTTGCATTTATCTACATAGAACTGCATCTCCCACTTTGCTGACCAGTTATTGAGTTTGTCTAAATCCTCGTGAAGTTCCCTGATATCTACGTTTGAATCAATTATCCTACCTATCTTTGTGTCATCGGCGAATTTGCTCATTTCACTAGTAATTCCCCTCATCAAGATCATTGATATATATTATAAACAACAACGGGCCCAAGACTGATCCCTGTGGAACGCCACTTGTTAGAGATCCCCACTCGGATTTAAACCATTTATGGACACTCTCTGCTTCCTGTCTCTGAGCCATGACTCGATCCACGAGAGCGCTTTTCCCCTAATGCCATGAGCTGCCACTTTCTTTAACGGTCTTTGGTGTGGAACTATCAAAAGCCTTACTAAAATCTAAGCAAATAATATAAAATTCCTTATCGTGATCCACAGCCTCAAAAGCTTTACTGAAGAAAGTTAATAAATTAGTTAGACAAGAACGGCCTCTCGTGAATCCATGCTGAGTATTATTAATCAAGCTATGCTTATCGAGATGGCTTCTTATAATCTCAGCTATAATTGACTCTAGTAATTTGCCTACAATTGAAGTCAGGCTTATTGGGCAGTAATTTGACGGTAATGACTTGTCCCATGCTTTAAAAATAGGAATTACATTAGCCATCTTCCACATATCAGACACTACACCTGTTTGAAGAGATAAATTAAAAATATTAGTTAATGGTTCAGAGTTCCATTTTGCATTCCTTAAGAACCCTTGAAAAAAGCTCATCAAGACCCGGCGACTTATTTTGCTTTAGTCGGTCTATTTGTTTCATAACCATTTCACTAGTGACTGTGATGTTACATAATTTGTCTTCTTCAGGCCCACTATAAATATTAATTACTGGAATATTGCTAGTGTCGTCTTGTGTAAAAACCGAGAGAAAATTATTTAAAATCGAGCACATTTCATTCTCTTTGGCAGTAAGATGCCCATAGTTATTTTTAAGGGGACCTATCTTATCTCTAACTTTCGTTCTATAGACCTGGAAAAAAACTTTTTGGGTTAGTTTTCGAATCCCTAGCAACTTTAATTTCATAGTCTCTTTAGCTTTTCTTATCCCCTTTTTAACATCCCTCTTAATGTCAATATACTGATTCATAAGATGACCCTCACCTCTTTTGATACGCCTATAAATTTCTTTCTTATGCCCTAGTAGATATTTCAGCCTATTATTCATCCATTTTGGGTCATTTCTATTTGATCTAATTTCTTTATACGGGATAAACGTTCTTTGAGCAGCATGTATAGTGTTCAGAAAACTGTCATATTGATAGCTCTCTTCGTTACCCCAGTCAACAGATAATAAGTGTTCTCTAAGCCCATTGTAATCTTCTAAGCGAAAATCTGGAACTGTTACTGAGTTATCCCTACTATCATACTTCCATTCTATGCTAAAGGTAATTGATTTGTGGTCGCTTGTGCCGAGTTCCTCTTTAATTTCTTAATTACTAACAAGGGTTTCCTTGTTCGCCAGAACCAAATCAAGAACTTTATTTCCCCTTGTAGGTTCTGTCACAAACTGCTTCAAGAAACATTCCTGATCTACTTCTAAAAAGTCGTATGATTCTAAATTCCCAGTCAAGAACTTCCAATCAATGTGACTAAAGCTAAAGTCCCCTAGAATTACTACATTATCGTGCCTTGTGGCCTTAACAATTTCCTCCCACAGTAATTTCCCTTGGTCCTTATCTAAGTTTGGGGGACGGTATATCACTCCTAGAATCAATTTTTTATGCCCCTCTGAAAATTCTATCTAGACAGACTCTGTATGTGTTACCTCAGACTTAATACTCGTTTTTATACAGCAGTTCAAGTGATCTCGGACATACAGTGCCACCCCACCTCCCTTACCGATATTTCTATCTACTTGGAACAATTTAAAACCCTGAATGTGACACTCCGCAGGCATGTCCCGACTTTTGGAATTAAACCATGTCTCAGTGATTGCAAATACATCAATGTTACCTCCACTAGTAACTAATCTCAAGTCATCCATCTTATTCTTAGCACTACGGCTAATATACATATTATAAAGAACAGTAGGCCTAAGACTGATCCCTGTGGAACGCCACTTGTTACAGATCCCCACTCGTATTTAACCCCATTGATGCACACTCTCTGCCTGCTGTTAGTGAGCCTTGAAAACACTTTACCTCCAATTTCATGAGCTGCCACTTTCTTTGACAGTCTCTAAATAAACAATATCGAATGCTTTATCGTGATCAGCAGCCTCAAAAACTTTACTGAAGAGGTTAATAAATTAGTTAGCCAGGAACGGCCTTTCGTGAATCCATGCTGAGTATCATTAATCAAATTATGCTTATCCAGATGGCTTCATATATCAGCTATAATTGACTCTAGTAACTTGTCTACACTTGAGGTCAGGCTTTCTGGGGGGTAATTTGACGGTAACGACTTGCCCCCTGGTTTAAAAGTAGGAATTACATTGGCCATCTTCCACATATCAGACACTGCACCTGTTTGAAGAGATATATTATAAATATTAGTCAATGGTTCACAAAGTTCCATTTTGCACTCTTTAAGAACTCATGAAAAAAGTTAATCTGGGCCTGGGGATTTATTTTGCTAGTGGCTGTGATATGACATTGTTTATCTTGTTCAGGCCTACTAAAAAACTAAATTATTAGGATATTATTAGTGTCTTCCAGAGTGAAAACCGAGAGAAAATTATTATTAAAAATAGAACACATTTCATTCTCCTTGTCAGTAAGATAAACATAGTTTTTTTAAGGGGACCTATCTTTTCTTTATCTTTTGTTCTATAAACCTGGAAAAAAACTTTTGGGCCAGTTTTCAAATCTTTAGCAACTTTAATTTCGTAGTCCCGTTTATCTTTCCTTATCCCCTTAATAACGATCCTCTTAATGTCAATATATTGATTCATAAGATGACCCTCACCTCTTTTGATGAGCCTATAAATTCCTTTCTTTTGTCCTAAAACATATTTGAGCCTATTATTCATCCATTTAGGGTTATTTCTATTCAATCTGATTTCTGTATTCGGAATAAATGTAGTTTGGGCAGCATGTATAGTGTTTAGAAAGATCTCATATTGATAGCTATCTTCGTTACCCCAGTCCACAGATGATAGTTGTTCTCTAAACCCTTGTAATCTGCTAAGCGAAATTCTGGGACCGTTACTGAATTATCCCTACTATCGCACTTCCATTCAATGCTAAAGGTAATTGATTTGTGGTTGCTTGCGCCAAGTTCCTCTAAAATTTCTAAATTATTAACAAGGGTTTCCTTGTTTGCCAGAACTAATCAAGCAGGTAATTTTCCCTTGTAAGCTCTGTAACAAACTGCTTTAAAAAACAATCCTGACCTACCTCTAAGAAGTCGTTAGACTCTAAATTCCCAGTCAAGGAATTCCAATCAATATGAGTACAGTTCAAGTCCCCTAGAATTACAACGTTATCGTGCCTTTTGGCCCTAATAGTTTCCTCCCACAGTAGTCTTTCTCGGCCTGTATCCAAGTTTAGGGGATGGTATATCGGACCTAAAATAAATTTTCCGTGCCCCTCTGAAAATTCTACACAAACAGACTCAGTATGTGTTTCAGACTTTATACCCATTTTTATGTAACAGTTTAAACGATCTCGGACATAGATTGCCACCCCACTCCCCTTCCCGATACTTCTGTCCACCTATGTCTTACTTATCATGCCCTAATTTACTGTATGCCTGCATCCCACACTTTCCTTTGAGACGTTACGAATTCCAAGAAAATGTGTATTGATACTTTCTAATTTTTTTTTTTTTTTTTTTTGTTGTATATTAGTTGGAAAACAAAATCCGGGGAATTGTAACACATAGGAAAAGCTAACATAAAAACAAATGACTGAAAAAATACACATAAGCAGTATACTGTGATCCTTTATTGACAACGTGTTGCTCACACAGTTGGCTTTATCAAGTCAAACAGATCTACCAGCGTGTATGTATGTTGTATAATGATCGCCAAGACCGTAGTCCTGGCACGGACCTCAATCTTGCGATGATCCGTCTCTGGCTCCCGAGGGAGAAAGGTTTCTACAATGATGCGACATATGCTGCTCAAGCACTCTTCTGGTCAGTTCAACTGGTGCATCTCATAAGCGACAACACCATATGTACTCCTAACTATGGACACTAGCGAGGAGGAGGATATGTCGTTATCACGGGCAACAGCTTGTCTGGTTCGTTGACTCTGTGGTACACTAGTGCGGCCGCAGTCATCTCTGGGTCCTCTTCGGGAGGGAATATCAGTCCTAGTTGCCTGTGGAGTGTCACAGTAACTTCGAACTCCAGAAGACAGTGTGATCAAGGTCCCAGGACCGAAACGTTTTCTAATAAGAACATAAGAACATAAGAATGTAGGAACACTGCAGAAGGCCTACTGGCCCATACGAGGCAGGTCCTCATCAAAACGACATCTACCTAAAGCTACTCAAGAAATAACTCCCGTACCCCTTGACACCAATCAAACCCAGCCCCTCCCACTCATATATTTGTCCAGTCTCTTCTTAAAGCTACCCAAGGTCCTAACCTCTATCACCCCACTGGGAAGACTGTTCCACGCATCTACAACTCTGTTAGAAAACCAGTACTTACCTATGTCCTTTCTAAATCTAAATTTATCCAACTTAAATCCATTATTCCTTGTTCTTACCTGGTTCGACACCCTCAGTACTTTATTAATGTCTCCCTTGTTTATGCCCGTCATCCACTTATACACTTCAATGATATCTCCCCTCATTCTACGCCTCTCCAGAGAGTGGAGATTTAAGGCTTTAAGTCTATCTTCATACGGGAGGTTCCTTACACAGTAAATCATTTTAGTCATTCTTCTCTGTATGTTCTCTAATGAGTCTATGTCCATCCTGTAGTAAGGGGACCAAAACTGAGCAGCATAATCTAAATGAGGCCTCACTAGTGATGTATAGAGCTGTAAAATAACTTTTGGACTTCTGTTACTTATACTTCTTGAGATAAATCCAAGTAATCTGTTGGGCTTGTTGCGCACACTGAGGCACTGCTGTCTTGGCTTTAGATTTCTGCTTACCATGACTCCCAAGTCTTTTTCACATTCTGTATGACCAAGCTCTACTTCACCTAGATTATAGCTTCGAGGGTTATTTTCATTACCAAGGGCAAGTACCTTACACTTATCCACATTAAACTTCATCTGCCATTTCTCAGACCAAGACATTAATTTGTTCAAATCGTCCTGGAGTTCATTGATATCCTCCTCAGAGTGAATTATACGGCCTATCTTTGTATCATCAGCAAACTTACTCATGTCACTAGTAATCCCTTCATCAAGGTCATTAATGTAAATTATGAACAAGAGAGGGCCTAAAACTGATCCTTGTGGAACACCACTAGTGACTAATCCCCATTCAGATTTCACTCCATTAATGGTAACTCTCTGCTTTCTATTGGTAAGCCATGCCTCAATCCATGCTAGAACTTTACCTCCTATACCATGAGCTGCCACTTTTCTTAAGAGTCTCTTGTGAGGTACTCTGTCGAAGGCTTTACTAAAATCCAAATAAACAATATAATATTCCTTATCACTGTCAACTGCCTTAAATGTTCTATTGAAGAACGTGTGTTGCTGAAGACAACAAGCTGGGTAATGCTGAAGACAAGCTGGGTAATGCTGAAGACAAGCTGGGTAATGCTGAAGACACGCCTCCACCGTTCATGCTACACGAGCTGTATGTTTACTGCGGACAAACAATTACTTTTGCTAGCGTTCTTGTTGCAAAAGCTGAGAGTTACTGTGGATACACTGCTTCCGCTTAAGTTGTGCATGCTGTGTGTCGCTATATAAACACTACCATCGTTATTGTTACACATTGTTATAAGCACTACCATCGTTATTGTTACACAATGTTATAAACACTACCATCGTTATTGTTACACAATGTTATAAACACTACCATCGTTATTGTTACACAATGTTATAAACACTACCATCGTTATTGTTACGCAATGTTATAAACACTACCATCGTTATTGTTACACAATGTTATAAACACTACCATCCTTATTGTTGGTTTAGAAAGACACGTAAGCAAACACTATAACACATCTACCAGAAAACGCCTCGGTCCCGGAACCCCGATCACCTCCAACGTGTCTTTCTAAACCATACTTCAGTGGTGACGTGTACTTAGCTCTGTGAAGACCTGTTTGTGTGCTCTCTGTGAATCTGAACCAGGATGCCCTCTCTTGAGCAGCTTTACCAGCAGCTGAGAGAAGAACTCAGAGTTGCTAAACTGGAGATACGGCGATTAACGGAGGAGAACAAGAGGATTTGTAGTAATCCACCTGTTGTGAGTCCCCAGGTTAAGAAGGGAGCTTGGTCAGTGGTCGGGCAACATAGAACCAAGCTGAAGATTAAGAAAACGGTTGGAGAGGCAGAAACAACGAGAAACCAGAAGACTGCCGTGGAAACTTCCAACTCATTCTCGGTGCTACCTGACGAATGTGAGTGTTCTACTGGGAATGCCACAACGAGCACCAAGGAAGCATTGGCAGACGGGAGTGAGACATCCCTAGAAACCCCAACGAAGACCATCGAGAACGTCATGACGAATTCTACAAGTGGTGTAATGCTACCTGGCGAATGTGAGTCGACTACTCGGAGCATCACTACGGACGACGCCAAGGAAGATAAAAACATTGTTGTTGTTGGGGATAGCCAGATTAGGTACATGGATAGGGCATTCTGTTTGAAGGATAGGAGTAGGAGGCAGAGAGTATGTTTTCCTGGGGCTGGGATGAAGGATATTGTTAGCCGTCTGGATGACATCATGAGAGGTAATGGGAGCAATCCTATTATCTGTCTCAGTGCTGGAGGCAACGATGTTGGCAGACGTAGGAGTGAGGACCTGATTAGCAGGTATAGGTCAGCAATAGAGATAATTAGGAAGAAGGGTGGCAAACCTGTCATATGTGGCATTTTGCCAAGGAGAGGAGTTGGAAATGAATGGTTGTCCAGAGCAATTGGTGTCAATTGCTGGCTGGACAAATACTGTAAGGAAAATGCGGTAACATTCATTGACAACTGGGACCTCTTCTATGGCAGAAATGACATGTATGCCAGGGATGGGGTTCACTTATCTAGGTGTGGGGTGGGAGCACTGGCCAACGCAGTGGAGGGAGCTGTTAGGTCTTTAAACTAGGAATAGTTAGTGGTATGGGTTTTGGCGGGAAAACTGTGAAGTCGCAGGGTAGTAACATGAGTACTAGGAGAACTAGTAATAGACAAAATGAGGAGGATATTGGAAAGCCAGTGGCACTAATTGACAATGACAGTAATAGGTTTAGTGGAATAACAGAAAGGAGCAGGAAGGGTAAAGAGATAGGAGGGTCATTAAATATTTATTACACAAATAGTCGCAGTGCTAGGAATAAGATGGACGAGTTGAGACTAGTTGCTAGTGCAGGTAACATAGATGTATTTGCCATTACTGAGACGTGGTTTAATTCAAAAAGTCGGGACATGCCTGCAGAATGTCACATTCAGGGTTTTAAATTGTTCCAAGTAGATAGAAGTATCGGGAAGGGGGGTGGGGTGGCATTGTAAGTCCGAGATCGCTTGAACTGTTGCATAAAAACAGGTATTAAGTCTGAAGTAACACATACAGAGTCTGTTTGGATAGAATTTTCAGAGGGGCATGAAAAATTAATTTTAGGTGTGATATACCGTCCCCCAAATTTAGATAGGGACCAGGGGAGACTACTATGGGAGGAAATTGTTAGGGCCACAAGGCACGATAATGTAGTAATTCTAGGAGACTTTAACTTTAGTCATATTGATTGGAATTTCTTAACTGGGAATTTAGAATCATACGATTTCTTAGAAGTAGTTCAGGATTGTTTTTTGAAGCAGTTTGTGACAGAACCTACAAGGGGTAATAACCTGCTTGACTTAGTTCTGGCAAACAATGAATCCCTTGTTAATAATTTAGAAGTTTCAGAGGAACTGGGTGCCAGCGACCACAAATCAATTACATGTAGAATTTAATGGAAGTATGATAGTAGGGATAACTCAGTAACAGTCCCAGATTTTCGCTTAGCAGATTACGATGGGCTTAGAGAACACTTATCATCTGTTGACTGGGGTAACGAAGAGAGCTATCAATATGACAGTTTTCTGAACACAATACATGCTGCTCAAAGAACGTTTATCCCTTATAAGGAAATTAGATCAAATAGAAATGACCCAAAATGGATGAATAATAGGCTGAAATATCTACTAGGGCATAAGAAAGGAATTTATAGGCGTATCAAAAGAGGCGAGGGTCATCTTATGAATCAGTATATTGACATTAAGAGGGACATTAAAAAGGGGATAAGAAAAGCTAAAAGGGACTATGAAATTAAAGTTGCTAGGGATTCTAAAACTAACCCAAAAAGTTTTTTCCAGGTCTATAGAACAAAAGTCAGAGATAAGATAGGTCCCCTTAAAAATAACTATGGGCATCTTACTGACAAAGAGAATGAAATGTGCTCGATTTTAAATAATTATTTTCTCTCGGTTTTTACACAGGAAGACACTAATAATATTCCGGTAATTAATTTTTATAGTGGATCAGAAGAAGATAAATTATGTAACATCACAGTCACTAGTGAAATGATTGTGAAGCAGATAGACAGACTGAAGCAAAATAAGTCACCGGGTCCTGATGAGGTTTTTTCAAGGGTTCTAAAGGAATGCAAAATGGAAGTCTGTGAACCATTAACTAATATTTTTAATTTATCTCTTCAAACAGGTGCAGTGTCTGATATGTGGAAGATGGCTAATGTAATTCCTATTTTTAAAACAGGGGACAAGTCGTTACCGTCAAATTACCGCCCAATAAGCCTGACCTCAATTGTAGGCAAATTACTAGAGTCAATTATAGCTGAGATTATAAGAAGCCATCTCGATAAGCATAGCTTGATTAATGATACTCAGCATGGATTCACAAGAGGCCGGTCTTGTCTAACTAATTTATTAACTTTCTTCAGTAAAGCTTTTGAGGCTGTTGACCACGATAAAGAATTTGATATTATTTACTTAGATTTTAGTAAGGCATTTGATAGAGTTCCGCACCAAAGACTGTTGAAGAAAGTAGCAGCTCATGGCATTGGGGGAAGGGTGCTCTCGTGGATCGAATCATGGCTCACAGACAGGAAGCAAAGAGTGTCCATAAATGGGGTTAAATCCGAGTGGGGATCAGTAACAAGTGGCGTTCCACAGGGATCAGTCTTGGGCCCGTTGTTGTTTATAATATATATCAATGATCTTGATGAAGGAATTACTATGTTAGAGGGCGCTGGACAACGTGCTGACAGTGCTGGCACATCTCCTCAGCCTTGTCTACCATCATCTTGGCCCAAACGAAGCCGATGGATGGTGGTACACTGCGCTCTGGACCAGCTTCTATCATATGGATAGAGTCGCTGCTCGGTACCACTGTTGAGATGGGGTATCACCTAAGACCTCCCCCATAAGTTTTATGGATCTGGCAGCCATCAGTTTGGTCTGTCGCAGGCTGATGGGGACAGTAATCACAACATTGGGACAGTCTGTTGCTGCATTGGCTGCATCATCTGCCGCCTCATTTCCCCGGATGCCAGCATGGCTGGAGATCCAGTTCAATGTCGATCTGTTACCCTGAACTTCTAAGGCTGTCATTATGCTCAGGATCGATGTGATGAGGTGAACATTGTCCTGTGGTTGAGGATGGGAGAGGGCATTGATTGCAGAGGTGGAATCAACATGTATGACAGGTAGGAGTCGATGTCGTAGGGCATGTGACAATGCCTGCTGAATCGCGACCAGGTCAGCTTGAAGGATTGTGCAGTGGTCATGGAGTCGCCAGCCTTGTGTGTGACCATTGTGGTACAGTCCAGCTGCTGCTCTCTTCCTGTCAGGGTCGACAGAACCATCTGTGAAATACACTGCACATGTGCCTCCCTCTGCCAGTACCATGCTTGTCTCAGCATGATTGCTGAGGGTGTCTTGACTGCAGAGACGCTTAGAGATGGGCAGTTGCATGATGCAAATATCGGCTGGATCTGGGCGCCAGGAAGGTGGCGAATGGTACTCAGCAACAGGAAAGTCACAACTCTTCTCAAGGAGTAGTTGTATAGGCAGCAGCTTCCGCCCAGCAGCACAAAACGAATGAATCCAGGAGTAGTCCGTGAAGAGTTTGGGATCTTGTGCCATGGTTGTCTATATCCGTCTCCTTAGTGGGGTACCTTGCTGCCGGTGCAGAATCGTGGCCACTTTGCAGGCGTTTATGTATCTTACTCTGTCAGCCAAGGAAGGAAGCTGGGCCTCAGAACTGAGACATACTGTGTTGGTCCAGATGGGGGCCCCAAGCATAGTTCTTATCGCCTGGTTTTGTACGACCTCCACCCTTGCCTGCTCTGCGGGAAGAGGTGAGCTAACGCCGGTGCACCGTAGTCAATGAGCAAGCGTATAGCTTGTATATAGTACAAGCGAAGTACATCTTTGCTTGCCCCTGCACGGTGCCTCGTCATGGCTCTCATGGCGTTGAGTCTGAGTAGAGCACGTGACCTGACATACTCGGCCTGTTTCTGAAAGGTCAGCTTTTTATCAATGTAGATTCCAGGGTGAAAGGTACATGAGTATTTATAGGATGGAGTCAGGTAGAGAATGTTGGGTCAGGTGGAGAATGATAGAGGCTAGGACCTAGGGTAGCTTTAAAAAGAGACTGGACAAGTATATTAGTAGACCTTCTGCAGTGTTCCTCCATTATTGGCAAGGGGTTCAGCTATGTTACAGAAGCCGTTGTTGTCGTTGAAGTTGTTTGATATACAGATAAGTGATGATTCCAGGATTCTTCGGTACAGAGTGTTGTCTTCTCTGAAGATAAATCTTGCGTTTCTTTAGTTGATTAAATGTTTGTGTGAATTTGGGTGTTGAACACAGGCTTTTCTTGGACTGTCATATCTGCCTTCATACTGGTGTTCTGGTATACGTAGTATTTGGAGGTCCTGGATGTTTTGCCGATTGTGAAGGCTTACTCAGCCCTGCAACAGCTTCAGTCAGTAGTACTAAGGCTGGCTCCTCATCAGAAAAATTAATGAATAGAAAAAGATTAAAAACTGACAAACATAAACACTTTATTATTTAGAAAATATAAAACATAAAATACTTAAATATGAAATACTTATCCTACTTTAAAGAAAAATGAAAAATGTAAATGATATCTGAATTCAACGCTAATATATACAATTAAACTTGGGTGTCTGGTTGATGTTGACACAGTCTTGTATAGAATATAGCCGTTGTTGATGATGTGTGGGGGTGGGGCCACAGGTGTTGGTGACAACCCAAAGGCCAGTTTTTCACAGTCTATAGCCTTGAATAGTCAGTCCAGATGACAGGAACGCAGGTTCTTTACCACTGCAAAGATGAGGGGTTATGTCCTGCGGTGGCGTACATATAATCAGGTAGGTAAAGAGTGACGTCTTGGGATGTTAGTCCGTCTCCTTCAATACTTCTCGTTGGTTGGCAAGTGACCCAATCTGTCATTCCAAGCTGGAAAGAGAGACAGGTTACCCACTGCTTAAGAAATCACTCTCCATGATAATTACAATACCTAAAAGACGTGGTAATTATTAAAACATCTAACATAGAGATCAAGGCTGAAAGGACTAAGTTTATTATAGGCCAAAAGTGAAGCTTTCAACCAATAAGTCCACTAGAATAGGAGCAGGCTTGTACTTACAGTTGTGCTGGGAGCTGTGAGTCGAGTGATTACTGTTTGGCCAGAGCCCTACACGTCACTTTTCGAGGTGGGTGGGAAAGGGGGGGATAGCGGGAGCTAGACTTACCCTACCTTAACAAGCAGCCGGCAATCAAACTATCGTTACCATATACTCGCTCGCTACTCCTATCTGTTGAACTTTTCCCTCACACTCCCCCATACCAAGACTTATAGTCAATGAGTATAAGAAGAACAGGCTAGGAAAAAGTTCTAATACGAAGTCGCGTAAGGCAACAAATCTACTGACTGTCACGACTTAACCAGTCAGAGAAATAATTGGATGAACCATTGATATACACAATATGGAACTTAAAAGCTTGGAGAGCCAATGTCCACCTCAAGAGGCGACTGTTGGTTCCCTTAAAAGTTTCTAGGTATATCAAAGGATTGTGATCCGTCTCTAAAATGAATTCTTTTCCCAGTAAATAAAATTTAAGCTTGGAGATACCCCACACAAGGGCCAAACATTCCTTTTCTATGGTGGAGTATCTCGTTTCTTCAGGAAGAAGTTTCCGGCTTAGGAAGCATACAGGGAAGGGAGTACCATCATGGTATTGTAGTAACAACGCACCTAAGCCAGTATTGGAGGCATCTGTTCTTAAACAAAATGTTTTATTAATATCTGGAATCTTAAGTATAGGGTCTTTCGAGAAGATATTTTTAATCTCTTTAAACTTTTCCCGAGCTACGTCGGAAAGTTCAAAAGGTTCCTTCACAGACTTTTTAAGGAAGTCTGATAATATGCCTGTGAGATCCGTAAGGTTCGGGATAAACCGTGCATAAAAATTTACAGAACCATGAAAGCTATGCATGAGCTTCTTGGTTTTGGGGAATTTAAAGTCTAATAAAGCTTTGATCTTACTGGGGAGAGGCTGCAAAGAGTTATCAGAAAGGATCAGTGAGATATCTAATCTTGTTATACCCAAGGAAGCATTTCCTCGGCTTGGCAGTGAGGCCATGTGAGCATAACCTAGGTAAAACTGATGTTAATGTTTGGATATGCTTGCCCCACGTAGATGTCATTACGTAAATATTATCAAAATAAACTGAAACATTTGGCATATTACCCAAGACCTTTCTCATCAGTCTCACGTAGGTAGCACAGGCAGTTACCAAACCGAAGGGCATGGGTCTATACTGCATCAGTCCTTGGTGGGTAGGAAAAGCGGTGTACTGCTTAAAAGGATCTTACATTACTTGATGATATGACTGTGCAATATCAATCTCTGAAAAGAAGGAAGAGTCATAAAATTTGTGTAGATCGCTATCTATTAAGGGCATAGGCTCAGCATCCCACCGAGTTATAGCATTAAGGCCTCTGAAGTCAATAGCAAGTCTATATGAATTATCCTCCTTTTTAACCATGACTACTGGTGAGCAATATGCGGATACTGAAGGTTCAATGATCTTTAGTTTTAATAATTTGTCTACCTCTCGGTCAAATGCATCCCTAAGGTGAACTGGAACTGAGTATAATTTCCGTTTGATAGGATTGTTCGTGACTAAGACAATCTTATGGACTACCGTGGAGGTGACACCTGAAATATCAGTAAAAACGTTTGAGAAGTTACACATTGAAATAGTTCATGTTTCTTATGGTCATCCAAAGACTCATTAATATTAATGTTTGTTGCACCCGAGTGGTCAAGAGTCACCAAGTCATGTAGTTCTCTGTCATAGTCTTGTTTTGTCTTGTCTTTTCAAGTTCGTGTGGAAAAACTAAGTCAAACTCATTTAAACAGTTAACCGAATTTCTTCGGTAATGTTTCTTAAGGATGGTGATATGATAAAGCTTAGGTTTCCCCTTGATTTCTATGAGGTAATCAACCTTCCCACAAATTTTTAACACCTTATATGGACCTTTCCATGCTACTAATAATTTATTTGACATGATAGGCAAAAGTACCAGAACTTCATCCCCTACTTTAAAACTTCTCCTCCGACTTTTGGAATCAAAATAGGTTTTGTACTGGTCCATTGACAAGCTTAAGTTTTCCGAAACTATATCAGAGGTCTCCTCAAGTTTGGATCTAAGGTCAAGGAGAAACTGATAAGAAGACTGAACCTCAGCCTTTACGTCCTCATTAGTCCATAAGTCATGAAGGATGGACAATGGACCTCTGGCCTGTCTACCATAGAGAAGTTCAAAAGGTGAAAACCCCAAAGAGTCACTGGGAACTTACCTCATGGCAAACAAATCACAAGGTAGGTAACGATGCCACTCCTTAGGTTTAAGGGAGCAAAGTTTCCTTAAAATGGACTTGAGAACTGAATGCTGGTGCTCAATCCTCCCATTACAGCTGGGATGACATGGTGTTGTGAAGAGAGGCTTCACTCCCAGAAGTTGGTAGAGATGTTGCATTAAGTCAGATGTGAATTGTGTCCCACGGTCAGACAAAATCTTTCTAGGGATGCCAACTCTAGAGAAAATGGACAAAAGGGCTTCAGCCACCTCTGTAGTAGTTATGGTCTTTAAGGGTACGGCTTCAGGGAAACTCGAATCATAATCAACTAATGTTAATATATATCTATGTCCCCCAGATGAAAGTGGTGATAAAGGACCAACGATGTCAATAGCTACTCTTTCTAACGGTACTTGGGAGGATGACAGTTGGCAAACTTTACACGATCTACAATAGGTAGTAATATCTGAGGACATTTTAGGCCAAAAATAGGTTTCCCTAATTTTATTTAAGGTTTTACGATGCGAGAAATGTCCGCCCACTGGCAGGTCATGAGCCATTTTAAGAACAGTCTCTCTGCATTGACTTGGAAAAACTAAGATGGAATAGTCTATCTATCTGAATTTAATTTGAATAATGATTTATGCAAAATACTTTTTATATATTCAAATTTATATGAAAAGTTTTTCCTTTGGATAACTTGATTTTGTTTAGCGGCATTATGGTAATTCTGAAGAGAAGGGCAATTACGTTGTAAATTGACAAAGGAGTCCTTCGATATATCTAAAGGCTTAAAGTCAGGAAAAATCGAAGGATGGACAGTAGGAGAAGCCTGGACTTTGGTCTGAACCCTAGTCAAGACATTTATAGTATCGGAGGTGATATCCTCACTTTCATCTAGCAAGTGAACCGGTGATCCTACTACCTCACTTTCGAGAGTAGCATCACTGATTTTTAATCCCTTGCCTCATCTGAACTTTCGACGGGCTTCTCTGACTCTACAGGAAGAGGATCTGAAAAGCTTATGTCCATCTTTGGTGATGAAGGGTCAACCTCAGAAGGAAGAATGGCACCTTTTACATTACCTATTAGTACGGAGCAAGAAGTGATGGGAGCTAGTACAGCTTCAGACCAACCTGTGAACCATTTAGACCTAATGTAACAACGGATGGTAGGAAAAGTGTCCGTACGGCCCAAGTAGTCTGAAAGTATAGCAGAGGAATGAGTTTCTTTAAGATTAGGGAACAGCTTATCAGAAATGACTATACATGTGCATCCAGTGTCTCGTAAAATGGTAGATACATTAAGTCCATTAACTGTTCCTGAACAGAAGGGTGCTTGGTCATTCCAGTCTTTAAAACATCTTCCAACTTTTTGGACCTTCTTAGGACAATCGGGACGTTTATGTCCCTTAACACCACATAAATGACAAACAGGAATAAAAGAAGTCAGTTTACTTTCCACTAGAGGCTTTGATTTCTTAAGATCTTGTGAACCCTTGCCCTTAGGGTTCGATCCCTTTAGGTCTTTATAGGAATTGTGAGCCTCAGCATACAAGTCAGCAGCCTCAGCAACTTCCTCAGCTTTAATCAGGTTACGTTCTCTAATGAATGTTCGTATCTGGTGGGGAAAAGCTGTCAGGAACTGGTCAGCAACCATGAAGTCTCTAAGAGATTCATAACTGTGATCAATTCCTGAACTCTCTATCCAAAAGTCGAACAAACGAAAGAGTGTTACCTGTAACTGCTGAAAGTTTTGGCCATGCTGTAAGGTGGCATACCTGAAATCTTTCCTATAAGAATTTGTGGTTTTTTTTTATATGCTTTAAGGATTGCCTTCTTTAGTAGGTTATAATTACATATGATATCCTGCGACAAAGTCGCATAGATATTCAAAGCTGTACCAGAAAATAACATTCCTAACCTGGTAGCCCAGGTGTCAGCAGGCCATTCACAGAGGGTAGCAGTATTTTCAAACCTGATAATGTATGAAGTTATGTCTTCCCCCTCTGTGAAGGGAGGTAAATTAGGTGTTGGAATATGTGCACTAGCTGCATGATGTTCAATTACTCCTTCCTCTAATTGCTGTTGTGAGAAAGTTAACTTTTTATTCTCTAATTCAAGGCGAGATTTCTCGAGCTCGCGATCTTTTTCTCTCTCTCTTAACTCATGTTCTCTAGCTCTTTCCTCACGTTCTCTAGCTCTTTCCTCACGATCAAGTCTATCACGCTCTTTTTTGTCTTCTCGCTCTCTTTCTAACTGTCTTTCTTGGCTTTCTCTTTCAATTCTCTCTATCTCCTTTTTCTCCTGTCTTTCAAGGTTCTCTTTCTCCTTTTTTTCTCTTTCCTGGATCTTAGCACTAATGAAAGCTTCTAAATTTTTCCCTGTTATTCCTAACTTACTTCCAGTGTTCATCCAAAACTGGTATTCCTCCATACTTGCAAGAATAACTTAAACTACCAGGGGAAAATGAAACGGATATCAAAGAAAATGGAGGGTTCGATTCCTGCTCCGCTCAAACTAAGTAAACCAGAGGGCTCGATCCCTGCTTCAATTAAACAATATGTATTAATGAAAATGAAGGGTTTTATGCCAGATCCGAGCAAACAGTAAGTGGAATGGGGTCCCTTGACCATCCAATCTTCTCACCAACAAATCAAGAGTGTCCTACGACAGTTCCCTTGATATAATAAAGAGCTCAATGAAACAAAATGTCACTGGAAAATCTCGGGTCCCTAGAGTCTATTCTTCCAAATCGTTTCAAGCTCACAAATATAGGTGGCAGAATTAACTAGTATATCCTGCCTGACTTGACTTACAATAAATTGAGACTATAACAATCACCAAATCTTTTAAATACCTGTACTGTAGTCCTACCATAGAGAATGATTACTCATGGCTGATGGTAACCGTCTGTGGTATGCAGCATTGAAGTTCCAATGGTAGATTTGAGATAGAGTTGAATCTTGATTCAGTGGAGTTGATCCTGGCAAGGTCGCCACTTGTGAAGGCTTACTCAGCCCTGTAACAACTTCAGTCAGTAGTACTAAGGCTGGCTCCTCCTCAGGAAAATTAATGAATAGAAAAAGAATAAAAACTGACAAACATAAACACTTCATTATTTAGAAAATATAAAATATAAAATACTTAAATATGAAATATTTATCCTACCCCGCCTTCCTTCCACTACAGACTGATACACTCTTGAAGTCATTCTGTTTCGCTCCATTCTCTCTACATGTCCGAACCACCTCAACAACCCTTCCTCAGCCCTCTGGACAACAGTTTATCCTACTTTAAAGAAAAATGGAAAATGAAAATATAAATGATATCTGAATTCAACGCTAATATATACAATTAAACTTGGGTGTCTGGTTGATGTTGACACAGTTTTGTATAGAATATAGCCATTGTTGATGATGTGTGGGGAGGGGGTCACAGGCGTTGGTGACAACCCAACGGCCAGTTCTTCACATATAGCCTTGAATAGTCAGTCCAGATGATAGGAACGCAGGTTCTTTACCACTGCAAAGATGAGGGGTTATGTCCTGCGGTGGCGTACAATCTGTCATTCGAGGCTGGAAAGAGATGTTACCCACTGCTTAAGAAATCACTCTCCATGATAAGCACAATACCTAAAAGACGTGGTGATTATACACAAATAACCTGCACATAAAAGAGGGAAGCTTATGACTACGTTTCGGTCCGACTTGGACCATTTACAAAGTCACACTAACCAGAAGTGGAGCAGGACGACTATATATAGGCAGGAAGAGGTGGTGGTAGTAGTAGTAGTAGTAGTACAAGAATGGTATATAATACCAACAAGATAAAATTAAGACACATATGCAACACCCGGGCATCCCTATCGTAGATGTTTCGCCATCCAGCCAGCCACTGGATGGCGAAACGTTCACAACAAAGAGAACCAGGCGCCACACATGTGTCTTAATTTCATTGGTAGTAGTAGTAGTAGTAGTAGTAGTAGTAGTGGAAAAGGTAGTAGTAGTGGTAGTGGTAGAAGTGGGGAATAAGGAGGACGAGCCAGTCAAATACAAAGGAAGGGCAGCACTGCAAGAGAGCTAGGTGCCCACAGAGGGAAAGCAAGCGCACAGAGGTGCGGGAAAGGGGAATTGGTGAAATAAATGAAGAAGGAACAGAAACACGAGACAGAAGAGAAAAAGACAACCCAGAGGAGAAAAAGGAAAGAGGAAAGGGGAAAAGGGAGAAGAAGAAAAAGAAAAAGAAAAAATGAAGAGGCTGGTTAAGTCACGGGTATTCTGAAGTTTGGAGCATTTTACAATGTAGTGGGAGAGGAAGGCATCTACAGAGAGGAAGCCAGGGCTAAGATTCATACAAGGAAAGTTGTGTATTAGAGAGGATTCAACTAGATGGCGACTGTTCGAGTTGGAAGTAGGGAAGACAGTTTTAGCAGAAGACCAGTCAATAGGATGGCTATGATCTCTGACGTGACAGAAAAGAACATTGTTATTGTTGGCAAACCTAAAACTATTTTTGTGCTCCCTAAGTCTGTCAGAAAGAGATCGACCAGTTTCTCCGAAGTATTGAAGAGGACAGGAGTAGCAAGAAACAGAGTAGACACCAGGAACATCTGTAGAGGGAGGAGAGGTATGAACGAGATTAGTGCGAAGAGTGTTAGTCTGGCAGAAGGTAAGCTTGATGTCTAAGGGACGGAGAGAATTGTTGTCTTTGTTGTGGACGTATCGCCATCCAGCGGCTGGCAGGATGGTGAAACGTCTATGATAGGAATGCCCGGGTGTTGTGCATGTGTCTTAATTTCATCTTGTCGGTATTATATACCATTCTTGTACTACTACTACTACTACCACCACCTCTTCCTGCCTATATATAGCCGTCCTGCTCCACTTCTGGTTAGTGTGACTTTGTAAATGGTCCAAGTTGGACCGAAACGTCGTTGTAAGTTTCTCTCTTTTATGTGCGGGTTATTTGTGTATCGTTCCAGTCACAGTATTGTGCCTTTTTTTGCTATTTATAGACGTGGTGATTATTAAAACATCTAACATAGAGATCAAGGCTGAAAGGACTAAGTTTATTATTGGTCAAAAGTGAAGCTTTCAACCAATAAGTTTGCTAGAATAGGAGCAGGCTTGTGCTTACAGTTGTGCTGGGAGCTGTGAGTCGAGTGAATTACTGTTTGGCCGGAGCCCCACACATCACCTTTCGGGGTGGGGAGAAAGGAGGGGGGATAGCGGGAGCTAGACTTACCCTACCTTAACAAGCAGCCAGCAGTCAAACTATCGTTACCATATACTCGCTCGCTACTCCTATCTGTTGAACTTTTCCCTCACACCGATGTATGATTTGCTTTGCCATGTATCACTGTGGTGTACACATATTATTCTATATGTGCATATTGTTCATAGTATGCATACCTGTACATAGTGGGTGAAGGCAAATATATATTATAGTCTACTGCTCAGTTTCTTTGCTCCAATTCCAATTACGGCCAAGTCTCACAGGCCATTTATTACCTGTGTTCATGATATTGGGGCCTGTCTGGGAGCTGGAGCTGGTCTTGGCATCTTTCAGAGTGCATTGCTATTGCCTTCTGCATTGCCTGTCAGTTTTGCTACTAGGTGTGTATTCTGTAAGTCGTACTATGCTATTGCTGCTTGTTGTGTGCATTGCAAATAGTGCTTTGTAGTGGGTTACCCCTCCAACATGGGTGAGGAGGTTGGTGTCTGAATATACTCTCCTAAATCTGCCCAAACTATCTCTACAGCAATGCTGGCGAATTGCTAGTTCTACTGGCATAGGATACCAATGAACTCTCACTGTAGCACAGCTTTGTGACATTATTCATACCAAAGTAAAGGTTGAAGCAACTATGGTGCACCAAACTGAGGTATCTCCCGCTACAGGAGCAATTAATCTCCGATCTCTGCTTAGGTTCCTTCATAATGTGTGAGGGATAACACCAGAGCAATCAGATCAGCAGTCTCATGAAGTAGGTGGTGCACCGGGTTTGCCTCAGGGCGAGCCAGCTTCATTGGCGCTTTAATTAGCTAAACTCAATCTCAAAAAAAAAAAAAACAGAGAGCAGCGAGCATTTGCTAAAGAGGAGTTTGATAGAGTGAGAGGAGGCAATTTAAGCAGACTGTTGGTGACTACTCTAGCATGCCAAAAGCAGTGCCGTTAGTACCTCACTTTGTTGAGTCTGAGCCTGAACGGTTTTTCGAGGCATTTGAAAACCAGGCTCGATCACTGAGGTGGCCTTGGAAACATTGGGCAGCACTGGTACATCCAACGTTGTACGGCAAAGCACAAGAGTTAACAGCTGTTTTAAATAACGAAGAATTTGCTGATTATCAGGTTGTTAAAACAACGGTTTTTGGGGCATATCAGTGTATTCCTTCCAAGTACAGGAGGGAATTCAAACTGTGCAAGCATCAGCGGGGTGAGTCTCATATAGACTTTGTAAGGCAGCAATCAAAAAACTTCACAAAATGGTACAAGGTGAGTGGTGTCGCCAACGTTTCCTACTTGGTGCAGTTACATTTGGTATATAACCTGCTGGAATCTGTTGGACCAGAGGTTAGAGACTTTCTTGATGATCATTCGTTGACCACTGCATATGATATCCTGCGACAAAGTTGCATAGATATTCAAAGCGGTACCAGAAAATAACATTCCTAACCTGGTAGCCCAGGTGTCAGCAGGCCATTCACAGAGGGTAGCGGTATTTTCAAACCTGATAATGTATGAAGTTATGTCTTCCCCCTCTGTGAAGGGAGGTAAATTAGGTGTTGTTCGTTGCACATTGTTCCATTACTCCTTCCTCTAATTGTTGTTGTGTAAAAGTTAACTTTTTATTCTCTAATTCAAGGCGAGATTTTTCGAGCTCGCGATCCTTTTCTCTCTCTATTAACTCAAGTTCTCTAGCTTTTTCCTCAACTTCTCTATCCTTTGCTCTTTCCTCAAGTTCTCTTATTTTAGCCTGTTCCTCACGTACTTTAGCCTGTTCCTCACGTTCTCTAGCTCTTTCTTCACGATCAAGTCTATCACGCTCCTTTTTGTCTTCTCTTTCTCTTTCTAACTGTCTTTCTTGGATTTCTCTCTCAATTTTCTCTCTCTCCTTTTTCTCCTGTCTTTCAAGGTTCTCTTTCTCCTTTTTCTCTTCTCTTTCGATTCTCTCTCTCTCCTTTTCTTCTTCTCTTTCCCTTTCTAACTGTCTCTCTTCTCTCTCAATTCTCTCTCTTTCAAGTCTTTCCTTGATCTTAGCACTAATGAAAGATTCTAAATTTTTCCGTGTTATTCCTAACTTACTTCCAGCGTTCATCCAAAACTGGTATTCCTCCATGCTTGCAAGAATAACTTAAACTATCAGGGGAAATGAAACGGGTATTAAAGAAAACGGAGGGTTCAATTCCTGCTCCGCTCAAACTGTAAATAAACCAGAGGGCTCAATCCCTGCTTCAATTAAACAATATGTATTAATTAAAATGAAAGGTTCTATGCTGGCTCCGAGCAAACAGTAAGTAGAATGGGGTCACTTGACCATCCAATCTTCTCACCAACAAATCAAGAGTGTCCTATGACAGTTCCCTTGATATAATAAAAAGCTCAATGAAACAAATTGTCACTGGAAAATCTCGGGTCCCTAGAGTCTAATCCTCCAAAGTGTTTCAAGCTCACACAAAAATAGATGGCAGAATTAACTAGTATTCTTGCCTTGACTTGACTTACAATAAATTGAGACCATAACAATCACCAAATCTTTTAAATACCTGTACTGTAGTCCTACCATAGAGAATGATTACTCATGGCTGGTGGTTACCGCCTGTGGTATGCAGCGTTGAAGTTCTGATGGTAGATTCGAGATGGAGTTGAATCTTGATTCAGTAGAGTTGATCCTGGCAAGGTCGCCACTTGTGAAGGCTTACTCAGCCCTGTAATAACTTCAGACAGTATTACCAAGGCTGGCTCCTCCTCAGGAAAATTAATGAATAGAAAAAGAAATAATAACAGACAAACATAAACACTTTATTATATAGAAAATATAAAATATAAAATAATTAAATATGAAATATTAATCCTACATTAAAGAAAATGAAAAATGAAAAATATAAATGGTAACTGAATTCAACGCTAATATAAAACTTGGGTGTCTGGTGTTAGTGACACTGCTTGTTGAAATCGTAGCCATTGCCGATGATGGTGGGGGTCGCAGGTGTTGGTTACAACCCACTGGCTAGTTCTTCACAGAATAGCCTTGAGTATTCTATCCCGATGACAGGAACGCAGGTTCTTTACCGCTGTAATGATGAGGGGTTATGTCCTGCAATTTCATACAGGTGCAGAGGTAATTAAATCCAAAAAGGGGAAGTCTCAGGACATTAGTCCATCTCCATCAGTTCTACTCGTTGATTGGCAGGTGACCCTCTCTGTCATCCAAGAGTAGTGCTGGGAGCTGTGAGTCTAGTGATTACTGTTTGGACTGGAGCCCCACACGTCACCTTTCGGGTGGGGGGGGGAAGAAGGAGGGGAAGGGATAGTGGGAGCTAGACTGACCCTACCTTAACAAGCAGCCGGTAGTCAAACTATCACTTTCGGGGTGGGGGAAAAAAGGAGTGAATAGCGGGAGCTTGACTTACCCTACCTTAACAAGTAGCCGGCAATGAAACTATCACTTTCGGGGAGGGGGAAAAAAGGCTGGAATAGCGGGAGCTTGACTTACCCTACCTTAACAAGTAGCCGGCAATGAAACTATTGTTACTATATACTCCCTCGCTACTCCCATCTATTGAACTTTTCCCTCACAGCACCTTTACCCTAAAAATGACTTTGCGGCATCCCATACTGTCCTACGTGTACCTGTTGGATTATAAGACACAGGTCATGGTGTCATACGCAGGGCAGAGGCGTACTTTCCACTTATGTGGAGATTACGATCACATGCTAGCGGCGTGTGGGAAGCGGCAATGGGCGCACAGCCCGGCAGCAGATGCACCTGTTCATGAGAGGGAGGTGGCCATTGAGGCACAATGGAGTGATGGAGGGCGTGGTAATCTATGGAGTGAGATAGTGGAGGAGACGCTAGTAGCTTCGGGAGAGGGCGAGGCCCTTGCAGAGCTAACGGGCCCCGAGACTTTACCAGCGGCAAGTGACGAGGCGCAGGTACAGGAGGAAGTGCTGGCTGCAGTGTTGCAGACCTTGTCACCGCCTGCGGAGGTGGATGTACCTGAGCAGTTGGGTGGTACCGAGCTGACGGCAGTGGTATGTGAACGGCAGGAGCACCTTGGGGAAAATGAGCCTAACAGCGTGTCTGAGGCGTCACTGTGTTCAGTGGAACAATGCTCAGTGGAGATAGAGGTCCATTGTGTGGCCTCCCTGGACAATGACATGGAGGCATGGAGGACAATGACACGAGGAAGCAGGCCACTGCATCAGATTAAGATGATGTCCTGATGCCGGCGCAGTGGCCTGGGAAGCAGTCTTGGGTGGATGGGGATTGTAGTGGTGGCCACGACAAGCGGCACCGAAAGAAGGGGGGGGGCGGGAAGGTGGTGTGAGGGTGACAGGTGGTGCCCCAAGTTCTGGTGGACCTGGGAAGTGGATAGAAGAGGCAAGGATGGAAACTTTAAGCGGCCTCGGTTGTATGAAAATGAATGTTAATGGATTGTGTAATGGTGTGAAGAGAGAATGGTTTAAGATGTTTTTGTATATATCTAAGATGACTGTCGTGTTTCTACAAGAACACAATTTTAAGGAGGGTAGAGTGTTGGAGGTGGAAGGGTATCAGGTGGTGACACTGCCATCTGCTCATTTAAAAGAGTATCTTGATCCGGGAGGCGAGCCAGAGAAGTGAGGGGGAGGAGGGGGGAGGGTTTTGCGTGTGGATGGGTGGTGGACAGGGGAGAGGGTGTCTTTGGTTAGTGTGCATGCTCCCGCAGAAAATGATGTGCATGTGAGGACGGATTTTATGTGCGAGGACCTAGTGTTTTTCTTGCGAGGTGAGGTAGTGTTGTGGGAGAGTACAGGATAGGTATGGGAGTGATCTGGGAGAGTACAAGATGGTGTGGGAGAGCTCTGGGAGAGTACATGGTGGGTGTAGGAATGGACTGGGAGAGTACAGGATGGGTATAGGAATGCTCCGGGAGAGTACAAGATGGGTGTGGAAAAGCTCTGGGAGAGTACACGGTGCGTGTAGGAGTGCTCCTGGGGAGTACAAGATGGAGTGGGAGAGCTCTGGGAGAGTACAGGGTAGGTGTGGGAGTGCTCTGAGAGAGTACATGAAGGGTGCCGGAGTGCTCTGGGAGAGTACATGAAGGGTGTCGGAGTGCTCTTCAAGAGTACAGATTAAGTGTGGGAGTGCGCTGGGAGAGTACATGAAGGGTGTCGGAGTGCTCTGGGAAAGAACAGGATGAGTGTGGAAGTGCTCTGTAAGAGTTCAAAATGTGTGAGGGTGTGCGAATGCTGTCGCGGAGTACAGGATGGGTATGGGTATGGGAGCAATCTGGGAGAGTATAGGATGGAGTGGGAGTGCTCTGGGTGTGTGCAGGATAGGTGTGGGAGTGCTCTGGGTGAGTACTGAATGGGAGTGGGAGTGCTGTGGGACAGTACATTATGCGTGTTGGGGTGCTCTGGGAGAGTACATGATGAGTGTGGAAGTGCTCTGGGAGAGTACAGGAAAGGTGTGTGAGGGCTCTGGAAGAGTACAGGGTGTGAGAGTGCTCTGAGAGAGTAAAGAATGACTGGGAGTGTTCTTTGAGATACAAAAAGTGTGCGAGAGTGTTCTGGGAGAGTACAAGAAGGGTGTGGGAGCGCTCTAAGAGAATACAGGATAGGTGGGGAAGTGCTCTGGAAAAGTACAGGATGAGTGTGGGAGTGCTCTGGGAGAGTTCAGGATGGGTGTTGGAGTTAGGTGGGTGTGTACAGGATGCGTGTGGGAGTTCTTTGCTAGAGTACATGATGGGTGTACGAATGCTCAGGGAGAGTGTGGGATTGGTGTGGGGGTGCTCTGGGAAGTACAAGATCGGTGTGGGAGAGATCTTGGAGAGTACAGGATGGGTTTATGAGTGCTCTGCGAGAGTACAGGATAGGTGTGAAACTGCTCTGGGAGACTACAGGAAGGGTGTGGGAGTGCTCTGGGAGAGTACAGGAAGGGTGTGGGAGTGCTCTGGGAGAGTTCAGGATGGGTGTGAAAGTTCTGTGAGGGAGACCATGAAGGGTGTGGGAGTGCTATGGGAGAGTACAGAAAGTGTGTGCGTGTTCTGGGAGAGTATAGGAAGGGTGTGGGAGTGCTGTGGGAGAGTACAGGATAGGTGTTGGAGTTCTGTGGGAGAGCAGATGATGGGTGTAGGAGTGATCTGGGAGAGTACAGGAAGGGTGTGGGAGTGCTCTGGGAGAGTACAGGATAGGTGCGGTTCTATTAGAGAGTACAGGATGGGTGTGGGAGTGCTCTGGGAGAGTACAGGAAGGGTGTGGGAGTGCTCTGGGAGACTACAGGAAGGGGGTGGAGGTGCTCTAAGAGAGTACAGGATCGGTGCGGCTCTCTTTGAGAGTACTGGATGGGTGTGGGAGTGCTCTGGGGGAGTACAGGAAGGGTGTGGGGGTGCTCTAAGAGAGTACAGGATGTGTGTGGGAGTGCTCTTAGAGAAAACAGGATTGGTGTGGGAGTGCTCTGGGATAGCGCAGGATGGGTGTGGGAGTGCTCTGTAAGAGGCAGGATGGGTGTGGGGGTGCTCTGGAAAGTACAGGATCGGTGTGGGAGAGATCTTGGAGAGTACAGGATGGGTTTATGAGTGCTCTGCCAGAGTACAGGATAGGTGTGAAACTGCTCTGGGAGACTACAGGAAGGGTGTGGGAGTGATCTGAGAGAGTTCAGGATGGGTGTGAAAGTTCTGTGAGGGAGACCATGAAGGGTGTGGGAGTGCTATGGGAGAGTACAGAAAGTGTGTGCGTGTTCTGGGAGAGTATAGGAATGGTGTGGGAGTGCTGTGGGAGAGTACAGGATATGTGTTGGAGTTCTGAGGGAGAGCGGAGGATGGGTGTGGGAGTGGTCTGGGAGAGTGCAGGGTGTGGGAGTGCTATGGGAGAGTGCAGGATAGGTGTTGGAGTTCTGTGAGAGAGCAGAGGATGGGTGTGGGAGTGGTCTGGGAGAATACAGGAAGGATGAGGGACTGCTCTGGGAGAGTACAGGAAGGATGTGGGAGTGCTCTGGGAGAGTGCAGGAAGAGTGTGGGAGTGCTTTGGGATAGTACAGGAAGGGTGTAGGGGTGCTCTAAGAGAGTATAGGATCTGTGCGGTTCTCTTAGAGAGTACAGGATGGGTGTGGGGGTGCTCTAAGAGAGTACAGGATCCGTGCGGTTCTTTTAGACAGTACAGGAAGGGTGTGGGAGTGCTCTGGGAGAGTACAGGAAGGGTGCGGGGGTGGTCTAAGAGAGTACAGGATAGATGCGGTTCTCTTAGAGAGAACAGGATGGGTGTGGGAGTGCTCTGGGAGAGTACAGGAAGGGTGTGGGAGTGCTCTAGGAGAGTTCAGGATGGGCGTGAAAGTTATGTGAGGGAGACCATGAAGGGTGTAGGAGCGCTATGGGAGAGTACAGAAAGTGTGTGCGTGTTCTGGGAGAGTATAGGAAGGGTGTGGGAGTGCTGTAGGAGAGTACAGGATAGCTGTTTGAGATCTGTTGGAGAGCAGAGGATAGGTGTGGGAGTGGTCTGGGAGAGTACAGGAAGGGTGTGGGAGTGCTCTGGGAGAGTATAGGATAGGTGTGGGAGTTCTGTGGGAGAGCAGAGGATGGGTGTAGGAGTGGTCTGGGAGAATACAGGAAGGATGTTGGAGTGCTCTGGGAGAGTACAGGAAGGATGTAGGAGTGCTCTGGGAGAGTACAGGATGGGTGTGGGAGTGCTCTGGGATAGTACAGGAAGGGTGTAGGGGTGCTCTAAGAGAGTACAGGATCGGTGCGGTTCTCTTAGAGAGTACAGGATTGGTGTGGGAGTGCTCTGGGAGAGTACAGGAAGGGTGTGGGGGTGCTCTAAGATAGTACAGGATCGGTGCGGTTCTCTTAGAGAGTACAGGATGGGTGTGGGAGTGCTCTGGGAGAGTACAGGAAGGGTGTGGGGGTGCTCTTAGAGAGTACAGGATCGGTGCGGTTGTCTTAGAGAGTACAGTATGGGTGTGAGAGTGCTATGGGAGAGTGCAGGATGGGTGTGGGAGTGCTCTGTAAGAGGCAGGATGGGTGTGGGATTGCTCTGGGAAGTACAAGATAGGTGTGGGAGAGATCTTGGAGAGTACAGGATGGGTTTATGCGTGCTCTGCCAGAGTACAGGATAGGTGTGAAACTGCTGTGGGAGACCACAGGAAGAGTGTGGGAGTGCTCTGGGAGAGTACAGGAAGGGTGTGGGAGTACTCTGGGAGAGTTCAGGATGGGTGTGAAAGTTCTGTGAGGGAGACCATATAGGGTGTGGGAGTGCTATGGGAGAGTACAGAAAGTGTGTGCGTGTTCTGGGAGAGTATAGGAAGGGTGTTGAAGTGCTGTGGGAGAGTACAGGAAGGGTGTGGGAGTTCTGTGGGAGAGCGGAGGATGGGTGTGGGAGTGGTCTGGGAGAGTACAGGAAGGGTGGGGGAGTGCTCTGAGAGAGTACAGGATAGGTGTTGGAGTTCTGTGGGAGAGCAGAAGATGGGTCTGAGAATGGTCTGGGAGAATACACAAAGGATGTGGGAGTGCTCGGGGAAAGTACAGGATGTGGGAGTGCTCTTGTAGAGTACAGGATGAGTGTGGGGGTGCTCTAAGAGAGTACAGGATCGGTGCAGTTCTCTTAGAGAGTACAGGATGGGTGTGGGAGTGCTCTGGGAGAGTACAGGAAGGGTGTGGGTGTTCTCTGGGAGAGTTCAGGATGGGTGTGAAAGTTCTGTGAGAGAGACCATGAAGGGTGTGGGAGTGCTATGGGAGAGTACAGAGAGTGTGTGCTTGTTCTGGGAGAGTATAGGAAGGGTGTGGGAGTGCTGTGGGAGAGTACAGGATAGGTGTTGGAGATCTGTGGGAGAGCAGAGGATAGGTGTGGGAGTGGTCTGGGAGAGTACAGGAAGGGTATGTAAGTGCTCTGGGAGAGTACAGGAGAGGTGTGGGAGTTCTGTGGGAGAGCAGAGGATGGGTGTGGGAGTGGTCTGGGAGAATACAGGAAGGATGTGGGAGTGCTCGGGGAGAGTACAGGAAAGATGTGGGAGTGCTCTGGGAGAGTACAGGATAGGTGTTGGAGTTCTGTGGGAGAGCAGAGGATGGGTGTGGGAGTGGTCTGGTAGAATGCAGGAAGGATGTGGGAGTGCTCTGGGAGAGTACAGGAAGGATGTGGGAGTGCTCTGGGAGAGTACAGGATGAGTGTGGGAGTGCTTTGGAATAGTACAGGAAGGGTGTGGGGGTGCTCTGAGACAGTACAGGATCGGTGAGGTTCTCTTAGAGAGTACAGGATGGGTGTGGGGGTGCTCTAAGAGAGTACAGGATCGGTGAGGTTCTCTTAGAGAGTACAGGATGGGTGTGGGAGTGCTCTGGGAGAGTTCAGGATGGGTATGGGGGTGCTCTGGGAGAGTACAGGAGAGGTGTGGGAGTTCTGTGGGAGAGCAGAGGATGGGTGTGGGAGTGGTCTGGGAGAATACAGGAAGGATGTGGGAGTGCTCGGGGAGATTACAGGAAGGATGTGGGAGCGCTCCTGGAGAGTACAGGATGGGTGTGGGATTGCTCTGGGAGAGTACTGGATAGAGGTGGGAGTTCTGTGGGAAAGCAGAGGATGGGTGTGGGGGTGGTCTGGGAGAATACAGGAAGGATGTGGGAGTGCTCTGGGAGAGTACAGGAAGGATGTGGAAGTGCTCTGGGAGAGTACAGGATGGGTGTGGGAGTGCTCTGAGAGAGTACAGGAAGGGTGTGGGGGTGCTCTAAGAGAGTACAGGATCGGTGCGGTTCTATTAGAGAGTACAGGAAGGGTGTGGGAGTGCTCTGGGAGAGTACAGGAAGGGTGTGGGGGTGCTCTTAGAGAGTACAGGATCGGTGTGGTTCTCTTAGAGAGTACAGGATGGGTGTGGGAGTGCTCTGGGTGAGTGCAGGATGGGTGTGGGAGTGCTCTGTAAGAGGCAGGATAGGTGTGGGGTTGCTCTGGGAAGTACAGGATCGGTGTGGGAGAGATCTTGGAGAGTACAGGATGGGTTTATGAGTGCTCTGCTGTCGTGGGGGTTCGGAAGGAGATATGATGGTTGAAGATAAACACACTTGTGGATGGTAACGCTATATATTGTAAGACTGTGGTAAGGGAAGGGCCCGGCCTGCCTGCTTGCCTGTTGTATGTCTAAGCATGGACTGAGGGCGAGGTAGCGCGTCCCATTCACTCATGCGCATCCCGTGACGTCATACAGTCACTAGGCCTAATAGGGATCGTCTATAGAATGGATTGATCCAGTATAGTGGATGAGGTCTCCCCTGTTGAAATAGCACTGACCCACTGGTCAGGTGGAACGTCATCCTGTACTTGAACAGAGTAAGGATAGTGAACCAGGTCAACAAGATTAGTATTTGCTTTGAGACGAACACTGTGACCCGAAGTGTTAGCAAGGAATAAATGGATCTTACTGTCTCTTACAACATGTAAGGAAGGTTCAACAAATAAACCCTTGACCTTGCAGGAATCACTGTCAACTAGGACGTTATCACCATCTGGAACATTAGGAACAACAACAGACACTCTAGTGAGAGCACTAGCCGCAACAGAGACGTCTTTCTGCAGACGGCATGTGACATCAACAAGAGATGGCATTACTAGTTTCAAGTAATCGTTTTCCGACAAGGCGTCCCCTGTGGAGAAACTACTACTTGGACTAGCAGACATTGCAGGGATAGGCTGAGCACTCATGGTAGTCAGAGCGTCCTCGGACACTTGAGGCAATACACTATCTTGCATGTCTGAAGGTGTAGGTGGAACACAGATGGGAGAGACAGAGTTACTAGTGCCTGACCGCTTGGGTACGCTACTGGAAAATACATCGGCTTGTAAGGACTTAATCCGTACATCGTACTCTGTGGCAGTACGGCAGATCTCTGATCCAAGCTGGTAACCCCAAAATGGAACGATCAAGTAGTCAATTTGGGCATGCCATTGGTTCGGGTCAAGCACAATGCGTAAATCTCTCATAGAAACAAATCCCAGTAGAAGGTCACCAGGGAAAGTAATTTGGTCGACAACAAGGAAAGAAGCAGTAAAATCTCTACCTTGGATAGAAAAGATGAGTGAAGTCTGACCTCAGACACGCAGAAGGGAACCAGCTACTCCACTAAGGGAGGTTAAGGAAGTTGGTTCAACGAGGAGGACACGTCGTAACTGCTTCTCTTTAAACAAACTAGACCTGATAATATTAACTTGCACACCAGAGTCCATGAACACATGAACGGGATCATTATGAATAGAAGCTTGCACTATAGGACCTATCGTTTCATTTGGAGTTATGTGCAAACAGAAGGGTGGGTTGTCATCGGAGAAGGCATGTTCCACTTCATCCCCAAATTCCTCTACGTCAGAGACGTGTGAAGCAACATCAACAGCAGGGTTGTCATTCTCAAGGCTGCTTAAGGCTTCATAGGAATTTTGAACAGGGATGGTGTACTCATTATCACCTACTGTCATGACTGGACGAGTAGACTGGGGCGCTCGGATTCCCCCGAATTGGAAGAATGAGGCTGGTTCTGGTTATTCTGAGAACCCTGATCTCTATTTCCTGTCCTGGCTCTGCGGTTGGAACGGCCACGGAAAGATCTAGAGTACTGGAGGTTATAGAGAGCATTACACTCGGATGTGTCATGGCCATGAATTCTGTGATAAGTACAGTAAGGCAAATCGGACTGGTACTTATCAGCATTAAGATGCCTCTTAGAGCGACTATCAGGGTAATTTACCGCGATGTGGCCACGGTAACCACAATTATAGCAAGTTCTTTGGCTATGGGTACTGTACATGCTACGAGTGCTACGGGAATGATGACTCTTAACACTAGCTTTGGATGATGGTCGCGAGTGATTTTGATTGGGAGTTTTGGTTGTAGCACAAACAAGAGGAGGTACAGGAGTAGACAAAGTGGTTGACGTAGACCTTCGATAGGGGAAGGTTCCCTCGGGACACAAATTACGCACATGGATAAGAGCTGCAAGCGGTCCCATTGTGGCATTTAGAGGACTGGAGTTATACACATACATTGATGTTGGTGGCATTAGCTGTTTAATAACTCCGAATGCTGCTAATTTAGCAAACCCCTCAAGAGCTGGTTTATCATTGTCTTTAAGGTACTTGGAACTTAGACCTGCTTTAACGAATGAGGACATTAGGTTATTTAGACGAAGAGCAAACTCATCTAATGATTCCTCTGGCCTCGGAGCTGTACACACTAATTCTATAAGAACAACAAAAGTATCAGTTTCTCGTACTGGTTCGAGATAGTTACGGATTAATTGCTCATAATCTTGCCACTTGGTTAGATCCTGAAAGTCCTTCATGCGGATCAAGTTGAAGACATATGAGGCAGCTGGTGAACGAGCTAAACTCTCTTTTCCGATACTAATTAGGCAACTCTCTGATGGAGGACCATCTACTGAGGCATTTGCTCTAGCAGGAACAGCAGTAAACCATCCTTCTAGGTTGTCTGAGTTACCATTGAACAACGGCATAGCATCATAAGGATCACGACTAAAATTGCGAAGGCTCGAAGTCTGAGTGTGTCTGTTGTTTGATAAGGAATTACTCGAATTTGGGACTGATGCATTAATGGTTGTACTAGCAGAATGTACTGAGGCATCGCTAGAGAAGACTTGAGACATGTTTGCAAAATGTAAAACAAGAATTTAGAGAAATAAAAGAAAATGTAACTGAGGAGCACACAACACAGTGAACTTAAATGGGAAGAAATTACTTAACTGTTCTGCATAAGTAAATAAAAATTGACAAGTCACACTGTAAGCAAGAAAAACTCACACTCACAAAGGAAAATACTCAGCTGAATGAGCAACACTTTGAAAATCAAGAGAAATTGTACTTTACTCAAATCTAATTTGCTCAAATTTACTTTAAATTGAATTAATGGCACAGTGAGTTGTCTTTACTCTCAATGCAATAAGGAAATTCAACAATAATTGATAAATCAATCAAAAATTTTAAAATGGACTCAATAAAGCTTGTACAAAATTAAAACAAACTGGGAAAACAATTCTAAATAAAAAAATATTAAGTGACACACAAGGAACAAAATATTATGCACAGAACAGAGCATATGAAACTGCACTGAAATAAACTGTTGCAGTATTGCAAATAACAATTACTAATCAAAAGTACTGCACAACACTACATAAAATTTCTGAAAGAAAAATTTTAATGGCAACACAATGTTTACACAAGAATTATTGTAAAATGAGTCAATGATACAATGATAAAAAAAATTACACACACAAGAAAATACAGTTTACAAGAAAAAAAATATATCAAGGAATGAACTGATTGAACACTTTAACTCTTAATTGCAGCTTAAACAACACTGACTGAACAAACAAAAGAATGATTTACTTTAAAAGAAGAACTTAAAAATTGCACTAAGAGTGAATTTGTTCAATGAAATATAAAAAATAATAGATACAAAATCACAGAACAAAAAGGTTTGAACACTTACAGTGATGCAGAACACAACACATCAATATAAACACAATACTATAATTTTCTTGCAATGAAACTTGAGGTGTGAAAAATTGTAAAATAATTGTCTTGCTTGAACAACACAATGGCACTATTGTCTGTGGAAATAAGACAAATTAGACACTGGCTAAATGAAAAGAATTAACACAAGAATGTTCAACACAGAGAAAATAAAATGGTAAAAGAATGAAAACAAATAAACTACTGAATTACTTCACTGCAATACTGTGAACACAAGGTAATTGTGAAGTGTAAACACAAATTTATACTGCTTATATATTGCACACAACAAGGAAAAACACTAAAGTACTTACTTCAAGAATATATAAAAAAGAAACACAACACAACAGACATAAAATAATGCACGAAAATTAACACTGAAGAAAGAAGAGAAAAAAAAATATTGCAAGCAGTATATAATAAACACTGAGTCTAATGAAGAGTTATTAAATGTTACTAAGAAATCACTGGAAACACAAAAATGTCTCAACACTCGCAAATGTCTCTATGAAAAATATTATTCATTAACAGTGTAGCGACTTGGTGAAGAATGAGGTAGATGGTGGAGTTAGGTAGTGGTGTTGACTCGTGGCTGGCGGCGTTCGCTGCTACTCTCAACATGATCATAGAATTTGCACTTAAATCAATGATGGACCCACACAGGAGGCTTTTTACGATGGCGCTACTGACGAGAAACACACTCTGGCTCTTGACCCCCTATGTGGTCCTAAAAATATGGTGCTAGAACCTGTAATAAGGGTAAAAAAAATGGTAGAGAGTGAGGTGGGTGAGGCAGGGCAGTGAGACACCGCGTGGTGACTGGGCCTATGGGATGAATGGCATAATCCTCACTGGGGACACCCTCACTAGGCATGAAAATATTCTAAGCCAAGCAGGCTTAAAACAAACCCACAAAATACCACAACACCACAGGGCTGATAAAACACTCAGAATGGCTAGAACTTGAAGCACAAAGCGATGAAGAAGACTGTATCCACGTGGCTTGCTTGATCACTGGGTTAAGACACTTGGGTTAGTTGCTGGCTGGCTTGGCTTAACCCTTCACACAGAATGGCTTGATAACTTCTAACGATGAACACAGCAAGGGTGGAAAGCTGGCTTGGCAGGTAAGGCTGGATGGTGTAAGGCTTGGGCTGACTGGGCTCGTTATGACTCACTCCCCCACCACAGACTGGCTTGCTGGTTTGGCTTACTTTGTAAACTCAGGTCAACCCCTCGGGAGTAATGCAAATAAGCAGATAAACACTAATACACAGAGACTGACCAGTGAATAGTGTAGAGGCTGGTAGACGGTTGGTCCGGTAGCTGGCTGGCTAGGTCGGCCTACTGACCACACAAGATGTCCGTCGGCTGAGAGAATTTATCTTCGTGCATCGGCGTAATTAACAATTTTACGCCCCCACTGCTGCCACCAATTTGTCATAGGGGTTCGGAAGGAGATATGAAGGTTGAAGATAAACACACTTGTGGATGGTAACGCTATATATTGTCAGACTGTGGAAAGGGAAGGGCCCGGCCTGCCTGCTTGCCTGTTGTATGTCTAAGCGTGGACTGAGGGCGAGGTAACGCGTCCCACTCACTGATGTGCATCCCGTGACGTCATACAGTCATTAGGCCTAATAGAGATCGTCTATATAAAATACATGGATGGTACTATAATATTCAGCTAAGCTATACAACACATGTAAGGGGGGATCAGCAACTCCTATGACACTGCCAGAGTACAGGATAGGTGTGAAACTGCTCTGGGAGACTACAGGAAGGGTGTGGGAGTGCTCTGGGAGAGTTCAGGATGGGTGTGAAAGTTCTGTGAGGGAGACCATGAAGGGTGTGGGAGTGCTATGGGAGAGTACAGAAAGTGTGTGCGTGTTCTGGGAGAGTATAGGAAGGGTGTGGGAGTGCTGTGGGAGAGTACAGGATATGTGTTGGAGCTCTGTGGGAGAGCGGAGGATGGGTGTGGAAGTGGTCTGGGAGAGTACAGGAAGGGTGTGGGAGTGCTCTGGGAGAGTACAGGATAGGTGTTGGAGTTCTGTGGGAGAGCAGAGGGTGGGTGTGGGAGTGGTCTGGGAGAATGCAGGAAGGATGTGGGAGTGCTCTGGGAGAGTACAGGAAGGATGTGGGAGTGCTCTGGGAGAGTACAGGAAGGGTGTGGGGGTGCTCTAAGAGAGTACAGGATCGGTGCGGTTCTCTTAGAGAGTACAGGATGGGTGTGGGAGTGCTCTGGGAGAGTACAGGAAGAGTGTGGGAGTGCTCTTTAAGAGGCAGGATGAGTGTGGGCGTGCTCTGGGAGAGTTCAGGATGGGTGTGAAAGTTCTGTGAGGGAGACCATGAAGGGTGTGGGAGTGCTATGGGAGAGTACAGGAAGTGTGTGCGTGTTCTGGGAGATTATAGGAAGGGTGCTGTTGGAGAGTACAGGATAGGTGTTGGAGTTTTGTGGGAGAGCAGAGGATGGGTGTGGGAGTGGTCTGGGAGAATACAGGAAGGATATGGGAGTGCTCTGGGAGAGTACAGGAAGGCTGTGGGAGTGACCTGGGAGAGTACAGGATGGGTGTGGGAGTGCTCTGGGAGAGTACAGGAAGGGTGTGGGGGTGTTCTAAGAGAGTACAGAATCGGTGCGGTTCTCTTAGAGAGTACAGGATTGGTGTGGGAGTGCTCTGGGAGAGTACAGGAAGAGTGTGGGAGTGCTCTAAGGGAGTACAGGATCGGTGCGATTCTCTTAGAGAGTACAGGATGGGTGTGGAAGTGCTCTGGTAGAGTACAGGAAGGGTGTGGGGGTGCTCTAGGAGAGTACAGTATCGGTGCGGTTCTCTTAGAGAGTACAGGATGGGTGTGGGAGTGCTCTAGGAGAGTTCAGGAAGGGAGTGGGGGTGCTCTAAGAGAGTACAGGATCTATACGGTTCTCTTAGAGAGTACAGGATGGGTGTGGGAGTGCTCTAGGAGAGTTCAGGAAGGGTGTGGGGGTGCTCTAAGAGAGTACAGGATGGGTGTGGGAGTGCTCTTAGAGAGTACAGGATTGGTGTGGGAGTGCTCTTAGAGAGTGCAGGATTGGTGTGGGAGTGCTCTTAGAGAGTACAGGATTGGTGTGGGAGTGCTCTTAGAGAGTACAGGATGGGTGTGGGAGTGCTCTTACAGAATACAGGACGGGTGTGCGAGTGCTGTTAGAGAGTACAGGATGGGTGTGGGAGTGCTCTTAGAGAGTACAGGATGGGTGTGGGAGTGCTCTTACAGAGTACAGGATAGGTGTGGTAGTGCTCTTACAGAGTACAGGATGGGTGTGGAAGTGCTCTTACAAAGTACAGGATGGGTGTGGGAGTGCTCTTACAGAGTACAGGATGGGTGTGGGAGTGCTCTTACAGAGTACAGGATGGGTGTGGGAGTGCTCTTACAGAGTACAGGATGGGTGTGGAAGTGCTCTTACAGAGTACAGGATGGGTGTGAGAGTGCTCTTACAGAGTACAGAATGGGTGTGGGAGTGCTCTTACAGAGTACAGGATGGGTGTGGGAGTGCTGTTAGAGAGTACAGGATGGGTGTGGGAGTGCTCTTACAGAATACAGGACGGGTGTGGGAGTGCTGTTAGAGAGTACAGGATGGGTGTGGGAGTGCTCTTAGAGAGTACAGGATGGGTGTGGGAGTGCTCTTACAGAGTACAGGATAGGTGTGGTAGTGCTCTTACAGAGTACAGGATGGGTGTGGAAGTGCTCTTACAAAGTACAGGATGGGTGTGGGAGTGCTCTTACAGAGTACAGGATGGGTGTGGGAGTGCTCTTACAGAGTACAGGATGGGTGTGGGAGTGCTCTTACAGAGTACAGGATGGGTGTGGAAGTGCTCTTACAGAGTACAGGATGGGTGTGGGAGTGCTCTTACAGAGTACAGGATGGGTGTGGGAGTGCTCTTACAGAGTACAGGATGGGTGTGGGAGTGCTCTTACAGAGTACAGGATGGGCGTGGGAGTGCTCTTACAGAGTACAGGATGGGTGTGGGAGTGCTCTTACAGAGTACAGGATGGGTGTGGGAGTGCTCTTACAGAGTACAGGATGGGTGTGGAAGTGCTCTTACAGAGTACAGGATGGGTGTGGGAGTGCTCTTACAGAGTACAGGATGGGTGTGGGAGTGCTCTGCGAAAGTATGTGTGTGTGGCCCAGTAGCCTGGTGGCTAAATATCCCGCTTCACACACGGAGGGCCCGGGTTCGATTCCCGGCGGGTGGAAACATATCGACACGTTTCCTTACACATGTTGTCCTGTTCACCTAGCAGCAAATAGGTACCTGGGTGTTAGTCGACTGGTGTGGGTCGCATCCTGGGAGACAAGATTAAGGACCCCAATGGAAATAAGTTAGACAGTCCTCGATGACGCATATATATATATATATATATATATATATATATATATATATATATATATATATATATATATATATATATATATATATATATATATTTATTTATATTTTATTATCACACTGGCCGATTCCCACCAAGGCAGGGTGGCCCGAAAAAGAAAAACTTTCACCATCATTCACTCCATCACTGTCTTGCCAGAAGGGTGCTTCACACTACAGTTTTTAAACTGCAACATTAACACCCCTCCTTCAGAGTGCAGGCACTTTACTTCCCATCTCCAGGACTCAAGTCCGGCCTGCCGGTTTCCCTGAACCCCTTCATAAATGTTACTTTGCTCACACTCCAACAGCACGTCAAGTATTAAAAACCATTTGTCTCCATTCACTCCTATCAAACATGCTCACGCATGCCTGCTGGAAGTCCAAGCCCCTAGCACACAAAACCTCCTTTACCCCCTCCCTCCAACCTTTCCTAGGCCGACCCCTACCCCGCCTCCTTCCACTACAGACTGATACACTCTTGAAGTTATTCTGTTTCGCTCCATTCTCTCCACATGTCCGAACCACCTCAACAACCCTTCCTCAGCCCTCTGGACAACAGTTTTGGTAATCCCGCACCTCCTCCTAACTTCCAAAATACGAATTCTCTGCATTATATTCACACCACACATTGCCCTCAGACATGACATCTCCACTGCCTCCAGCCTTCTCCTCGCTGCAACATTCATCACCCATGCTTCACACCCATATAAGAGCGTTGGTAAAACTATACTCTCATACATTCCCCTCTTTGCCTCCAAGGACAAAGTTCTTTGTCTCCACAGACTCCTAAGTGCACCACTCACTCTTTTTCCCTCATCAGTTCTATGATTCACCTCATCTTTCATAGACCCATCCGCTGACACGTCCACTCCCAAATATCTGAATACATTCACCTCCTCCATACTCTCTCCCTCCAATCTGATATCCAATCTTTCATCACCTAATCTTTTTATCCTCATAACCTTACTCTTTCCTGTATTCACTTTCAATTTTCTTCTTTTACACAGCCTACCAAATTCATCCACCAATCTCTGCAACTTCTCTTCAGAATCTCCCAAGAGCACAGTGTCATCAGCAAAGAGCAACTGTGACAACTCCCACTTTATGTGTGATTCTTTATCTTTTAACTCCACGCCTCTTGCCAAGACCCTCGCATTTACTTCTCTTACAACCCCATCTATAAATATACTAAACAACCACGATGACATCACACATCCTTGTCTAAGGCCTACTTTTACTGGGAAATAATTTCCCTCTTTCCTACATACTCTAACTTAAGCCTCACTATCCTCGTAAAAACTCTTCACTGCTTTCAGTAACCTACCTCCTACACCATTCACCTGCAACATCTGCCACATTGCCCCCCTATCCACCCTGTCATATATATATATATATATATATATATATATATATATATATATATATATATATATATATATATGTATATATATATATATATATATATATATATATATATATATATATATATATATATATATATATATATATATATATATATATATATATATATATATATGTCGTGCCGAATATGTAAAACTCGTCAATTAGCAAGAACTCATTTAAAATTAAGTCCTTTCTAAAAATTTCTCTTATACGTTTAAAGATATATTTTTTTCATTAATGTTAATGTAAAAAATTTTAATTTTGCACCAATAGAATCTTAGAAAACTTACCTAACCTTATTATAACAAGCACAATTTATTTTAGCCTAACCCAACTATATATATTTTAGATTTGTTTACAATAATTTAATACTAAACAAACTCAGTGAAATATATTTTTTTCGTTAGGTTCAGAATGATTTTGGCGAAATTATTGCATACACAAATTTTCACTTGTCCTATATGGCAAGATGAACGTTGCTATTTAAGCCAAGATCGCAAGTTCTGCCTATTCGGCACGACAAATATATATATATATATATACATATATATATATACATATATATATATATATATATATATATATATATATATATATATATATATATATATATATATATATATATATATATATATATATATATATATATGTCGTGCCGAATATGTAAAACTGGTCAATTAGCAAGAACTCATTTAAAATTATGTCCTTTCTAAAATTTTCTCTTATACGTTTAAAGATATATTTTTATCATTAATGTTAATGTAAAAATTTATAATTTTGCACCAAAAGGAACTTAGAAAACTTACCTAACCTTGTTATAGCAAGAACAATTTATTTTAGCCTAACCCAACTAAATATATTTTAGATTTGTTTACAATAATTTAATACTAAACAAACACAGTGAAATATATTTTTTTCGTTAGGTTCAGAATGATTTTGGCGAAATTATTGCATACACAAATTTTCACTTGTCCTATATGGCAAGATGAGCGTTGCTATTTAAGCCAAGATCGCAAGTTCTGCCTATTCGGCACGACATATATATTTATATACATATGTATATATAGCATACATATATTTATATATATATGTATATATAACAAACATATATTTATATATATATGTATATATATATATATATATATATATATATATATATATATATATATATATATATATATATATATATATATATATATATATATTATATATTATATATGTGTCGTGTCGAATAGGTAAAATTGGTTAATTGACAAGACTCATTTCAAATTAAGTCCTTTCTAAAATTTTCTCTTATACGTTTAAAGATATATTTTTTCATTGATGTTAATGTAAAAAATAATAAGTGTGTACGAAAAGAACCTTAGAAAACTTACCTAACCTTGTACATGAATGATATACAATACCGACAAGTAGTTTCACCAACCAGTGGCTTTATCAATACAAATTCTAGGACATAATTTGAAGACAGTAGAACTATATACAAATAATGTCCTAGAATTTGTATTGATAAAGCCACTGGTTGCTGAAACGTCTACAATATGGATACCCAGATGTTGCTCATATGTCTAAATTTTTCAACTTGCTAGTATTGTATACCAGTATTGTGTACTGGGAACGTCACGACGAACGACACCAAGGAAAGTAAGAATATTGTTGTTGTTGGGGATAGCCAAGTTAGGTACATGGATAGGGCGTTCTGCATGAAGGACAGGAGTAGGAGACAGAGGGTTTGCTTTCCTGGGGCTGGGATGGAGGATATTGTTAGCCGTCTGGATGACATCATGAGTGGTAATGGGAGCAATCCTATTGTCTGTCTCAGTGCTGGAGGCAATGATGTTGGCATATGTAGGAGTGAGGATCTGATTAGCAGGTATAGGTCAGCAATAGAAATAATTAGGAGGAAGGGTGGGAACCCTGTCATATGTGGTATTTTGCCAAGGAGAGGAGTTGGAAATGAATGATTGTCCAGGGCAATTGGTGTCAATTGCTGGCTGGACAAATACTGTAAGGAAAATGCGGTAACATTCATTGACAACTGGGACCTCTTCTATGGCAGAAATGACATGTATGCCAGGGATGGGGTTCACTTATCTAGGTCTGGGGTGGGGGCGCTGGCAACCGCAGTGGAGGGAGCTAATAGGACTTTAAACTAGGAATAGTTAGTGGTATGGGTTTTGGCAGGAAAACAGTGAAGTCCCAGTGTAGTAATATTATGAGTTCTAGGCGAACTAGTAATAAGCAGTACGAGGTAGATATTGAAAAGTCAGTGACACAAGGTGATAAGGACAGTAACAGGTTTAGTAGCAAAGCAGAAATGAGTAGGAAGGGTAAATGGAAAAGAGAGTCTTTTAATGTATATTATGCTAATAGCCGTAGTGCTAGGAATAAGATAAGAACATAAGAACATAAGAACGAAGGAACACTGCAGCAGGACTACTGGTCCATGCGAGGCAGGTCCAAGTCTCCTACCGGCTTAAGCCAATGCACCCAACCTAGTCAAGTCAGGTCACATTGACTTAAGGGAGGAACACGGCAACCGACCTGGTAGTACAAGCTATCAGGTCCAACTCACACCCACCCACATCCACTCATGTATTTATCCAACCTATTTTTAAAGCTACACAACGTTCTAGCCTCTATAAATGTTCTCGGGAGTTTGTTCCACTCATCCACAACTCTATTACCAAACCAGTACTTTCCTATATCCTTCCTGAATCTGAATTTTTCCAACTTAAAACCATTGCTGCGAGTCCTATCTAGGCTAGATATTTTCAGCACACTATTTACATCCCCTTTATTTATTCCTGTCTTCCATTTATACATCTCAATCATATCCCCCCTAATTCTACATCTTTCTAGAGAGTGCAGATTCAGGGCCCTTAGTCTATCCTCATAGGGAAGGTTTCTGATACATGGGATCAACTTCGTCATCCTCCTTTGTACATTTTCCAGAGAATTTATATCCATTCTGTAATACGGTGACCAAAACTGTGCAGCATAATCTAAATGAGGCCTAACCAAGGATGTATAGAGTTGAAGAACAACCTGAGGACTCCTATTATTTATGCTTCTTGATATGAAGCCAAGGATTCTATTAGCTTTATTGCGAACACTTATGCACTGTTGTCTTGGTTTCAGATTACTGCTAACCAGAACTCCTAAATCTTTTTTGCAATCTGTAATATTAAGATCTACATTATTTAGTTTATATGTGGCATGGTTATTGTCCTGTCCAACATTTAGAACTTTGCATTTGTCTACATTAAACTGCATCTGCCACTTCTCCGACCACTGCATCAGTCTATTCAAATCTTCCTGGAGTGCTCGAATGTCCTCGTCAGAATGAATTCGACGGCCTATTTTGGTGTCATCGGCAAACTTGCCGATGTCGCTCTTTATGCCCTCTTCTATGTCGTTTATGTAGATTGTGAACAGCAGGGGGACCAACACTGACCCCTGTGGAACACCGCTCGTGACGCTTCCCCACTCTGATTTCTCCCCATTTATGCAAACTCTCTGCTGCCTATTTGTCAACCATGCCTCTATCCAGGAAAAAATTTCTCCTCCTATTCCATGGGCCTTAATTTTCCTCAATAGTCTCTTATGTGGGACCCTGTCAAAAGCCTTACTGAAGTCCATATACATAATATCATATTCATTACCATGATCTACCTCCTCAAATACCTTAGTGAAAAAAGTTAATAAATTCGTAAGGCAGGAACGCCCCCTTGTAAAACCATGCTGAGATTCGTTGATTAATTTATGCTTTTCAAGGTGGCTACGAACTGCCTCGGCAATTATTGATTCTATAAATTTTCCCACTATGGAGGTTAGGCTTATTGGTCTATAGTTCGAAGCTAAGGACCTGTCACCTGTTTTGAAAATAGATATCACATTTGCCATTTTCCACTTATCTGGCACCATGCCAGTTTGTAGTGATATGTTGAAAAGATTAGCCAAAGGTGTGCTAAGCTCCTCTTTACATTCCTTTAGAACCCTTGCATACAGTTCATCAGGGCCTGGGGATTTGTTAGGTTTTAATTTATCTATTTGCCTAAGGACCATGTCACTTGTGACCCTAATCGTGCACAGTTTATTATCGTCCTGTTCTACATAATTTATCATTACTGGAATATCGCTGGTATCCTCCTGTGTAAAAACTGAGAGGAAGTATGTGTTAAAAATTCTACACATTTCCTTATCACTGTCAGTGAGCTGACCCGAGGAACTTTTGAGTGGGCCTATCTTGTCCCTGATCTTACTTCTGTATACCTGAAAGAATCCTTTTGGGTTAGTCTTCGATTCTCTTGCAACTTTAACCTCATAATCTCTTTTTGCTTTTCTAATTCCCTTTTTTATTTCTCTCTTTAACTGAATATATCGATTTCTTAATTGCCCCTCTCCTCTTTTGATTTGCCTATATATGCCTCTCTTTTGACCAATCAGATATTTTAATCTGTTGTTCATCCATTTAGGATCATTTTTGTTTGATCTGATTTCCCTATTTGGAACATAATTTGACTGAGCAGCTAGAACTATGCCCTGGAAAGCATCATATCGGCAACCATCGCCACCTACCTGACCCTTAGTCAGGTCATTCCAGTTCAGCCCACCTAAGTAATTTTTCAGTCCTATGAAATCAGCCAAGCGAAAGTCAGGGACGGAGACTTGGTTGCCATTATTAGGGGAATTCCATGATATATTAAAACTGAGTGATTTGTGTTCACTTTCCCCAAGCTCATCATTAACCTCAAGACTATTAATTAGTGTTTCCCTACTGGCAAGAACCAAGTCAAGGAGGTTATTTCCCCTAGTTGTCTCTGGCACAAACTGTTTTAAAAAACAATCCTGGATCGTATCAAGAAAGTCACCTGACTCTAAATTTCCTGTCAAATTGCTCCAGTCAATCTGTCTATAGTTGAAATCTCCCATTAGCACAACATTTTCGTATGTAGATAGATGCCTTACGAATTTCGTCCCATAGAAGTTTACTGCACTCCCTATCAAGATTTTGGGCCCTGTAAATCACACCCAAAATTAGTTTTTCTAGGCCCTCGAGAAGCTGTAACCAAACAGATTCAGTGGCTGACGCTTCTAATTTAATATCTTGTCTAACACAACAATTTAAATTGTCTCTGACATACATCGCTACTCCACCACCTTTCCTGTTGACCCTGTCAGTGTGGAATAATTTATAGCCTTGTATGTGACATTCAGAGGGCATCTCTCTATCTTTCAGATTGAGCCAGGTCTCTGTTATAGCAATAATATCTATGTTTCCTGCACTTGCAATTAATCTTAGCTCATCTATCTTATTTCTTACACTCCTGCTATTAGTATAGTAAACCTTAAGGGAGCTAGTCCCTTGCTGCCCTCTGCTGTCCCCCTTTGTTTGCTGACCTGATCTATTGTCTTTATTTATAACTTCATGCTGAATGCCTTTTATACATTTACTGTTTCCAACCCTAGTGTTGCAACCTGCTTGTTTCCCACACACACCCATACCTCTATCTTCCATCAGTTTAAAATCATAGGCATTTCACCAATGGCCTTCTCAATCGAGTCTGCAAGTGCTACCACCCCTGCCCCAGAGAGATGTACCCCATCCCTTGTATACATATCATGTTTGCCATAAAAGTTGTTCCAGTTGTCAATGAATGGGATTGCAAGTTCCTTGCAGTATCTGTCTAGCCAGCAATTTACACCAATTGCCCTAGACAACCATTCATTTCCTACTCCCCTTCTTGGCAAGATGCTACATATGATTGTGATCCCTCCCTTAGACTTAATGAAATCTATAGCTGACCTGTACTTATCTAGCAGCTCTTCTCTCCTACCATTCCCAATATCATTTCCACCAGCACTGAGACAGATAATGGGCTTGTTCCCATTACCTGACATGATATTATCCAGCCTGTTGACAATGTCCCCAACACCAGCTCCAGGGAAGCACACTCTGTCTCTCATCTTATTCCTATTGCAAAAAGCACGGTCAATATATCTTACCTGAGAGTCACCAACCACAAGAATGCGCTTACCTCCATTAGCAGGGGCAGTAGTACCCTTACCTTCACTGGCCACTGAAGTACATTCATCCTGAAGAACAGAGAAGCGATTTCCTACCTTCAGATCTTCACTCTTAACTTTCCTTACTCTGATGCGCCTCCCATTACTGTGAACCACTCGCCACTTGTAGCAGGTGCTGGGCTGCACCTCACTGCTGGTAGCCGTTGCTACCTCCCCAACTACAGCCTCCTCACAGCGAGAGACAGACTGCACCTCACTGCTAGAAGCCTCATTTCCCACAACTCCAGCCACCTCACACTCTCTCCCAGACCCATTGAGGTGGACCTTCAGCCTCCTAATCTCCTCCTGGAGAAGCAAGACCTCCTCCTTCAACTCTCCAACCTCAATTTTTAAAACACTGCAGAAGCAAGCCATGCTTTGTAACCGTCCACGCTAATCCCCAAAGCAGCTCAGGGTCTGTGACCTAACGTGACGACTGACCACTGACCACTGACCAATCCACTGACCACCGATGATTCTTTTCAAATCGCTTGTTCTCTCTTGGCTGAAATGCTGCTGTATACTAACGACCCCTTTCAAGGCAGGTGAAATTACAGACCCATTAGCGGGAAAACACAGCTGTTCTGGACGAATTGTGATTAGTTGCTAGTGCAGGTATCATTGATGTATTTGCCATAACTGAGACGTGGTTTAATTCAAAAAGTCGGGACATGCCTGCGGAATGTCACATTCAGGGTTTTAAATTGTTCCAAGTAGATAGAGGTATCGGGAAGTGGGGTGGGGTTGCATTGTATGTCCGAGATCGCTTGAACTGCTGTATAAAAACGGGTATTAAGTCTGAAGCAACACATGCAGAGTCTGTTTGGATAGAATTTTCAGAGGGGCATGCAAAATTGATTTTAGGTGTGATATACCGTCTCCCAAACTTAGATAGGGACCAAGGGAAATTACTTTGGGAGGAAATTGTTAAGGCTACAAGGCACGATAATGTAGTAATTCTAGGAGACTTTAACATTAGTCATATTGATTGGAATTTCTTGACTGGGAATTTAGAATCATGCGACTTCTTAGAAGTAGTTCAAGATTGTTTTTTGAAGCAGTTTGTG
>NC_091292.1:49215142-49286506 GCF_038502225.1 Cherax quadricarinatus | reverse complement strand
TTAGGGTAACTATCAGGACAATTAATTGCATTATGGCCACGGAAACCACAGTTGTAACAAATCCGCTGACTATGGTTACTGAATGTACTATGAATACTACGAGGTTTATAATGACTCTTTAGACTGGTCCTTGGTGATCGCTGAGATGGTTGACGACCACGATTTGTCGCTGTGGCGCAAACAAGAGGTGGTGCAGACTGAGGCATAGGTGTGAAATTACTTTTGATACATGGGAAAGTACCCTGGGGGCACAAGGAACGTTCATGATTTAGGGCTGTAAGGGGTTCCATCGTCACAGTTGGAGGATTGGCCTCATAAGCACACACGGAAGCAGGCGGCATTAGTTCTTTGATTGTTCCAAAAGCTGCTATTTTAGCAAACGATGCTGTGGATGGTTTATCCTCGTCAGGGACAAAAGCTGAGGACTGGACAGCATTGATAAATGATGATAAAAGTTTGTCTAATCTAACAGCAAAGGCACTCAACGATTCATTAGTCATGGGTGTAGCATTCACTAGTTCCCGAAGAACGACATATGGATCAGCTGTTTTTACTGGTAAGAGGAAAGAACGAATCAGTTCCTCATATTGTGACCACTTAATAAGATTCCTGAAGTCTCGCATATCAAGGAGATCAACAACGTGAACAGCAGCAGGGGACAGATGAAGAGCTTCTTTCGCAAGTCTGATAAGACTTTCCTCTGAAGGAGGACCGTTAACTAGAGCATTAACACGAGAACGAATGGCAGTAAACCATGCTTCAAGACTATGTACATGGCCATTGAATAAAGGTAACGCATCAAGGGAATCACGAGTAAAACTGTAGTGTCTCAGTGTCTGGGTCGGTCTGTCAGTCCATAAGGAACTGTGAGGACTGATGACAGGAGCAGCAGTAGCCTGAGAGTGTCGCCATTCACTAAAGTATCACTTGGCGGTATGTGAGGCATAATGGCAAAGAAGTTGCACAAGAACAAATAAGGCAAAAATAATGAACAATAAAAATGATATAAAATGTTAAAATTAAAATAAAAAAGATGTAACTAATTCTGCAGAAGTAATAAAAAAAATGTCTAAGATACACTGCAAGAGGAAGAACAACTCAATGTAAAGGACTGCTGGACAAGATAAAAAATTACATTGAAATTTACAAGTAAAAATATTACTGGAGACTGAATTAAATGCAAAATGAGCTGTCTGTACTCTTGCTAATACAGAAATTAACTAATAAAATTGTAAATCAATGTAAAAAGTATAAAATAAAATCACTAAATTTTATGCAACGAGAGATAACTGGGAAATTTAAATATTTTCTAAGAATGCATAAACACAATTAAAATATAATACAAAGACAACATGAAAATAATAAAATGAAAAACAAGACACTCAAACATTAATGAACTGAGAATAATAATGAATAAAAATAACAATAAAAGAAAATAATTCACTGCAGAACAAGTGCAACAAAATAAGGTGTAGAAATAATCAATGTAGCAATAAAGTTACACTGGGAAAATGCAGGTTAAATAATAAAATAAAAATATGAAGAAAAACTGATTGAACACTTTAACTCTTAATTGTAAATTAGACAAAACAATTTACTCAAACAGAGTGAAGAAAACACTTTACGTTAAAAAAGAAATTGAAATTACACTAAGAGTGAATTTGTTCAAAGAAATATGAAAAATATGAATAAAAATAAAACAAGAAACAAAACTGGAAGTGTAACACTTACAAGTGGCGGGGCATACAACACTTACAAGTGGCGGGGCACACACAACATATTCAGTTATTCATTTTTTTTAGTATATTCTTACAACGAAATCTTGCTGTGACTGATACGACAAAAATTGCTGGCAAAAATAATGGTACACAAGTCTGCGAAAAGATCAGGGAATGAGACACTGCTGGTGTACGAAAAAAAAGGTACACATAGAAATAAATGGATAATTTGGTATACGACAAATACTGGAAAATACAATGCTGAAAGAACACAAGATAAAGACTTGACTTAAGAAATCGTAATGACACGATTGCAAATAAACCATACCCCCGGCCGGGATTGAACCCGCGGTCATAGAGTCTCAAAACTCCAGCCCGTCACGTTAGCCACTAGACCAGCTAGCCACAATAAGATTCATCCAACTAGGTATATTTCTACACCATAGGAAAGTTAGCACAGGCACCTCTGTGACCACAAATGCAAGTTTTTTAACACAAGATAAAATAAAAAAAATTGAATTATTTCACACGGAGTGACTGACTGGTACACTACAGAATAATACTTACTACAGACAGAGAGTAGCATAAAAAAAACACAGATAAAAATTATGAGATGAGCGATAACACTGAAAAATATTTAAAAAATAATGAGTCAAAGAAACACTGAGTCTACACTGAAAACACAAAGCTTAGAGTACACAAAATTCACTAGAAATGTCTCACACACGGAAATGTCTTTAAGTGCAAGAAAAATGTCTCTAGAAAATTATCACTGAAGTCTGGAGTTTCTACTCCAGACTTCGGTGATAATTTTCTAGAGACATGACTAGTGATGAGGATGACTAGTGATGAGGGTAAGACGTCCTGTGCGGTGATGACGCCTCCTACACTCACACTGTCGTCGGAAGAAATGCGCTTTCTCGGTGAACTCACATAACTGGCTTTATCGTTGGTGCTCAGCTACAATCTCTTGACCAATTATGTGAGCCAAAACAGTACTAGGAACCGGTACAAGGGTGGAAAAAGAAAAACCCCACAGGTAGATGAGGTGGGTAGCGGGTGGTGGTGGTGGTTGTGGTGGTGGGGGCAGCGGAGCAAGCTGGCCCTGTGCGCTCTCACTGCCACGCACTTCTCACCACGCACAAGGTGGCTTAACTAAATCACAATGCCACAGGGATGATGAAGACCACTCTTACCAGCATCCAAGCACAAGCGATATATGAGACAATACTTCAGAGGAACTTGCGTGGCTTACTTCTCTCTCTCAGCTGGGTTAGGAAGCTGGGCTGGCTGACTGGCTTAACCCACGAGAATGGCTGACTGGAAGACGTGTAACGATGTGCACAGCAATGAAGGAGCAGGTGGATGACAGGAGACAGGCTGGATGGTAGGCTGAGGCAGGCTGACTAGCGTTCACTTCCACAGTCTGGCTTAATGACTGGCTTAATTGCAAAACCCGGGTCAACCCCTCGGAGATTGAAGCAATTAGCACACGAACTAAGCCAGGAAGCTTGAAAAATGGCTGCAGCAGGCTTGCAGGCTGGAGTACACAGGGTGGTGTGGTGAGGGTAAGCTGCTAGCTGGAGGTGGCTGAGACGGTTCACCTCTGACCTGCCGGCAACCCACAAACAGTTTTCTAACGTTTGAAATACCCTTAAATCCACGCCCACACTGGTGCCACCATTTGTCATGTGGGTTTCTTTAACGTGGATGGGGTAAGAATACTCACGTAGGCTGGTAGTACATATAATATAACGGAAGTATGGGTAGCACCAACAGCCGACCTGCCTCTCTCTGCTGCCTATCTTCGACTGACCCACAGTGCCTATGGGTGAGGGTGTTTGAAATCCTGCTATGGTCAGCAGCAATATGAATACAGTCAATGATTCACACAGACGGTTGGTAGTGAGTCATCTACTGGTACACTGGTTACTGGTAACTGGTTACTAGGAACTCGTACTACTACTGAGAATGGTGGCATAGTGGTGCTGGTGTTTCTTCAGTTTTGCCGAAAAGTAGCTGACTGACAATAATTGTCCCGCTACTTCTTGCAGTAACACAGCCCCAACACCAGTTTCACTGGCATCTACTTGTAGAGAAAATGGCAATGTGAAATTAGGACTAGCCAGCACAGGAGCACTTGTAAGCAAAGCTTTTACATGTTCAAATGCCCTCTGACACTTCATATCCCACACAAATGTATGCTTGGGGCTAGTCAGGTCAGTGAGTGGAGAGATCATCTTTGACAAATTTGGACAGAACTTTCTATAAAATGTTACCATGCTCACAAAACGCATAACCTCCTTCCGGGTCTTTGGTACAGGATAATTGTCTATAGCCTCCACCTTGGCATTCACTGGGGCCACCTTTCCCTGGCCAATAACATGTCCTAGAAAAGTTACCTGGGCTTGCCCGTAAACACTCTTTGCCAAATTAACTGTGAGCTGAGCACCAGCGAGCCTAGAGAAAAGCTCTCTTAGCTGCCACACATGCTCTGTCCAACAGTCGCTAAAATTAACCAGGTCATCAATATAACACCTCACACCCTTAAGGCCATGTATAACTTCCTGCATTCTGCGTTGAAAACAGGAGGGTGCATTACGAAGCCCAAAGGGGAGAACTTTGTACTAAAAAAGCCCATCTGGTGTTACAAAAGCAGAGATGTCACTGGCACATGGGGTTAAAGGTACCTGGTAATAACCCTTCAACAGGTCTAACTTACATATTTAGCTCCCCCCACTGCATCAATGACATCATCCATTCTGGAAAGAGGAAAACAATCGGCCTTAGTTATTAAATTAACCTTACGGTAGTCAGTGCACATCCTCATGGTGCCATCTGGTTTGGGAACCATCAGACAGGGGGATGCCCACTCACTCTCGCTTGGTATTATTAAATCATTGTCAAGTAGAAATTTCACCTCCTTCTCCATACTTTTTCTCTTTTGTGGGTTCATTCTGTAAGGGACCTCCCGAATTGGTTCAGCTTCCCTTACATCTATATCATGGGACTTCAGCTTGCTTACACGAGGGATATCCCCAAACAAATCCTCAAAATTCCAGAGAAGCGAATACTGAGAGGAATTTACAAGGTGGACAAGGACAGGATGTTCCAGAGATTGAACACAGTAACAAGGGGACACAGTTGGAAGTTGAAGACACAGATGAATCACAGGGATTGTTGAGATTTTGGCCTTACCTGCTGTGTTTATTATATATATATATAATGAACACTTAGCTGATAAATGACAGCAAATCGTCTACACAGCCGCCCCTGCAGACGAGGTCTAGAAGCTGTCGAAACCATCACAACAGTGGGCTGTCAAGAGATACAATTTGTAAGTATAAATTACCCCTAGGGGGTGTTATGTCAGCATATTTCATTCGATGATGGCTGACGAATACTTACTTGTTTGGACTCAAAAGTCCACACCTTACTGCCGATTATAGGTTGATTACAAACTCCTTGTGACTCAAGAATTGCGCAATCCCCCGATCTACAAGAAATTCGTAACATACCTTGCTCTTTGTAACGTGAGCTATGGTGTTCTCAACACCTTCGACAGGTATCGGTGACTTGATAGAAGCTGAAGTGTCTTTGGATGTCCACGTCTTCCATTGTCTAGGAAACGCACACTGGTACACTATGTTCCACAAGGTTTGTCTTTATTGTTCACAATGTATCACAAGAGAAGCTGATCACACTTCTCTTAAGAGTTTATTGTGTTTTGTGAGACACTTTATTAACACTAACGCACAGATCAGTGTCCTTTGCTGGTTATCCTGGCGTCAGTGTGACTCTCTCTAGAGTCAAAAGTAATCTGCCAGACGCCACAGGGCTCCATGCCGTCACTGCCCCCAGCACAAAAAAAAAATGCTGACCTAGTACCTTGCATCCTTGTCACCTAGATGAAGCAAAGCAGAATGTTTGTTTCTTGCTGTCTTAATCATAAACAACAATGTACACTATCTTTACTATGGTAATAAAGTGGGAGCAGGATTTTCCTTAATTGTCCTGCTAAGTAAGAGATGTACTGTCTCTTATAAAAATACACGTTGCAACACCGCTGCAAGGAGCAGAGGTCACTTGACTTACGTGGCATAGCATCTGTGATCAATTACTCACTCTAGCAGTAAACAAGACGCTCGCCCCTTCTGAGTGGCCCCTCAGGGCTGAGAGGGCTGAAGGGGGCTGAAGGGGGCTGATACCCCCCTCCTGGAGAAAATTTCTCCACACTGGGGGGCGGCGGAGGTTCGCTGCAGGTGAACTATTCATCACTTAACATTAATTTAATTTTCTCACTCGCCACCACTGCTGCTTGTCTTTTCTGAACAGCTTTAGTCTGTGTGGTTTCTGGAGAATCACTAATTTTGTTTTCAACACTGTGTAATTCTAACGGCACTAGTTTATTTATTGTCCGCTTATTCACTACACCTTTGCTCAAAACATCAACTGTCCTGATGATTCCATTTGCATCAGGATATATGGTCACAATTTTTCCAAGTGGCCATTGGGACCTCGGACCATCATTGTCAATAATCACTATGTCACCAGGTCTTAAGGACTTATGATTTTCAGGAACACCAGCTCCATAGAAGTGTTCTCTCAATGAGGTGAGATAGTCTTCTCGCCAAATTTTCTCCCAACGTTCAATCACTTTATTAAGGTGTTTGAATTTACGTCTGAGTTGCTCAGGTTCGAAATAAGTAGGATCCTCTATGATTTCTTTATCATTCATGGGAGGAACAGGTTCGAGCCTTCTGCCATGGAGTAAATGAGATGGACTTAACACTTCTAAATTGTCCAGATCATCGGTAACATAAGTTAGAGGTCTGTTGTTGACTCTATTTTCTATTTCAGTCACAACTGTACGGAATTCTTCTAAGTCTATTCTCTGACGATGAAGAGTCTTCCTTAAACAACGTTTTACAATGCCGATCATTCTTTCATAAAATCCGCCGTGCCATGGAGATTTAGGAGGAATGTATCTCCAACGACATCTGCGTTGATTCAGCATCTGTTGTACTTCTGGTTGATCAAAGATCTTGCTTATATAAGCAGCACCAGCAACAAAGTTCGTTGCATTATCTGAAATCATCAGTCTGGGACATGCCCTTCTGGCTGCAAACCTTCTGAATAATTTGATAAAAGTTTCAGCAGACATGTCAGTGGCTACTTCTAGATGTACTGCTCTAGTTGTAGCACAAGTGAACAAACAGATGTACACCTTGATGGGAACTTTGTCAACTGTTTTGGTTAAAATTATTGGTCCAGTGTAATCTACACCTGTCACCTCAAATGGAGTGATATGACAAACTCTTTCAGAGGGATATGGAGGTGGACCTGGATACTGACATACTCGCATATCGTAGTGACGACAAGTAATACAGTCCTTTATTTGTTTTTTCACACTTTGTCGACCTTGAGGTATCCAGTAGGATTGTCGTATATGACAAAGTGTGTCAGCTACCCCACCATGTAACACGTTACTGTGGGCGTTTTGCACAATCAGTTTTGTTAGCCAATGATTCTTGGGGATCAATATTGGATGTATGGCTTCTTTAGGTAGTGAAGAATTATGAATTCTTCCTCGACATCTTATAATCTTTTCTGAGTCGAGATAAAGTCCTAAAGAATTAATCATAACAGGTTTCTTTGGGGATTTATCTTGTGTTTCTAGAAATTTATATTCTTTAGAGAACACATCTTTCTGTATTAGTTTCACCCAGTATTTAATGGGTTCAAGACATTCATAATCAGGTTTAATTCCTTTAATGAATTTAAAGACAAGAGCTGTAACTCTTAAGAGTTTACCCAAAGATGAGTAATTAGATCCATCAATGACTATTTCTGTTGTGTCTGCAGTATTTACACAACTTATTTCTGCTGTGTTCAAGCAGACTGTTTCTTCTGGCATAATGTGAGCTTTTTGCTGAGGCCAGTTATTTTCATTAGAGAGCCAGTTCGGTCCGTGGAGCCATAATTTATTATCCACAAATTTCTTGAGTGGGACACCACGTGACAACATGTCAGCTGGATTCTCTTGGGTAGAGACGTGTAGAAAGAGATAATCTCTCTGCATCTCTTTTATTTCTGCTACTCTGTTCTGTACATAGACCAACTTACTCTTATTATTTCTTAACCACTGGAGAACTGCCTCATTATCACTCCAGATCACGGTTTTCTCAATAGTGAGATGATCAAGTACTTTGTTGAGATAGACAGCTAATTTTGTACCTACATAGAGTGCTGTCAGTTCCAATTGTGGTACTGTTCTGACCTTCAAGGGTGCTACCCTGGCCTTTGAAGTAATTAGTGTACTTCCTTCAGCATTACTCATGTAAGCTACAGCGCCATAACCTCTGGTTGACGCATCACAGAACACATGTAATGTGTACTTGTTTCCCTCTTGACCTATTTGTCTGGGAAATTTAATTTGATGAAGTTGTTTAAACTCCCTGGATATTTCATCCCATGCTTGACTCATTTCTAGAGGCAAGTTCTCATCCCATCCAATTTTGAGTTTCCATGCATCTTGCATAAGCATTTTACCCTTTATGGTAATTGGTGAGACGAGTCCTAGAGGATCAAAACATTGTGATACCTCTGACAGTAAACTACGTTTAGTGAGTGTACTGCATGATTTATTGTTTATCCTTTTGAGACTCAAAGTATCTTCCTGTGTGTTCCAATTAAGTCCCAGCATATTGTTGCAATCAGGAATTTCAGTTTCAGGGAAATCTTCTTTGATAAGTTCCCTTAATTGCTTTGAATTTGTATTCCACATCCTTAGAGGCATATTTGCTTCTTTCATCTCCTTGTTAGCTTCTCTGTATAAGGATTTCAAATCCTCCTCTTTATTCACAGTACCTTGAAGATTGTCCACATAGAAACTTTTCTTTAAGACTTCTTTGAAGGGACTTTCAGATTTCTTCAAATGTGTATTTAGAGTAGCTTCTAGTAAGAATGGAGAAGATGTTGCACCAAATAATACTGATTTAAAACGATAAGTTTTCACAGGACTTTGAGGATCATGTGGATTTTCAGGCCACAAGAATCGAGTATAATCTCTATCTATTTCTTGTAGTCCTACTCTTAAGAAAGCTTTGGAAATATCAGCCGTGTAGGCATATGGGTTTGTGCGAAATTTCATAAGCACGTCTCCAAGCTTCTCAGTTAGTGAGGGTCCGGTCATCAGTCATTAAGACTTGCTACATCTTTATTTGCACGTGCGCTGCAATTATATACAACACGTAGTGGAGTGGTTTCAGAATCTTTTCTGACTCCATGGTGTGGGAGATAATGAGCGTTTGTCTTCAACTTATCTTCGACTATTTCCTCAATGAATTTATTGTCCAACTGTTCTTGTATGATATTATCATAGACAGTCAGTAACTCTGAATTCTTCCTGAGCTCATGTATTTGTGCTTTCATCTGTCCGAAAGCCATGCGATAATTGCTAGGCAGATGTGGTGGATTTAATTTCCATGGTAACCTAACCCAATACTGTCCATCTTTATATTTGACAGTGTCCAAATATTGGTTATAAGTCTGAGACTCTTGTGGGCTTGGTTTATTTACATCAATACCTATCGCATCTAAATCCCACAACTTATCAACTGGTTCATTCATTTCTTCCAGTAATGATAATTTTTGCTGTGGTACATGATCAGCGGTTATTCTCGTAACTAGTACATTTTCCACTGAATCAATATCAGCTTCTTTCCCACTTTGAGAGGGAATGGGACCACATATCATGTGGCCTCCTGCTGTTTTCAGCAAGTGAACATCATGTTTACTTACTATATTTTGCACAAAACAGTGATAATAATCACTTCCAATGATTAAATCAATTGGACTAATTGTATCCGTCTGTATGTCAGGACAGGCTAACTTGACCTTAGCTGCTTTCAGTGCTGCAACTGTTTCCTTTAATCCCTGGATCTGCACAGACTTAGGCAAATCATCTACTACCACAGCTTCTACTGTCTTTTTCCTGTTTCCTAGACCAACAGTGATTCTGGCTAGGTCATATGTCTGTTTACCAGAATTGTGGAAAAAACCAGCTATATCTAACTGTATTTTGGCATAGGGTTGTTTATTCAGTTTCTGCAACACTGATCTTCTTATGAAGGACCTTTGTGAGCCTTGATCAAATAGTGTTAGCATATTGGTTTTGTGTAATTTATTAGATAACTCAACTCGAGCTATCGGGAGAGCAGTTGCTTTAAACTTATCTCTCACATTTAATGCTGTTGCTTGTTGACTTCCTGATTCTGTGGAAGTCTGCTGCTGTTCAGCAAAAGTATTTGGGCATAATGCTGTATGATGCATACCCTTGCATTTAAAACACTTCTTCAGTGAGCATTTTCCTCCCTTGTGTTCACCTAAACACTTGATGCATCTTTTCAGCTGATGAACACGTTGTTTACGTGCCTCCATTGATGTGTATTGACTACAATACTGTGCCCAATGTGTTCCATCACAAAGTACACATTTTGGAGTACGTTTATGTATGACAGTCTGTTTACTGTCTATTGTATTCACAGCTTGATAAATGCCTATATGGGATTTCCCATTATGTGGTTTAGTGGGAGTAGGTATACTCTTTTTATACTGAGTTGAAGGTTTATTATCCACTGGATTTGTGGATTTTTCATCTTGTCTCGTTGCTTGCATGCATGAAACTATTGTTTGTAAACCATTGCTAATTTCCTCACAAGTGAAATAGCGTTTATTGAACATAATATTTAATCGTTCAATAGTTTGTGGTGACAACTTATCTTGTACAATACCACTGATAAACCAATCACATTGTCTTAGGTCATATTTAGCACCTAGAGATCTGAGACTATTGTCTAATGTAATTCTAAATGCCTGTAAGTCTGAAAAACAATGTTTGGGTGGCTTCAAGCTTGATATTAAGACTGCATGTCTAACTCTAGCCTTGTCAGCATCGAAGTAATTGTCTGCTAAGACACGTAAGGCTATTTGATAATTGCCTTTAACCACCGGAAATGACTTAATCAGTTCATAGGGTTCTCCCTTCACAAGACATTTAAGATAATTAAACTTAGCAATCTCATCTATGTCAGTTCGTGAATTTACTATGGATTGAAAACCACTAATGAATTCTTCATAATTATGACCTTGGAAAATAGGTAATGACAATGTAGGTAAGCTTGGTAATGGGACACTTGTTGTTGTTACAGGTGTAACAGGTGTTTGACCACTAGTAGTAGGTCTCTGTGACAGAGTTTTACGGCAGATAGCCTGTACTCCTGTCCACCTTAATTGTTGATCACTAAAAGTATCCAAAACATTTTTAATTTCATCTTCAGATGGATCTGATTCAAGAAATTTATTTTCATAATGTGTATAGTTTGAATTAATTATTTCCAGGCGCTGTGTAAATAATCCAAACTTGACCTCAAGATCATCAAAATCTATGTTTGTATCTTGAGTTAATCCTAGACAGACTGAAATTAGATTTTCTAATTGTGTAATCTTAGTCTGTAAAGACTGAAACTGAGTTTTCAAACAAGCCATTTTAATGGTATACTGAAAATTCTAGCACCACACTTAGAGTGTTTATAAAACACTGTACTGCTATAGACAGCTGAGTTTTTGTTATGCTTAAGTCAGCAATAATCGAGTCAGACACTACTGACCCACTAAGCTTAACCTCAGGGTCAATGACCATGAAGGGTACAGGGTACATGTGTCTGGTGTTTATGGCTTAGAGTTTGCGGTGTCAGCCTGACCATGATGATTAATCGTAAATAACGATGTTATACACTTCATTCACTATACACTATAAATGTCACTGTATAACTGTAATCACACGTGAATATTACTTACACATATATAAATTTCACTGTTAATATATATTTGAAAGCTTACACTTTATATATAAGTTCCTTTAATATAACAGGTAGATCTATAAGAAACAAACTTTAACACAATCTTGTCTCTTAATTTCTGTCTATAAACATTATAAACACTATGTGTATATATATACACTCAGACAAACATCATCACTTGGGTGTTGTCTTAATCAGCGATTTCGCCAGATTGGAGCAGTTGATGGAGGGTGCAGGATACCATCCCCCGTCTTCTTGTTGGGTGAGTCACCCAGCTCCCGTTTTCGTTGGGTGAACGCTGGGTGAGCGCCCGTTTTCTTTTGGCTGCCCATTCTCTGTGATTGAGTCTGGAGGGACTCATTTATACTGATTTATATTGTAAAACACTAGTTTTACAGCTTTTTTCGAAGGACCTTGGCTCGTAGGTTATTTGTACACTGTAGTACAACATATTTGGACCACAGTGTGGTCTTTATCCAGTTCGAAGGACCAAAACTCTGTTGAGATTTTGGCCTTACCTGCTGTGTTTATTATATATATATATAATGAACACTTAGCTGATAAATGACAGCAAATCGTCTACACAGCCGCCCCTGCAGACTAGGTCTAGAAGCTGTCGAAACCATCACAACAGTGGGCTGTCAAGAGATACAATTTGTAAGTATAAATTACCCCTAGGGGGTGTTATGTCAGCATATTTCATTCGATGATGGCTGACGAATACTTACTTGTTTGGACTCAAAAGTCCACACCTTACTGCCGATTATAGGTTGATTACAAACTCCTTGTGACTCAAGAATTGCGCAATCCCCCGATCTACAAGAAATTCGTAACATACCTTGCTCTTTGTAACGTGAGCTATGGTGTTCTCAACACCTTCGACAGGTATCGGTGACTTGATAGAAGCTGAAGTGTCTTTGGATGTCCACGTCTTCCATTGTCTAGGAAACGCACACTGGTACACTATGTTCCACAAGGTTTGTCTTTATTGTTCACAATGTATCACAAGAGAAGCTGATCACACTTCTCTTAAGAGTTTATTGTGTTTTGTGAGACACTTTATTCACACTAATGCACAGATCAGTGTCCTTTGCTGGTTATCCTGGAGTCAGTGTGACTCTCTCTAGAGTCAAAAGTAATCTGCCAGACGCCACAGGGCTCCATGCCGTCACTGCCCCCAGCACAAAAAAAAAACGCTGACCTAGTACCTTGCATCCTTGTCAACTCCTCGATGAAGCAAAGCAGAATGTTTGTTTCTTGCTGTCTTAATCATAAACAACAATGTACACTATCTTTACTATGGTAATAAAGTGGGAGCAGGATTTTCCTTAATTGTCCTGCTATGTAAGAGATGTACTGTCTCTTATAGAAATACACGTTGCAACACCGCTGCAAGGAGCAGAGGTCACTTGACTTACGTGGCATAGCATCTGTGATCAATTACTCACTCTAGCAGTAAACAAGACACTCGCCCCTTCTGAGTGGCCCCTCAGGGCTGAGAGGGCTGAAGGGGGCTGAAGGGGGCTGAAGGGGGTTGATACCCCCCTCCTGGAGAAAATTTCTCCACAGGGATGTTAGGAAGTATTTCTTCAGCCACAGAGTAGTCAGTAAGTGGAATAATTTGGGAAGCGATTTAGTGGAGGCAGGATCCATACATAGCTTTAAGCAGAGGTATGATAAAGCTCAGGGTTCAGGGAGAGTGACCTAGTAGCGATCAGTGAAGAGGCGGGGCCAGGAGCTCGGATTCGACCCCTGCAACCTCAACTAGGTGAGTACACACACACACAAACACACACACAAACACATACACACACACACACACACACACACACACACACACACACACACACACACATAGAGTTGTAAGGCAGTGGAATAGCCTAGAAAATGACGTAGTGGAGGCAGGAACCATACACAGTTTTAAGACGAGGTTTGATAAAGCTCATGGAGCGGGGAGAGAGAGGGCCTAGTAGCAACCGGTGAAGAGGCGGGGCCAGGAGCTAGGACTCGACCCCTGCAACCACAAATAGGTGAGTACACACACACACACACACACACACACACACACACACACACATACACACACACACAGGAGCTCGGACTCGATCCCTGCAACCTCAGCTAGGTGAGTACACACGCACACACAAATGCACACAAACACACACACACACACACACACACACACACACACACACACACACACACACACACACACACACACACACACACACACACACACACACACGTGGTAATGCTTTATTTACAGCTAGCAAAGTCAGGGTATTTCTCCAGAATGGTCTGTAATATACCACTGTGGATAAAATACTTTGCCATTTCTTGGACATTTCTGAGTGAGTTGTCTCTAAATTCATTAATTTTATCGCACTCCAGTACATAATGACGCAGGGTGTGACAAAAGTCCACCTGGAAAAGTTTACATTCGTTTGGTCTACATCTGATGGTGATGATTTAACCTACCAAAGAAACTTGTAACCCAGTCGGAGCCGGGCGGTAATGACATCCAAGAGTCTGCTTATTTTGTTGGATGCACTATAGACACGTGGTTCCTCCTGCATGATAGAATGATGATAGATGGACTGACTGGTGTCAATCTCCCTGAGTCTTAAGTCAATAAAATTCAGTTGAAGTTCTTTTCGTATTATTGTTCTCAAACTACTAACTGACAAGCCAAGATTGTAATCTACTCCCTCTTTGAAAGCATACAACTTAGCCAGTTCATCAGTTCTATCATTCATCTGAAGAACAATGTGAGATGGAATCCACATCATGTGCACTCTGACTCCACTGTCCACAGTCTTACCATACCTGTGTCTGGCTTCTGACACAAACATGCCACAATTTATGCTTAATGAGTTGAGAGCATTTATGGATGACAGAGAATCAGTTACAATTAAACTGTCAATCTTAGATACATAGATGCATTTCAGTGCAAGGAGTATGGCAAACAGTTCTGTCTGAAGGGTAGAGGCCCAATTATTGATGCGTGCTCCAATTTCTTTAAGAGAGCCATCACTCTGTACGACAACAGCAGCACAACCAGCTGCACCATTGGATTGGTGAACAGAACCATCAACGTAAATAATTTGCGAGAGTGTGTGCTGTGTGACTAAGTTATCAATACAGCTTAAGGCATCATGTTTGGCTTCAAGGTGAAGTTTTGGTTGTGTAACGCGACTTACGTTATTGAGTGAGCTTCTGGCTCCAGACGTGGTTTCCTTGTTTGACCAGGGATACCAGCACTCCTTTGTCCATCGAAATACCTTACGTAAAATTGACGTGACACCGCATGACAGCGTGTCTTTAGTCCTCACTGGATTTTTCCTGGGCCCTGGCGAACAGTAGTATGACCTTGCCAACAGATAGAATTAAGGGTAACAGAATTGGTCAGACCGCTCACCCCTCATCCCTTACATAGGACGAATGAACTAGCCAGTGCCTGGGCTGCTATACCTTGTTATGACAATCCTCCCAGTACCACACAGGAGAAATTATCGTACAAATATGATGCAAGGGAGAGACTTATTTGTTTTATGTTCAGCAAGGAAGATGACTGTAACATTCCTTTTACTAACTTTGAACTTGATGCAGCACTAAGGGCAACGCCACGTCGCCTAGTGAGGATGGTATTACAACATATTCAGATTGCTATGTCAAGTACCAGGTATACCATCCGTTACTTTAATTATATAACATAAACTATGTAACTGGGGAGCTTCCTAAATCTTTGACCAACAACCTTATCATTCCCATTTCAAAGCCCAGTCAACAAAATACATTTCGCCCAATATTTCTTACAAGCTGCTTGTGTAAAACATTCGAGAGGATGATTGTTAATCGTCTCATGTACAGAATAAAACAATTTTTGTCTCCTCGGTTGCATGGTTTCATGCATGGAAGGAGCGTGCATCTCACCCTGCACACTGAAAGCTCATACACTACCTTCCTTGACCTTAAATCATCTTATGTCGTAGCCAACCGACATGTAATCATTAGTAAGCTTGCCAGAATGGATGTTGGAGGATGGCTTCGCCGCTGGATTAAAGGCTACCTGTCCAACAAAGTCGTCTGTGTTGTTCAAGGGGCATAGAAGTATAACTAAAGACTTTGAATTAGGAACCCCACAGGGAGGTGTGCTCAGTCCCACCCTATTCAATATTCTAATTAATCACTTACTTAATGCTATGCCTAGCCAGCCCCGTCATTATATGATTAGTTTTGCTGATCATATAATGATTCACACCACTGGATTTTCCAACACCCAAAACATTCTTAATTCTGTCCTAGCTTCTTGTTAGGTTGGGTTGATAATCTCTATTTATAAAACATAGATACTCAACAGGCGTCCTCCTCGACAGAGAGGCGCAGTTCGCTAGATCCAGTTGCATGATGGGTTTCTTATAGAAAATGTAACCATATCAAGAATTTGAGGTCCTACTACTTGGAACTGTTGTAACGAGACTTTGTCACCAATATAAAGAAAGGCTGAGAGCACTTAGAGTTGTGAAAAGTTTTCACCCCGGGTATGGTGTTAATGTTAAAATTGTTAAAACGATGTATCCTGCTTATATTAGATCATTGGTTGATTATGCTGCGCCACTACTTGCTCTTGTGCCTGACTGGAAGCTTGGAGGGCTGGAAAAACTGCAGAACGCAGCAATGAGGTTCATTCTAGGATGCCCTCGTACTGCCAAAAAATTAAATATGCAGAGATCGTAATACTGAAAGAAATACTCTAATTGGGGTTAATTTACTCAGCAAGCCCATTCAAACCCCTGCACAGAAGCCCTCCAAACATTCCTCAGCACTGGTGAACACCCCTCTAGATGGAGCAAAAGAACTGGAACCGACCTCCTCACGAACCAGATACATGATCTATGTCAAGTAAGGCAACATCGGCACTTCTCCGCTCCATGGAATGTATTCCATTCCAATCTATCATCCCTCAATTTCCCCCCAAAATACTTCTTAAATCACAACCTAAGCTTTGCCTTGAAGCCAAACAGGATAACTTAAGCTGTATTGATAACTTAATCACACAGCACACTCTTTTACAAAATATTTACGCTGATGGATATGTTCATCAATCCACTGGTGCAGCTGGTAGTGCTGCTGTTGTCATACAGAGTGATGGCTCTCATCAAGAAATTGGAGCACGCATCAATAACTGGGCCTCTACCCTTCAAACAGAACAGTTTGCCATACTCCTTGGACTCAAATGCGTCCATGTATCTATGGTTGACACTTTAATTGTAACTGATTCTTTGTCATCCATAAATGCTCTCAATTCATTGAGTATATACTGTTACTTGCTCGTGACAGAAGCCAGACACATATTGTAAGATTGTGGAGAGTGGAGTCAGAGTGGGCATGCTGTGGATTCCATCTCAAACTGTTCTTCAGATGAATGATAGAACTGTATGCTTTCAAAGAGGGAGTAGATTACAATCTTGGCTTGTCAGTTAGTAGTTTGAGAACAATAATACGAAAAGAAATTCAACTGAATTTTATTGACTTAAGACTCAGGGAGATTGACACCGGTCAGTCCATCTACAACTGTGTGTGTGTGTGTACTCACCTAATTGTACTCACCTAATTGTGGTTGCAGGGGTCGAGACTCAGCTCCTGGCCCCGCCTCTTCACTGATCGCTGCTGGGTCCTCTCTCTCTCTGCTTCCTGAGCTTTGTCATACCTCTTCTTAAAACTATGTATGGTTCCTGCCTCCACTACTTCACTTGCTAGGCTATTCCACTTGCTGACAACTCTATGACTGAAGAAATACTTCCTAACGTCCCTGTGACTCGTCTGAGTCTTCAGCTTCCAGTTGTGACCCCTTGTCCCTGTGTCCCCTCTCTGGAACATCCTATCTCTGTCCACCTTGTCTATTCCCCGCAGTATCTTGTATGTCGTTATCATGTCTCCCCTGACCCTTCTGTCCTCCAGTGTCGTCAGTCCGATTTCCCTTAACCTTTCCTCGTACGACATTCCCTTGAGCTTTGGGACTAGCCTTGTTGCAAACCTTTGTACTTTCTCTAACTTCTTGACGTGCTTGACCAGGTGTGGGTTCCAGACTGGTGCTGCATACTCCAGTATGGGCCTAACATACACAGTGTACAGTGTCTTGAACGATTCCTTATTAAGGTATCGGAACGCTATTCTCAGGTTTGCCAGGCGCCCGTATGCTGCAGCAGTTATTTGGTTGATGTGTGCCTCCGGTGATGTGCTCGGTGTTATGGTCACCCCAAGGTCTTTCTCCCTGAGTGAGGTCTGTAGTCTTTGTCCACCCAGCCTATACTCTGTCTGTGGTCTTCTTTGTCCCTCCCCAATCTTCATGACTTTGCATTTGGCTGGATTGAATTCGAGAAGCCAGTTACTGGATAACATGTCCAGCCTCTCCAGGTCTCTTTGCAGTCCTGCCTCATCCTCGTCTGATTTAATTCTTCTCATCAACTTCACGTCATCTGCGAACAGGGACACTTCAGAGTCTATTCCTTCCATCATGTCGTTCACATATATCAAAAATAGCACTGGTCCTAGAACTGACCCCTGTGGGACCCTGCTCATAACAGGCGCCCACTGTGATACCTCTTCACGTACCATGACTCGTTGCTGCCTCCCTGTCAGGTATTCCCTTATCCATTGCAGTGCCCTCCCTTTTACATGCGCCTGATCCTCCAGCTTCTGCACTAATCTCTTGTGGGGAACTGTGTCAAAGGCCTTCCTGCAGTCTAGGAAAACGCAATCTACCCACCCCTCTCTCTCGTGTCTTACTTCTGTTACCTTGTCATAAAACTCCAGGAGGTTTGTGATACAAGATTTGCCTTCCATGAACCCATGCTGGTTTTCATTTATAATCTTGTTCCTTTCCAGGTGTTCGACCACTTTCCTCCTGATAATCTTCTCCATGACTTTGCACACAATACATGTCAGAGACACAGGTCTGTAGTTTAGTGCCTCGTTTCTGTTTCCTTTCTTAAATATGGGGACTACATTAGCTGTCTTCCATTTCTCAGGTAGTTGCCCAGTTTCAAGGGATGTGTTGAAGATTGTGGTTAGAGGCACGCACAGCATCTCTGCTCCTTCTCTAAGGACCCATGGGGAGATGTTGTCCGGTCCCATCGCCTTTGAGGTGTCAAGGTCACTTAAGAGCTTCTTCACCTCCTCCTCAGTTGTTCGTATGTCATCCAACACTTGTTGGTATATTCCCTCTTGATGTTCCCTTCTGTGCTGTCTTCCCACAGCCCTTCCTGTCTCTACTGTAAAAACTTCCTTAAATCTCCTGTTCAGCTCCTCACATACCTCCTGATCATTTCTTGTGAGTTCTCCACCTTCTGTCCTTAATCTGATCACCTGGTCAGTGTGTGTGTGTGTGTGTGTGTGTGTGTGTGTGTACTCACCTATTTCACCTATTTGTACTCACCTATTTGTGGTTGCAGGGGTCGAGTCCTAGCTCCTGGCCCCGCCTCTTCACCGGTTGCTACTAGGCCCTCTCTCTCCCCGCTCCATGAGCTTTATCAAACCTCGTCTTAAAACTGTGTATGGTTCCTGCCTCCACTACGTCATTTTCTAGGCTATTCCACTGCCTTACAACTCTATGACTGAAGAAATACTTCCTACTATCTCTCTGACTCATTTGTGTCTTCAACTTCCAATTGTGGCCTCTTGTTTCTGTGTCCCCTCCCTGGAACATCCTGTCTTTGTCCACCTTGTCTATTCCACGCAGTATTTTATATGTCGTTATCATGTCTCCCCTGACCCTCCTGTCCTCCAGTGTGGTCAGGCCGATTTCCCTTAATCTTTCTTCATAGGACATTCCCCTTAGCTCTGGAACTAACCTTGTCGCAAACCTTTGTACTTTCTCTAGTTTCTTGACGTGCTTTATCAAGTGCGGGTTCCAAACAGGTGCTGCATACTCCAGTATGGGCCTGACATACACGGTGTACAGTGTCTTGAATGATTCCTTACTAAGGTATCGGAATGCTGTTCTCAGGTTTGCCAGGCGCCCATATGCTGCAGCAGTTATCTGATTGATGTGTGCTTCCGGAGACATGCTCGGTGTTATACTCACCCCAAGATCTTTCTCCTTGAGTGAGGTTTGCAGTCTTTGGCCACCTAGCCTATACTCTGTCTGTGGTCTTCTGTGCCCTTCCCCTATCTTCATGACTTTGCATTTGGCAGGATTAAATTCGAGAAGCCATTTGCTGGACCAGGTGTCCAGTCTGTCCAGGTCTCTTTGAAGTCCTGCCTGGTCCTCATCAGATTTAATTCTCCTCATTAACTTCACATCATCTGCAAACAGGGACACTTCTGAGTCTAACCCTTCCGTCATGTCGTTCACATATACCAAAAATAGCACTGGTCCTAGGACCGACCCCTGTGGGACCCCGCTCGTCACAGGTGCCCACTGTGATACATCATTACGTACCATGACTCGTTGTTGCCTCCCTGTCAGGTATTCTCTGATCCATTGCAGTGCCCTTCCTGTTATATGCGCCTGATGCTCTAGCTTCTGCACTAATCTCTTGTGAGGAACTGTGTCAAAGGCCTTCTTGCAGTCCAAGAAGATGCAATCAACCCACCCCTCTCTCTCTTGTCTTACTTCTGTTATTTTATCATAAAACTCCAGAAGGTTTGTGACACAGGATTTGCCTTCCGTGAATCCGTGCTGGTTGGCATTTATACTCCTGTTCCGTTCCAGGTGCTCCACCACTCTCCTCCTGATAATCTTCTCCATAATTTTGCATACTACACGTCAATGACACAGGTCTATAGTTTAGTGCCTCTTTTCCGTCTCCTTTTTTAAAAATGGGAACTACATTTGCCGTCTTCCATACCTCAGGTAGTTGCCCAGTTTCCAGGGATGTGTTGAAGATTGTGGTAAGTGGCACGCACAACATATCTGCTCCCTCTCTAAGGACCCACGGGGAGATGTTGTCTGGTCCCATTGCCTTTGAGGTATCGATGTCCCTTAGCAGTTTCTTCACCTCCTCCTCATCTGTATGTATGTCGTCCAACACTTGTTGGTGTATTCCTTGCTGGTGTCCCCATCTGGTCTGTCCCCCCAGAGTCCTTCCTGTCTCTACTGTAAATACTTCCTTAAATCTCGTGTTGAGCTCCTCACATACCTCTTGATCGTTTCTTGTGAGTTCTCCACCTTCTTTCCTCAGCCTTATCACCTGGTCCTTGACTGTTGTCTTCCTCCTAATGTGGCTATACAGCAGTTTCGGGTCAGATTTGACTTTCGATGCTATGTCGTTTTCATACTGTCGCTGGGCCTCCCTCCTTATCTGTGCATACTCGTTTCTGGCTCTTCTACTAATCTCCTTGTTTTCCTGGGTCCTATGCCTCCTGTACCTTTTCCATTCTCTGTTGCACTTAGTTTTTGCCTCCCTACACCTTCGGGTAAACCAAGGACTCGTTTTGGTCTTCCTATTATTTCCGTTTCCCTTGGGAACAAAACTTTCCTCTGCCTCCTTGCACTTTGTTGCCACATATTCCATCATCTCGTTTACTGATTTTCCTACCATTTCTCTGTCCCACTGAACCTCCTGCAGGAAGTTTCTCATACCTGTGTAGTCCCCCCTTTTATAGTTTGGCCTGTCCCCTTCAGTTCCTGTTACCTTCTCCACTTGTAACTCTACTATATAGTCAAAACTCAGAACCACATGATCGCTAGCTCCAAGGGGCCTCTCATAAGTGATGTCCTCAATGTCTGAACTGCTCAGGGTGAACACAAGATCCAGTCTTGCTGGCTCATCCTCCCCTCTCTCTCTGGTTGTGTCCCTGACATGTTGATGCATGAGGTTTTCAAGTACCACATCCATCATCTTGGCTCTCCATGTTTCGGGACCCCCATGTGGCTCCAGGTTTTCCCAGTCGATCTCCCTGTGGTTGAAATCGCCCATTACCAGTAACTTTGCTCTGCTCGAGTGAGCTCTTCTTGCCACCTCAGCCAGTGTGTCCACCATCACCCTGTTGTTTTCTTCGTACTCCTCTCTTGGCCTCCTGCAGTTCTGTGGTGGGTTATACATCACTCCAATGACTACTTTATGTTCTCCGGACTGAATTGTACCTACAATGTAGTCTCTTTCTCCAATCATGTCCATGCCTTCCATTTCCTCAAATCCCCATCGGTGTTTTATGAGCAGTGCAACCCCTCCTCCCCCTCTACTCCTTCTATCTTTCCTCAGGATCTGATATCCTGTTGGGAAGATTGTGTCTGTTATTGTCTCAGCGAGTTTTGTTTCTGTGACTGCTATGATGTCTGGGGATTTTTCACTGATTCTTTCATTCCACTCCTCATGTTTATTCATTATTCCATCCGCGTTTGTGTACCAAACCTTTAGTTTCTTTTCTATCATTGTGGTCATGCAAGAATATTGGGGTTGGGGGAGCGAGAGCCTTGGTGGGGGCCTATATGGGGCTGTGGTGTAGGTGGGGTTTGTGTTGATGGGGGTGGGGTCAGAATGCCCATAAGGGACAGCTGTTGGGGTGAGGTTTGTGATATGGGGATTGGTGGCAGAGGGAACAGTGAGTGGGTTGTAGTATAGGTTGCTCAGTTGCGTTGGGAATGTCGCGGGTGGAGTCTTTTGGTGGGAGATTCTGTGGGGTGTGTTTGCCCTTCCTCCTGTGTCTGGGTCCTGCTCATTTTCATTGCTTCTCGTTCCTCCTTGCGTCTCTGTACCCTCTCTTTCAGTGTAGTCCTTTCTTCTTGTGTTCTGTCGCGGTCGAGGTATACTCTCTGGTACCCCTCTTTGTCCCTCAGTCTTGCTTTCTCTTGCAGAATCCTGGTTCGAACTGATTCTTCCTTGAAAGTTACTCTGACAGGCCGTATCCTTCCACTCGCAAACCACCCAATTCTCTGAAAATTTGTCACCTGGGTCATATTGCCCTCCCCTATTGTTTTCATGATGCCTTCAATCATTTTTTTCTCCTCCTGTTTTATTTCTTCAAAGTTGGCCCCCTTGGCTTCTTGGAGCCCGTACACAAAAACTGACCTCGCCCTTTCCTCCTCCCACTGAGTCTCCATCTGCGTCCTCTGAGGCATTTTATTTCCTTCCATTGACATGTTCTTGCCTTCAGTCCCTGTCATATCTGAAACTTCTATTCTCAGTGGACTGTCTTTCCTGACCAGCTGTCCCTTGCTACTGCAGTTGGCTGTTAGAATCTCTGCATATAGCATACCTTCATTGTCTTCGGACCTGTCGTTTGATCTTAGTGTGCTCGTCGTCTTTTCCCTGGCCCCACGTGGGTCTGATAGGGCCTTCATGTACGGCATGTCTCCGTTGTTGCTTACCATCCCCTTGTCTGCGCCTGACTTTGAATTTCCTGATGTCACACCTGAATTGTCATTTGTCTCTCTAATCTGTTTCAGGCTTTGCAGTTTCTCTTCTAAGCACTGTATCCTAGCTTCTGCTGCTAAGACCTGTACTTCCCACTTCCTGCACTCTTCAGCTATCCGCTCCTCCATTTTCTTACCAAGCTCTACTATCTTCCTTCCCCACTCTTCCTCCCTTTTTTGGAGCTCTAGCTCCCAGTCTTTCCTCCCTGGTTCGTCCACCAGATCTCTGGGTTTCCGTCCTCTAAGGCCACCCATTTTTTTTTTTTTTTTTACTTTTTATTACCACAGACAGAAGGCTAGAGGAGGGAGAGGGTGTGGGGGAGAGAGAGAGAGGGTAGAAAGAGGGAGAGAGAGGAGAGAGAAAGGGTAGAAAGAGGGAGAGAGAGGAGAGAGTATGGGGGTGAGGGATAAGACCAAGGGGGAGGGAGAGAAATGTGAGGGGGGAGAGAAAGGGTAGAGAGAGGGAGAAAGAGAGGGAGAGGGAGAGGGAAAGAGAGAGAGAGGGAGAAAGGAGGGAAGAAGGCTATGAGAGAGAGAAACGCGAGGGAGGGAAAAGGTAAGAGGTCTGTGGGGGAGGCAGTCAAATTCCAAGGATTAGCTGTGTGTACTCACCTAGTTGTGGTTTCAGGGGTCGAGACCCAGCTCCTGGCCCCGAGTGTGTATGTGTGTGCGCGCGTGTGTGTGTGTGTGAGCACGTCAGTTGTTTATATGTCCCAGAAATACAATTCACTTCTGTGTATCCGTAATACTAATGAGATACCATTAACACTGAGAGTAGTTCTAATAATTATAATACTAGCGTGTGTTAACAAGTCATTCTTTCACCCAGTTATGTACTACCTTTTACTACATGTGTAGAGGAGGGAGAGGGTGTGGGGGAGAGAGAGAAAGGGTAGAAAGAGGGAGAGAGAGGAGAGAGAAAGGGTAGAAAGAGGGAGAGAGAGGAGAGAGTATGGGGGTGAGGGATAAGACCAAGGGGGAGAGAGAGAAATGTGAGGGGGAGAGAAAGGGTAGAGAGAGGGAGAAAGAGAGGGAGAGGGAGAGAAAGAGAGAGGGAGAAAGGAGGGAAAGAGGGTATTGAGAGGGATAAACGCGAGGGAGGGGAAAGGTAAGAGGTCTGTGGGGGAGGCGGTCAAATTCCAAGGATCAGCTGTGTGTACTCACCTAGTTGTGGTTTCAGGGGTCGAGACCCAGCTCCTGGCCCCGAGTGTGTATGTGTGTGCGCGCGTGTGTGTGTGTGTGAGCACGTCAGTTGTTTATATGTCCCAGAAATACAATTCACTTCTGTGTATCCGTAATACTAATGAGATACCATTAACACTGAGAGTAGTTCTAATAATTATAATACTAGCGTGTGTTAACAAGTCATTCTTTCACCTAGTTATGTACTACCTTTTACTACATGTGTACCCAATACTTGCTTCTCAGATTGTACTGTCTTTGTGTCCTAGAACATTATCTCTCGAAACTGTTGTCAGGGCTGTAGTCCCATTAGCCACGACTTAATCCTCCTGCTTAATCCTTACTCCTACAAAGTTTATCTTCCTACTACTGCTAGGTGTTGTGTGTATGATAATCGCTCTGGAGCAGGGTTTAGATAGCGAGTTACCAGTGACCGCTGGGCCGGCTCTATCACTCAGACTTCCCGCCAACCACAAAACAGGTGATTTGTACGTTACTGGTCAGAGGGGACGTCCATCCAGATGCCTGATGTACGATGCTCGCTGTACGATGCTTGCTGTACGATGACTCGTGCACCTCGCCCTTCCGCCGCTGGCTTCTTCGCTATTCTTATCTCGTTGCCCTTTTGAGTCCTCATTTACCACACTTATCACTTGTATACTGCTACTTTTATAATTTACACTTCACTTTGGGTAAGTACACTACTTATTTGTGATGACACCCAGCCTGTTATGGCGGCGCTACTCCCTCAGGCCTACTGCTGCCACCACCTCTGCTTATATATATTTATGTATATGTATGTATATATATATATATATCCCCTTTCTGGCTAGCTTGTTCACTCTGTGTGCTACATCACATTTTGTCGTTAGCCACCCTCTCTTAATTCTATTTGGTCTTTTCTCTTTAGTCACTCGATTTGTACTTTGTATATGTGTAACAATGTGGCAACAGGTGCCAACTAGGCCTCAACGACTGGCGCTTTGAAATTTTGTTGTATAATTTCAGGCTTTCTCTCGCCTTCACTTTATTTATGTTTGCTAATACACTGGTTATCACTTGTAGGGTTGTTCACTGACGTTGTCACTAACACTGGTTGCTTCTAGCTGCTAAAACACGCCCTAAAAGCACTAAGATTCTCGGAGCCTGGCGCTTGTGACCCACTACACTGTCCCCACAGGCAGGTGTGCCTGTGGCACACCTGCCTGTGTGTGTGTGTGTGTGTGTACTCAGTTGAGGTTGCAGGGGTCGAGTCCTAGTTCCTGGCCCCGCCTCTTCACTGGTCGCTACTAGGTCACTCTCCCTGAACCGTGAGCTTTATCATACCTCTGCTTAAAGCTATGTATGGATCCTGCCTCCACTACATCGCTTCCCAAACTATTCCACTTCCTGACTACTCTGTGGGTGAAGAAATACTTCCTAACATCCCTGTGATTCATCTATGTCTTCAAGTTCCAACTGTGTCCCCTTGTTGCTGTGTCCCATCTCTGGAACATCCTGTCTTTGTCCACCTTGTCAATTCCTCTCAGTATTTTGTATGTCGTTATCATGTCCCCCCTATCTCTCCTGTCCTCCAGTGTCGTCAGGTTGATTTCCCTTAACCTCTCCTCGTAGGACATCCCTCTTAGCTCTGGGACTAGTCTTGTTGCAAACCTTTGCACTTTCTCTAGTTTCTTTACGTGCTTAGCTAGGTGTGGGTTCCAAACTGGTGCCGCATACTCCAATATGGGCTTAACGTACACGGTGTACAGGGTCCTGAACTATTCCTTATTAAGATGTCGGAATGCTGTGTTTGTGTGTGTGTGTGTGTGTGTTAGTTACCATTTTGCCCTAGGCACATGTCTATTAGACATTAGGCCTGTTGTATATGCGTGTGTGCATGCGTGCGTGCGTGCGTGCATGCGAGTGTGTGTGTGTGTGTGTGTGTGTGTGTGTGTGTGTGTGTGTGTGTGTGTGTGTGTGTGTGTGTGTGTGTGTGTGTGTGTGTGTGTGTGTGCATGTTTGTATTTTTTTTGTGTGTGTGTGTTGTGGGTGGCTTGAGTGCATGTTATTTCAATACAATGTTGTTAATTTTACCATTTATCCAAACTGACAAAAGGATGAAAATTACTCAATTCACCCAAAATGGATTCAAAATGTTGCACTTCTGGACACACTAAAAGTAATGTCTATTTTGAATTAATGCATAAATAAATTGAACAAGTTGGGCTTGGAGGAGTTCCTATAGTAGAACTGTATCTTTGTTTATGCAATGTTAACTATAAGGACATTATCAGTAACATATAACCTGACTAACTCGATAAACTTTCTTACTGGTACAGGTATAGTCAGGTTATGGTTCAGCAGGGCTCTTGTAAGACAGTTCATAGTGTTATCAATTGGGAAGCCCAGTAATAAATGCATTTGGTTCAAATACATAGATAATATCTTCTTTAGTGGGGCAAATGAGGTAATATTTTTTTTTTTTTTGGTGGGAGGGGTAAGTTAAACAAATTGCATCCAATGAAATTCAAATGTGAATAGGACAGTAAATGTTAACTCTTTTCTTAATGTTCTAATCAACTGCAAAGATGGAAATATTAAAACAACAGCATATAGAAAAAACATGATCATGATTATACACTATTTCTCATGTCATGACTAACAAGTTAAGAAGTCAGATGGTCATTTTGTTGATGTTCCTAAGAGCTTACATCGTCAGTTATCCATGTTACAATGGAACCTCGGTTTTCATCATTAATTCGTTCCAGAAAGTCTGACGAAAACCGAATTCGACGGAAACTGAAGCAATATTTCACATATGAAATAATGTAAATCCAACCAATTCATTCAAGACACCCATAAGTATTAACAAAAAAAATACATTTTATAGAGAATAACTATATTTTTGCATACAGAAAACAATGAGAAATAAATATAAAACACTAATGAAAATGATAAATGAACATTTAATATAACTTTTACCTTTGGTGAAGACTCTTGTTGGCATATGGAAGATGCGAGGAGGGGAAAGGGAGGAGGAGAGGCTATTTGTTAGAAGGAAAATTCCCCTCCATAAGGACTGCAGGTATCAAGTCCGTATCCAGGGTTACTTCCCTTCTTTGTCTTTTACTGGCACTGGACCCCTGTCGCACAAAAAAACCCCAATGGAAATAAGTTAGACAGTCCTCGATGACGCACTGACTTTCTTGGGTTATCCTGGGTGGCTAACCCTCCGGGGTTAAAAATCCGAACGAAATCTTATCTTATCTTACTGGCACTGGACCCCTGTCGCACAAAAAAATCTGTCCGAAGAGGTTTGTTTCTGGCGTCTCTTTAAGATTTACCTAAAATGGGACAAAGCATCGTCATTGAACATGTTGCAGACACAGCTTGCAACAGATTTGTTAGGGTGATATTTCTCCACAAAACTTTGCAACTCACTCCACTTTGCACACATATCCTTAATCACTAAAGAAGGCACATTCTCCCCTCTCTCTTCCTCCTCCTCTGAAGCAATTTCCTCAGCTGCAATCTGTTGCTGTTCCAGTTGAAGGTGTTGCAGCTCTTCAGCAGTTAGCTTTTCCTTGTGGTAGTCCACCAGCTCTTCCACATCCTGCCACTAACATCCAACCCCATGGACTTCCCAAAAGCCACAATAAATTCCACAACAGGCATAGGGTTGTCAGGGTCAGCCTCAAACCCTTCAAAATCCTGCTCTTCTTGAATTCTATCATGTTTCTTGCCTTCTTTATCAAAGGGCTGGCACCGGAACTTTGTTCGGCCCCTTGGTGGCTTACTGAGCAGTTGCACTCAATAAACAAGCACCAAAAACAATGGATTATTACGAAATGTTTTGGATGAATATCAGAGGGTAATGCTCACTCGACGAGAAACAAAGCCAGACTGACTAAGAACAAGTGGGTTGCTTTATGTGGGTGCGGGCATGATCAGTACGGTGGACCGACAAAAACCGAGGTGATGAATGAAAACTGGGACAAAATTTTGACGAAAAAAAGTCATTGAAAACCAGGGCAAACGAAAACCAAGGCTCCACTGTATATCGATGATAAAATGGTCGATAACTTGCGTCTCAAGACATTAGTAAATGCTAAGTACAGTACAGTGGACCCTCGGGTAATGATGCCATCAGATAGCAATAAAATCGGATACCGATGCATTTTTTAGTAAAAATATTGGCTTCGCCAATGTTGAAAAACTCAGTTAAGGACATTCGTCCCAAATGTGTCCGCACGGCCTGGGCCGCCCACGGCCGCCCACGGCCGCCCAGCCACTATGTACAGGCAGTGTGCCATTGTTTACAAGCCAGGGTGGACGGTTCCACGCATACATGCGATACATTTTGTATTACTCCATTGTTTTTAGTGCTTGTAACTGCTAAATAAGCTACCATGGGCCCAAAGAAAGCTTCTAGTGCCAACCCTGTGGTAAAAAGGGTGAGAAATACTATCGAATTGAAGAAACAGATAATTGCAAAGTACGAAAGTGGAGTGCGTACCTCCGAGCTGGCTCAGTTATATAATAAACCCCAATCAACTATTACTACTATCTTGGCCAACAGAAAGACAATCAAGGAAGCTGTTGTTGTGAAGGTGCAAGTATGCTTACAAAACAGAGATCGCAAATACTCGAAGATGTGGAGAGACCGTTGTTGGTGTGGATCAACGAGAAACAATTATCAGGAGATAGTGTTTCACAGTCAATCATATGTGAAAAGGCAAGGCAGTTGCATGCAGATCTCATTAAGAAAATGCCTGGAACTAGTGCTGATGTTAGTGAATTTAAGGCCAGCAAAGGTTGGTTTGAGAGATTTAAGAATCTTAGTGGCATACACAGTGTGATAAGGCATGGTGAGGCTGCCAGTTCTGACCAAAAAGTGGCTGAAAAATATGTGCAGGGCTTTAAGGGGCACATAGAGGCTGAAAAATTAAAACCCCAACAAGTGTTCAATTGTGACGAAACAGGCCTGTTTTGGAAGAAAATGACAAACAGACCCTACATTACTCAGGACGAAAAGGACTTGCTACCTAAAACCCTTATGGAAGAAATTTCCACCACCATTTTGTAAAAAATCAATGTTGAATGCATGTTGTGAAAATCCTTTTAATAATTATACTACTACTACTACTACTACTACTACTACTACTACTACTACTAATAATAATAATAATAATAATAATAATAATAATAATAATAATAATAATCATAATATCTTCATTTCTACCAGCACATGTACAAGGTATACAGGCCTAGCTGACATCAGTGTCATACTACTGTATAGAAAGCCGCTTGTTATGCAGAGCATTTCGAGCAAATTAGGTCAGTTTTGTCCCAGGATGCGACTCACACCAGTTGACTAACTCCCAGGTACCCATTTTACTGATGGGTACCTGGGAGTTAGTCAACCGATGTAAAGAAACACGCCGAATATTTCTACCCTCGCTGGGAATCGAACCCGGAACTCGCCCTTTGAAGTGAGAGCTTTAGCCACCAGACCATGGGGCACCATTCATTTTCAATGAGGCTGTTTCAGTGAATATTAACTAGAGAGAGAGAGAGAGAGAGAGAGAGAGAGAGAATAGTACTTGGGGTTCAACTGCAGCAACACACCTAAAGCCAATAATAGCCCAACAAAAAGCCACAGTAAGAATACTCACTAAATCCCATCCCTGGCAACCCCCCCCCCCCACTCTTCATAGATCTAAACTTACTCCCTGTTCAGAACATCCACACTTACTACTGTGCAATCTGTATCTACAGGACCTTAAATTCTAATATTAACCTTGACCTAAAACGCTTTCTTGATAGTTGTGACAGGATCCACAGGCATAACACCAGACACAAACATCTCTATGACATTCCCCGTGTTCGACTAAACCTTTACAAAAATTCAATGTATTTCAAAGGACCTAAAATCTGGAACACCCTACCTGAAAACTTTAGAACTGCAGACACATTCATTGTGGAAACTTATTTGGTACCTAAAGTTCCACAGGACAGATCCAGCATGGCCGTAATGGAATGGCTGAGCTGGGTGGCCCTTAAACCCTCCCAAATAAACACATTTCTCTCCTCGGGTTGGCGATTGATGGTAGGCACTTATTTATTTATAGATTTACCCTTCAGGGAAGGAGTAGGTAGTTTTACTGTTAGTGTATTAATATTAGGTTTACTAAGGCAACTGTAGAAAATAATAATGTAGACCTAAGACCTTAACATAGGTAGTAATAGGCCGATAATGTAGGCAAACACTAGGATAAGTTAGCTAGGGAGAACTGGCAGCCCTAGTTTGAACGAAGAGACGAGGGTCTGGAAGAGAGACCAGCTCGTTCTTCTTAAGACAGACACCAACTGGACAAGACGTGCCGTGATCAGCAGACGGCGCCCCCCACGTGTCTTCACATTTGAGACCTGGGGAAATCTGGTAGAGGCACCTCGATGTACTGTAGATGACCTCCTCCGTCAGGCCCATACAGTAAGACAAGACCTCCACTTTATCTCGTAGATTTCTGGCCAGTGTCTGGGGAGAGTTTGATCTGTGGGCCTGTGTTGCAGCTGGCAGAGCATGCCCAGTAAGTACCAGTGTCTCTCGTAAGTCTGGAAGCTAGTGTCCGTGTCTGCATAGTTATACTAGGGGATACATACCCTCTTGGATATAGGAATTTCTGAGGTGCAGGCAGGTCGCTAATAACGATTGAGTATTGCAGGAATTAAGGCTCCCGGTTGCACGTGGTTTCTGAGGGGAAGTCCAAAGGGGCTAAGGCTAAGCTTAGGGAAGTTGAAGATCAGGATATATGCTGCAACACCAAGTAAGTTAGTCCTTTATACTTGCATGCAGGCGAGTTTCTTGCACCTTCAATCATTTGTGAAAATCTGTCCTATAAGCCATTTGTGAGGCTGAGGTACCCACCTCAGAGCTCGGTGTCAACAGAGTTTGCCAAGGTAGGCGACTCACTTGGAGACAGTCCACACAAATTTTCACATTCATCACTTTCAAAACTACAATTAGAAAACATCTTATCTCCCTGATACACCCCTACAACTAACTACATGATAACCACCTGGTGGTTCACAATTACACTCACTCACCCACTGACTATAAACCCAAAAATACTAATCTTAATCTTAAAATAATAAATCCTAACTAGTCATAAGTTTGCCTATGATACTCCAATATAGACACTTTTTATTGTGCCAAAACAAAAGCATTCACATTGCTAAACTCACAAATTATGATGTAGTCACTTAGCCTTAATACCATAATCTGTAAGGATTTAATGTTAAGAATTAATCTAAGTCTGCCCGAAATGCCTAGCCATGCTAGGTGTCCTAGTGGCCCCCTCTGTAATTAGTATTTTATAACATGTAAACCACACTATACCCAAAACCTGTTAACCCCACATTGTAACCCTTATAGAGAATAAACTTGAATTGAATTGAATTGAATAAATTTTGGTATATGAAAGAAGTATTCGACTATAGTTACCCCAGTAATTCATAAAGTTTCTCTAGGGTTAGTGAACCACAGAGAACGTAAGAATTATAATCTTGCGCATACACTGCTTTAGCGCTCAGCTTCCCACTGCTCCTCAGAAAATAATAATAATAATATAATATCTTTGTTTATGTATACAGGCTTAGCTGACATATAGAAAGCTGCTTGTTATGCAGAGCATTTCCCGCTAATTAGATCAGTTTTGTCCCAGGATGTGACCCACACCAGTCGACTAACACCCAGTTACCCATTATACTGACGGGTGAACATAGACAACCAGTGTTTCTACCCTCGCAGAGAATCGAATCTGGACCCCTCACCGTGTGAAGAAATAACTTTTGCCACCAGGCAATGGGCTACCACTTGGAAGCAAGATATTCTGGGATACTGGTGGTGAGCAATTTCATAAACCTGATCGTTTCACTCTGCAACATTCAGCATATCCAAATGGTGTAATTCATCCTGGGCTACACGCTCTCTTGGTCCCAGGTCCAAAAGAGCATACAACAAAAGCTTTCATTTGACACTGATGGACACTGTCATTCACATAACATATGAGCAACAAAGGACCCAGAATACTATTTTGGGGAGCTCCACATGCTATCGGCAGGAGTTCTGAATCTGTGTTGTTGATTTTGACAATTTGTTTTCTGATGCTCAGTTAGGACTTAAACCAGTTTACAAAACCTCTGCTGATAGCTTGTAGTTTCTTACATAATAGACTATGGTTGGCCATATCGAAGGCCTGTTGTGGGTCTAAGGTCGCCATACCTATGAGAGTCCTTAGCGCCATTTCAGTTCTCAGGTAATCCATCAGATTAATTGGAGAGGTGTCGGTCAAGATCTCCTGAAACCTGATTGGTAACTATGGAGAATGTTTTTTTGTCATCAGGATACTTAACTACTTGAAAGTACACTGCCTTCTCTAGAATTTCGGGCATCACGCTGAGTATACTAACACGCCTACAGTTGCTGACATCAGACTTACTATTTTTCTTGAAGACAGAGTAACTCTGGCCTCTTTTAACCCCCTCCGGAACTGTGTTAGTGGATATGGACAAATTTATTATGTGGTCTGGTGGCTAAAGCTCTCGCTTCACACACGGAGGGCCCGGGTTCGATTCCCAGCGGGGTGGAAACATTTCGACGGGTTTCCTTACACTTGTAGTCATGTTTACCTAACAGTAAATAGGTACCTGGGTGTTTTTCGACTGGTGTGGGTCGCATCCTGGGGGCAAGATTGAGGACCCCAATGGAAATTAGGCAGACAGTCCTCGATGACGCACTGACACTTTCTTGGGTTATCCTGGGTGGCTAACCCTCCGGGGTTAAAAATCAGAAGAAAATCTTACCTTATCACAATGGGGACTGGCAACTCAGAGACACCATCATTTAGGAACTTAATTAACCGGGATGTTACCTGGACCGGTGCTTTTAGTTGGGTTTTTAAACTTAGTTGTTGTTGCATGAAGTCATAAGATACTCCTACCAGTTGGCAACTGTCTGTAGTGACACCTTTATTAGAGATGTTTGTTTTAAACTTATTGGAGTCTGTGTTGAAAGTATTCGGCAGTTTACTTACTAGTGTTGATGCGACAGTTGTGTAGAATGAATTAAAACAATTTGCCACTCTAGTTGGTTCATGACATACCTCGTTATCGATATTTAGCACTATATTAGATCTATCTACTGGTTTATGGCTATACCCCAGTTCTTTAATTGTTGTGTAGCCTATTTACCAGTGTTTCTTTACTGTAGCGTCTAGATTACCTCATTTTTATTGTCCTGTGTAGGCCTATCCGTTCCCTAATGAGTTTCTGGTGCAATAAACGATGAATTGATCACTAAGAGTAGCTGGCTAATGTTATCAGAGCTGTTACAAGGTATGTAGTCGAGTATGGTGGCTCAGAACTGTGATCCGGGTTGGTGCTTTAATTAGTTGAGAGTAATTATTTAATCTTAGAAGATGCTTGTACCAGTTACATAGCGCGTTATTTTGTTGTTGATAACAGACATTGAAGTCTCCATTATTATTAGTCTAGCAACTCTGCTCAGTTCTGGACAAAACATTCTTTTCAATCCTAGCATATGCAGATAAATTAGGAAAATATGCTGATGTACTAGAAAGTAAGCAGAGGCAAGCCTCTTTCAGAGGCAGAAATTCACTCCAGACAATGGAGATTCAGAGTCCAACACACAAAACATAAATGAATGTTAACATCATGTATATGAGTTAATGCCAAAATTTTAGTGTACTTCAGTTAAGCTGTTAGTCTGCTCTCACAGACTGTTCCATACGTGAATCTCTTTCAGACAATGTTCGAACATGATAAGGTGCAGGAAATTAGTCCACTGTACCATAGTGAAAGATGCGTGTTTATGAATGTGACAGTATTTTATGGATGTTCTCAACAAAGTTCAGTGGTGACACTTCAACTTTAAAGTTATGGTTAATAATGAAAATAAAGTATCACTGATCACAATATACAAGACACTGCAGATGTAAAACAATGCTCAGAAACTGCGATTCCAAAAATTGATGTTATATTAGGTGTTTGTGTGTAGGACTTTATTAATGGAGAGAGTAAGAGCTTACCATCCTTCTTCATTTGTGAATAATGGCATATGCTGACCTCTGAATGAGGTCAGCATATGGCATTATTCACCTATGAGGAAAACTGTACCTAGCACTTTATCAAATTGCAGCTTTTCCCACGGTTATTAGGTATCCCAAAAGGCGGCATTAAGTGTTTGCCTAATTTTTTCTTCCTCCAAATTTTCGTTTTTTTCTAATAACTCAAAAAGCTTCAAAATTTCAATGAATGTGTATGGTAATTTGAACCAGATTCATGGAACAATTGGCATGTGCCATGAATAAGGTGCCGAATTCATTCCCAAAATTCTGGAATGGTTCCGAACCTCAACAATTATATATAGCATTCATTTAAATGTGGCTTCTAATGTAACGACTGTGGAGAGTCAAATTGTAGTGCACAGGAACAATTTTAAACCTTTTATGTGTAAAACAGTGTTGAACTTATTATTCGCATTAAATCACACCAAATAAATTTTCCTTTACTCTTTCTGTGCGGCTTCAGTATTTAATGGCTGATGCATCTTATGGCAAGGAGAGTACAAATTATTTTTTTTTCCGTTCTGGCAAATTTATCAATAAAATCAAATAATTAAAAAACTTGGAATAGTTGGAATGTCTGATGTAACTGGAGAACGATTCATTCGATTAAAAACAGTGGTAGGTAAGAAAATATGTTGAAATTTCGGAGAATATAGGTAAGATCAGGAAAAGTCATAATAAACAGTTAGAACAAACAAATTACTCAAAAACAGAGTGAAGTATTTATGGAACTGAACAAAATTAGCAAAAGTAAACTCCTTCAAAATAAAAATTCGATAATGTGAATAAAATAGCACAGTATTCGAAGTAAAATAACTTACACACTCAATGTACTGGAGAACACGTGGCAAAATGAGCCAACACTGATAAGCAATAAACCAAATTGATGAGAAATGGGATTACCAGCTAAGCTTATTATTTATAAATTTAAATATAGGGAACACTTAGCCGATAAAAGACAGCAAATCGTCTACACAGCCACCCCTGCAGATGAGGTCTTGAATTGTTGTCATGATCATCTCTCAACGGGCTGGAATGAGTTATAATTTGTAAGATTATAAATTACCCCTAGGGGGTGTTATGTCAGCATATGTCATTTACTGATGGCTGACAAACTTACTTGTTTGGACTCAAAAGTCCGCACCTTACTGCCGACTATAGGTTGATTACAAACTCCTTGCGACTCAAAAACTGCGCAGTCCCCCGTACTACAAGAAATTCGTAACCTACCTTCCTCTTGTAGCGTGAGCTATGGTGTTCTTCACACCTTCGACAGGTATCGGTGACTTGATAGAAGCTGAAGTGTCCTTGGATGTCCACGTCTTCCATAGTCTAGGAATATGCATACTGGTACACTATGTTCCACAAGATTTGTCTTTATTGTTCACAATCTTATCACTAAAGAAGCTGATAACACTTCTCTTAAGTGTTTATTGTGTTTTATGAGACACTTTGTTCACACTAACGCACAGATCATTCTTTGTTGGTTATCCTGGCGTCAGTGTCACTCTCAGTAGAGTCAAAAGTAATCTGAAGACGCCACAACACCCCACGCCGTCACTGCCCCCAGCACTAAGGAAAAGCTGACCTAGTACTTTTGCTTCCTTGCCACTTCCTCGATGAAGCAAAGCAGAATGTTTGTTTCTTGATGTCTTAAGCATAGACAACAATGTACACTATCTTTACCATGGTAATAAAGTGGAAGTAGGATTTTCCTTAATTGTCCTACTAACGTAAGAGATGTACTGTCTCTTATTAAAATACACTCTGCAACACTGGACTGCAAGGAGCGGTGGTCACTTGACCACGTCGCATACTCGTACTGCATCTGCGATCAATTACTCACTGTAGCAGTAAACAAGATATTTGCCCATTCTGAGAGGGCTGGGCCCCTCAGGGCTGAAAGGGGCTGAAAATTTCTCCACACAAATAATGATAAGTAATAAAACAAATAATGATAAGTAATAAAACAAATAATGATAAGTAATAAACCAAATAATGATAAGTAATAAACCAAATAATGATAAGTAATAAAAATAATGGTAAGTAATAAAACAAATAATGATAAGTAATAAAACAAATAATGATGAGTAATAAAACAAATAATGATAAGTAATTAAACAAATAATGTTTTTACAATGTCTGTAAAATATCAAACCGAGTTAAAACACAGCATAAAAATATAAAATGCTTGACAAAAGAGAAAAATAGCACACACAAAAGAATATATTGAATAAATTCACTGGAAATAGCAGGAAATACTGTGAAAATGAATTCTACACAGAAGAAAAATTGTAACACGATAAAAAAAAATCACAAGAGCACAAGAAATAATGAAATAATATGTAAAGTCGCCGAGAGTGATAACACAGTAAGAGAAATGGCCAATTAAATATTTAATAATAACACTGCGTTCAGTGATGGAAAATATACACCTCTCAGTAAGGAAAAACTGCTTACTTCAGTCTGTAGGAAATTATATAGAATAATAACATAGAATTATGACACAACGCTGAGATAATACACACAGGAAAATGAATGAAAATATAAACACTGAAGGTAAGTTTCTGATTCACTGGAAATTCACTGATTAATATTATTCACTTGTCTAAAATATTGTCTTTAATATGATTCAAAAATTGTCTTACACTTAAAATGTTTTGATAATTTTCTATGAAGCGATGTGCTGTTGACTGACAATAAAAATAAATCGTAGTATAGGGTGGTGAGAGGCGGCTGCTTTGTGGTTGTTGTCACTGGCCACACAATGACGACACAGATGGCAGTCAAGGCCACAGAGGTGGTGAGAGGCGCCTGCTGTATGGTTGTTGTCACTGGTCACACAATGACGACACAGATGGCAGTCAAGGCCACAGAGGTGGTGAGAGGCGCCTGCTGTATGGTTGTTGTCACTGGTCACACAATGACGACAGAGACGACAGTCAACGTCACAGAGATGTGTCTTTCTCATAGACAAAATTGGCGAATCAGAGACGATTTATGCAGTTTTACGACGATCCACACACCTATACATTTTAGTGGTCTCCGGACGATGTATTAAGAGGTGTCCCGTCGCTCGATTGCTAACGCATTCAGTTCACACACTGAGGTCTAGGGGTCGATTCCCGGTATGGGTGGAAACATTTTTTATTTTAGTTTAATATGTTTATTATGCACCCCATACCCATCCTGTGGGCGGTAGTCAAAAGATTACAGAGGTACATAATGGGTCCAGGGACTGGGCCTCAAAGTTTTGATAGCTGAGCAAGTTACAGAGGTAATGAATTCACAATTTACAAAGGTAATGAACTCTTAAGATACCTGCTGTCCATGTTCATTTATCAGTAAAATAGGTACTTGGGTGTTTGTCAAGTGGTGTGGGTCGCATCCTGGGGACAAATTTGACCTAATTTGCCAGAAATGCTCTGCATACCAAGGGGCTTTCCCTATAATAGTAATATCTTTATTTCTACAAGTACGTGTACAAGGTATACAGTCGTAGCTGACATCAATGATATACTACTATTTAAAAAGCTTCTTGTTATGCAGAGCATTCTGGGCAATTTTTTCCCAGGATGCGACCCACACCAGTCGATTAACACCTAGGCACCCATTATTACTGATGACGAACATAGACAACCGGTGTAAGGAAACACGCCCAATGTTTCCACCCTTCCCGGGAATCGAACCACGGACTCCTAAGCGTCTGTTTACCTTGTACGTGTACATATAACAAATAAAGAGTATTATTATTATTGTTGTTATTATTATTAGAATGTGTGTGGGAGGTTGACCACACATGGTGGGTTGGTGGGTGGTGTTGTGGGAGCAGCTGGCTGGCTGGCTGCTCGACCACGTGGCTCACTAAGCTACATTGGCTTTCACCCACAATATGTCACAGTAATGGAATTTTCTGCCAGACTAGCGATTTGCTGCTTGCACAAGCAATATAGGCACAGTGGAAGGCTTGTGTAGACACTGGATTCTGGCAGATCTGAGCTATGGTAGCTTCTCTCTGCTGAGTTGGGTTACTGGATTGCATCCTTGATGCAGAAAACGCTGAAACAGCTGAAGCGCTTACAGAACATACTCACAGACGTTCTGAGGATTGGGCAGACGTATGGTGGTTACCTTGGAATAGTATGTAAAGATGGCTAAACCTGATTTGACAAAACTGCGAAACAATTCGGGTCTACCCCTTACAAATTGAGGCAGTGAGGGAACAATCAGGAGTGGTGTAGCTTCCTTGCAAAATTGCGACTTGGTCTCACAAATTCCCCTCACTTTTTTTATTAGCATTTCGGCCTTTTCCCACCAAGGCAGGGTGTGGAGAAATTTTCTCCAGGAGGGGGGTATCAGCCCCCTTCAGCCCCTTTCAGCCCCTTTCAGCCCTCAGGGGCCCAGCCCTCTGAGAAGGGGCAAATATCTTGTTTACTGCTACAACGAGTAATTGATAGCTGATGCAGTATGAGTATGGGACGTGGTCACTTCGACCAACGCTCCTTGCAGACTCCTGTGTTGCAAAGTTTAGTTCAATAAAAGACAGTTCATCTCTTACCTTAGCAGGACAATTAAGGAAAATCCTGCTCCCACTTTATTATTGTGGTAAAGACAGTGTACATTGTTGTCTATGCTTAAGACAGCAAGAATCAAACATTCTGCTTTGCTTCATCGAGGAAGTGGCAAGGAAGCAAAAGTACTAGGTCAGCTTTTCCTTTGTGCTGGGGGCAGTAACGGCGTGGGGTGCTGTGGCGTCTTCAGATTGCTTTTGACTCTACTGAGAGTGCACTGACGCCAGGATAACCAACAAAGAACGATCTGTGCATTAGTGTGAACAAAGTGTCCCATAAAACACAATAAACACTTAAGAGAAGTGTGATCAGCTTTTTTAGTGATAAGACTGTGAACAATAAAAACAAATCTTGTGGAAGATAGTGTACCAGTGTGCGTATTCCTAGACTATGGAAGACGTGGACATCCAAGGAGACTTCAGCTTCTATCAAGTCACCGATACCTGCCGAAGGTGTGAAGAACACCATAGCTCACGCTACAAGAACAAGGTAGGTTACGAATTTCTTGTAGTACGGGGGACTGCGCAGTTCTTGAGTCACAAGGAGTTTGTAATCAACCTATAGTCGGCAGTTAGGTGTGGACTTTTGAGTCCAAACAAGTAAGTTGTCAGCCATCAGTGAATGAAATATGCTGACATAACACCCCCTAGGGGTAAATTATTGTTTACATAATATGATCTATTCCAGCCCGTTGAGAGATGATCATGACAACAATTCAAGACCTCGTCTGCAGGGGCGGCTGTGTAGACGATTTGCTGTCTTTTATCGGCTAAGTGTTCCCTATGTTTAAAAATTATAAATTATTATCTTAGTTGGTAATCCCATTTCTCAACATTTTGGTCATGCTCGAACCAGATAAAGGCCACACTGTGGTCCAAATATGTTGTACTACAGTGTACAAATAACCTACGAGCCAAGGTCCTTCGAAAAAAGCTGTAAAACTAGTGTTTTACAATATAATCAGTATAAATGAGTCCCTCCAGACCCAACAGAGAATGGGCAGCCAAAAGAACACGTGCGCTCACCCAGCATTCAACCAAAGAAAACGGGAGCTGGGTGACTCACCCAACAAGAAAACGGGGGGTGGCACCCGGCATCCACTGCTCCAAGCTCGAAGAAGCGCTGACTAAGACAACAACAACCCAAGTGATGTTTGGTTTGTATATACATAGTGTATATATAGTGCATATACACATAGAGTTTATAATGTTTATAGACAGAAATTAAGAGACAAGATTGTGTTAAAGTTTGTTTCTTATAGATATACCTGTTATATTAAAGGAACTTATATATGAAGTGTAAGCTTTCAAATATATATTAACAGTGACATTTATATATGTGTAAGTAATATTCACATGTGATTTACAGTTATACAGTGGCATTTATAGTATATAGTGAATGAAGTGTATAACATCGTTATTTACGATTAATCATCGTTGTCAGGCTGACACAGCAAACTCAAGCCATAAACACCAGCCACATGCACTGTGTACCCTTCATGATCATTGACCCTGAGGTTAAGCTTAGTGGGTCAGTAGTGTCTGACTCGATTATTGCTGACTTAAGCATAACAAAAACTCAGCTGTTTATAGCAGTACAGTGTTTTTTAAAAACTCTAAGTGTGGTGCTGGAATTTTCAGTATACCATTAAAATGGCTTGTTTGAAAACTCAGTTTCAGTGTTTACACACTAAGATTACACAATTAGAAAATCTAATTTCAGTCTGTCTAGGATTAACTCAAGATACAAACATAGATTTTGATGATCTTGAGGTCAAATTTGAATTACTTACACAACGTCTGGAAATAATTAATTCAGACTATACACATTATGAAAAGAATTTTCTTGAATCAGATCTAACTGAGGATGAAATTAAAAATGTTTTGGATACTTTAATAATGAACAATTAAGGTGGACAGGAGTACAGGCTATCTGCCGCAAAACTCTGTCAGAGAGACCTACTGTAACTAGTGGTCAAACACCTGTTACACCTGTAACAACAACAAGTGTCCCATTACTAAGCTTACCTACATTGTCATTACCTATTTTCCAAGGTCATAATAATGAAGAATTCATTAGTGGTTTTCAATCCATAGTAAATTCACGAACTGACATAGATGAGATTGCTAAGTTCAATTATCTTAAATGTCTTGTGAAGGGAGAACCCTATGAACTGATTAAGTCATTTCCGGTGGTTAAAGACAATTATCAAATAGCCTTACGTGTCTTAGCAGACAATTACTTTGATACTGACAAGACCAGAGTTAGACATGCAGTCTTAATATCAAGTTTGAAGCCACCCAAACATTGTTTTTCAGACTTACAGGCATTTAGAATCACATTAGACAATAGTCTCAGATCTCTAGGTGCTAAATATGACCTAAGGCAATGTGATTGGTTTATCAGTGGTATTGTACAAGATAAGTTGTCACACAAACTATTGAACGATTAAATATTATCTTCAATAAACGCTATTTCACTTGTGAAGAAATTAGTAATGGTTTACAAACAATAGTTTCATGCATGCAAGCAACGAGACAAGATGAAAAATCCACAAATCATGTGGATAACAAATCTTCAACTCAGTATAAAAAGAGTATACCTACTCCCACTAAACCACAAAATGGGAAATCCCACACAGGCATTTATCAAGCTGTGAATACAACAGACAGTAAACAGACTGTCACATAAACGTACTCCAAAATGTGTATCTTGTGATGGAACATATTGGGCACAGTATTGTAGTCAATACACATCAATGGAGGCACGTAAACAACGTGTTCATCAGCTGAAAAGATGCATCAAGTGTTTATGTGAACACAAGAGAGGAAAATGCTCACTGAAGAAGTGTTTTAAATGCAAGGGTATGCATCATACAACATTATGCCAAAATACTTTTGCTGAACAGCAGAAGACTTCCACAGAATCGGGAAGTCAACAAGCAACAGCATTAAATGTGAGAGATAAGTTTAAAGCAACTGCTCTCCCGATAGCTCGAGTTGAGTTATGTAATACATTACACAAAACCAATGTGCTAACACTATTTGATCAAGGCTCACAAAGGTCCTTCATAAGAAGAACAGTGTTGCAGAAACTGAATAAACAACCCTATGCCAAAGTACAGTTAGATATACCTGTTTTTTTCCACAATTCTGGTAAACAGACATATGACCTAGCCAGGATCACTGTTGGTCTAGGAAACAGGAAAAAGACAGTAGAAGCTGTGGTAGTAGATGATTTGCCTAAGTCTGTGCAGATCCAGGGATTAAAAGAAACAGTTGCAGCACTGAAAGCAGCTAAGGTCAAGTTAGTTTGTCCTGACATACAGACGGACACAATTAATCCAATTGATTTAATCATTGGAAGTGATTATTATCACTGTTTTGTGCAAAATATTGTAAGTAAACATGATGTTCACTTGCTGAAAACAGCAGGAGGCCACATGATATGTGGTCCCATTCCCTCTCAAAGTGGAAAAGAAGCTGATATTGATTCAGTGGAAAATGTACAAGTTACGAGAATAACCGCTGATCATGTACCCCACAAAAATTATCATTACTGGAAGAAATGAATGAACCGGTTGATAAGTTGTGGGATTTAGATGTGATAGGTATTGATGTAAATAAACCAAGCCCAAAAGAGTCTCAGACTTATAACCAATATTTGGACACTGTCAAATATAAAGATGGACAGTATTGGGTTAGGTTACCATGGAAATTAAATCCACCACATCTGCCTAGCAATTATCGCATGGCTTTCGGACAAATGAAAGCACAAATACATGAGCTCCGGAAGAATCCAGAGCTACTGACTGTCTATGATAATATCATACAAGAACAGTTGGACAATAAATTCATTGAGGAAGTAGTCGAAGATAAGTTGAAGACAGAAGCTCATTATCTCCCGCACCATGGAGTCAGAAAAGATTCTGAAACCACTCCACTACGTGTTGTATATAATTGCAGCGCACGTGCAAATAAAGACGTAGCAAGTCTTAATGGTTGTCTGATGACCCGACCCTCACTAACTGAGAAGCTTGGAGACGTGCTTATGAAATTTCGCACAAACCCATATGCCTACACGGCTGATATTTCCAAGGCTTTCTTAAGAGTAGGACTACAAGAAATAGATAGAGATTATAATCGATTCTTGTGGCCTGAAAATCCATATGATCCTCAAAGTCCTGTGAAAACTTATCGTTTCAAATCAGTATTGTTTGGTGCAACATCCTCTCCATTCTTACTAGAAGCTACTCTAAATACACATTTGAAGAAATCTGAAAGTCGCTTCAAAGAAATCTTATAGAAAAGTTTCTATGTGGACAATCTTCAAGATACTGTGAATAAAGAGGAGGATTTGAAATCCTTATACAGAGAAGCTAACAAGGAGATGATAGAAGCAAATATGCCTCTAAGGATGTGGAATACAAATTCAAAGCAATTAAGAGAACTTATCAAAGAAGATTTCCCTGAAGCTGAAATTCCTGATTGCAACAATATGCTGGGACTTAATTGGAACAAACAGGAAGATACTTTGAGTCTCAAAAGGATAAACAATAAATCATGCAGTACACTCACTAAACGTAGTTTACTGTCGGATGTATCACAATGTTTTGATCCGCTAGGACTCGTCTCACCAATTACCATATAGGGTAAAATACTTAAGCAAGATGCATGGAAGCTCAAAATTGGATGGGATTAGAACTTGCCTCTTGAAATGAGTCAAGCATGGGATGAAATTTCCAAAGAGTTTAAACAACTTCATCAAATTCAATTTCCCAGACAAATAGGTCAAGAGGGAAACAATTACACATTACATGTGTTCTGTGATGCGTCAACCAGAGGTTATGACGCTGTAGCTTACATGAGTAATGCTGAAGGAAGTACACTAATTGCTTCAAAGGCCAGGGTAGCACCCTTGAAGGTCAGAACAGTACCACAATTGGAACTGACAGCACTCTATGTAGGTAAAAAATTAGCTGTCTATCTCAACAAAGTACTTGATCATCTCAATATTCAAAAAAACATGATCTGGAGTGATAATGAAGCAGTTCTCCAGTGGTTAAGAAATAATAAGAGTAAATTGGTCTATGTACAGGACAGAGTAGCAGAAATAAAAGAGATGCAGAGAGATTATCTCTTTCTCCACGTCTCTACCCAAGAGAATCCAGCTGACATGTTGTCACGTGGTGTCCCACTCAAGAAATTTGTGGATAATAAATTATGGCTCCACGGACCGAGCTTGCTCTCTAGTGAAAATAATTGGCCTCAGCAAAATGCTCACATTATGCCAGAAGAAACAGTCTGCTTGAACACAGCAGAAATAAGTTGTGTAAATACTGCAGACACGACAGAAATAGTCATTGATGGATCTAAATACTCATCTTTGGGTAATCTCTTAAGTGTTACAGCTCTTGTCTTTAAATTCATTAAAGGAATAAAACTTGTTTATGAATATCTTGAACCCATTAAATACTGGGTGAAACTAATCCAGAAAGATGTTTTCTCTACAGAATATAAATTTTTAGAAACACAAGATAAATCCCCAAAGAAACCTGTTATGATTAATTCTTTAGGATTTTATCTTGACTCAGAAAAGATTATAAGATGTCGAGGAAGAATTCATAATTCTTCAGTACCTAAAGAAGCCATACATCCAATATTGATCCCCAAGAATCATTGGCTAACGAAACATTGTGCAAAACGCCCACAGTAACGTGTTACATGGTGGGGTAGCCGACACACTTTGTCATATACGACAATCCTACTGGATACCTCAAGGTCGACAAAGTGTGAAAAAACAAATAAAGGCTTGTATTACTTGTCGTCACTACGATATGCGAGTATGTCAGAATCCAGGTCCACCTCCATATCCCTCTGAAAGAGTTTGTCATGTCACTCCATTTGAGGTGACAGGTGTAGATTACACTGGACCAATAATTTTAACCAAAACAGTTGACAAAGTTCCCATCAAGGTGTACATCTGTTTGTTCACTTGTGCTACGACTAGAGCAGTACATCTAGAAGTAGCCACTGACATGTCTGCTGAAACCTTTATCAAATTATTCAGAAGGTTTGCAGCCAGAAGGGCATGTCCCAGACTGATGATTTCAGATAATGCAACGAACTTTGTTGCTGGTGCTGCTTATATAAGCAAGATCTTTGATCAACCAGAAGTACAACAGATGCTGAATCAACGCAGTTGTCGTTGGAGATACATTCCTCCTAAATCTCCATGGAACGGCGGATTTTATGAAAGAATGATCGGCATTGTAAAACGTTGCTTAAGGAAGACTCTTCATCGTCAGAGAATAGACTTGGAAGAATTCCGTACAGTTGTGACTGAAATAGAAAATAGAGTCAACAACAGATCTCTAACTTATGTTACCGAAGATCTGGACAATTTAGAAGTGTTAAGTCCATCTCATTTACTCAATGGCAGAAGGCTCGAACCTGTTCCTCCCATGAATGATAAAGAAATCATAGAGGATCCTACTTATTTCGAACCTGAGCAACTCAGACGTAAATTCAAACACCTTAATAAAGTGATTGAATGTTGGGAGAAAATTTGGCAAGAAGACTATCTCACCTCATTGAGAGAACACTTCTATTGAGCTGGTGTTCCTGAAAATCATAAGTCCTTAAGACCTGGTGACATAGTGATTATTGACAATGATGGTCCGAGGTCCCAATGGCCACTTGGAAAAATTGTGACCATATATCCTGATGCAAATGGAATCATCAGGACAGTTGATGTTTTAAGGAAAGGTGTAGTGAATAAGCGGACAATACATAAACTAGTACCATTAGAATTACACAGTGTTGAAAACAAAATTAGTGATTCTCCAGAAACCACACAGATTAAAGCTGTTCAGAAAAGACAAGCAGCAGTGGTGGTGAGTGAGAAAATTAAATTGATGTTAAGTGATGAATAGTTCACCTGCAGCGAACCTCCGCCGCCCCCCAGTGTGGAGAAATTTTCTACAGGAGGGGATATCAGCCCCCTTCAGCCCCTTTCAGCCCCTTTCAGCCCTGAGGGGCCCAGCCATCTCAGAAGGGGCAAATATCTTGTTTACTGCTACAGTGAGTAATTGATAGCAGATGCAGTACGAGTATGGGACGTGGTCGCTTCGACCAACACTTTTTGCAGACTCCTGTGTTGCGAAGTGTAGTTTAATAAAAGACAGTTCATCTCTTACCTTAGCAGGACAATTAAGGAAAATCCTGCTCCCACTTTATTATTATGGTAAAGATAGTGTACATTGTTGTCTATGCTTAAGACAGCAAGAATCAAACATTCTGCTTTGCTTCATCGAGGAAGTGGCAAGGAAGCAAAAGTACTAGGTCAGCTTTTCCTTTGTGCAAGGGGCAGTAACGGCGTGGGGTGCTGTGGCATCTTCAGATTACTTTTGACTCTACTGAGAGTGACACTGACGCCAGGATAACCAACAAAGAACGATCTGTGCATTAGTGTGAACAAAGTGTCTCATAAAACACAATAAACACTTAAGAGAATGTGATCAGCTTCTTTAGTGATAAGACTGTGAACAATAAAAACAAATCTTGTGGAACATAGTGTACCAGTGTGCGTATTCCTAGACTACGGAAGACGTGGACATCCAAGGACACTTCAGCTTCTATCAAGTCACCGATACCTGTCGAAGGTGTGAAGAACACCATAGCTCGCTCACGCTACAAGAGCAAGGTAGGTTACGAATTTCTTGTAGTACAGGGGGCTGCGCAGTTCTTGAGTCGCAAGGAGTTTGTAATCAACCTATCGTCGGCAGTAAGGTGCAGACTTTTGAGTCCAAACAAGTAAGTTTGTCAGCCATCAGTAAATGACATATGCTGACATATGGGGTAAATTATTGTTTACATAATATGATCTATTCCAGCCCATTGAGAGATGATCATGACAACAATTCAAGACCTCGTCTGCAGGGGCGGCTGTGTCGACGATTTGCTGTCTTTTATCAGCTAAGTGTTCCCTATATTTAAAAATTATAAATTATATCTTAATTGGTAATCCCATTTCTCAACACAGGGTGACCCGAAAATGAGGAAACACTTTCATCATCATTCACTCCATCACTGTCTTGCCAGAGGCATGCTTTCACTACAGTTATAAGACTACAACTTATCAACACCTATCCTTCAGAGTGCCGGCACTGTACTTCCCACCTCCAGGACTCAAATCCGACCTGCCATTTTCCTTGAATCCCTTCATAAATGTTACCTTTGTTCACACTCCAACAGCACGTCAACTCACTAAAAACCATTTGTCTCCACTTGCTCCTAACATGCTCACACAGTCTTGCTGGAAATTCAAGCCTCTCACACACAAAACCTCCTTGACCCCCCTCCTCCAACCTTTCCTATGCCGACACTAACCAGTCTTCCTTCCATTACAGATTAATATGCTCTCCAAGTCATTCTATTTTGTTCCATCCTCCCTCCTATGCCCTATGGATAATACGTTTAGTCACTCCACACCTCCAAGCAACGGATTCTCTGCATTATATTTATGACACACATTGCCCTCAAATACGACTTCTCCACTGCCTCCAGCCTTCTCTTTATTGCATCATTCATCATCCATGCATCACATCCCTACAAGAGCATTGGTATAACTATACTCTCATACATTCCCCTCTTTGCTTCCATGGATAATGTTCTTTGTCTCCACAGACGCCTCAGTGCACCACTCACCTTATTTTGCTGATTAGTTCATGGACCTATCTGCTGACAAGTCCACTCCCAAATATCTGAATATGCTCACTTCCTCCATACTCCCTCCAATCTGATATCCAATCTTTTATTAAAAAAATTTATTGTTATCTTTATCACCTTACTCTTTCCTATGTTTACTTTAAATTTCCTTCTTTTACATACCCTACCAATCTCGTCCACTAACCTCTGCTACTTCTCTTCAAAATCTCCCAAATGACAGTGTCATTAGAAAAAAGGAACTGTGATAACTCCCACTTTGTGTTAGATTCTTTATCTTTTAATCCCACACCTCTGCCTAACACCCGAACATTCACTTCTCTTACAATCCCCTCTATAAGTATATTGAACAACCATTTTGACTTCACACATTCCTGTCTAAGGCCTATTTTTGCTGGAAAATAATCTCCCTTTCTCCTCCATACTGTGACCAGAACCTCACTATTCTCGTAAAAACTCTTCACTGCTTTCAGTAACCTACCTCCTATTTCATACAACTGCAACATCTGCCACGTTGCTCTACCATCCACCTTATCATACGCCATTTCCAAATCCATAAATGCCACAAAAACTCCTTTACCCTTAACTAAAAACTGTTCACCTATATGTATCACTGAAAATACTTGGTCTACACGCCCCTACCCTTCCAAAAGCCTTCTTGTTCATCTGCTCTCTGTCTTACTCTTAGTTCTTTCAGTAATAACTACCATTCACTTTACCAGGAATACTCAACAAGATTATTCCCCTATAATTTTTATACTGTCTTTTATCCCCTTTGTCTTTATACAAAGGAACTATTCATACTTTCTGTCAGTCCCTAGGTACCTTACCCTATCCCATACATTTATTAAATAAAAGCACTAACCACTCCAAAAACAATATCCCCACCTGCTTTTAACATATTTGTCTTTATCCCATCAATCCCAGCTACTTTACCCCCTTTCATTCTACCCACTGCCTGACACACTTCCCCACACTCACAACTGGCTCTTCCTCACTTCTACAAGATGTTATACCTCCGTGGCCAATACACGAAATCACAGCTTCTCTATCATCATCAATATTTAACAGTTCCTCAAAATATTCTCTTTCTGATACCTCTAACTGTCCATCTAATAACTCTCCTCTCCTATTTTTAACTGTCGAATCCATTTGTTCCCTAAGATATCTCAACTTTTATTCTCACTCCAAAATGTTTTCTTGTTGTAAACAAAATTTATTGATAGCACCTCACCCACTCTTTCATTTGCTCTCCTTTTACATTCCTTCAGCACTCTCTAATCCTCCCCTTTTTCCTCCATTTACCCCTCCCTCCTTGTATCACTTCTACTTTGTGAAAACCTCTCATATGCTTTTTTTTTTTCTCTTTGATTACTCTCTTTACCTTATCATTCCACCAATCGCTCATCTTCCTTCCCACACCCACTTTTCAGTAACCACAAACTTCTGTTGAACACTCTAACACTACATTTTTAAATCTACCCCGTACCTCTTCACCCTATACTCTCACTAGCCCATCTCTCTTCCAATAGTTTTTTTTTTATATATCTTACCCTAACCACTTCCTCCTTTAGTTTATAAACCTTTACCTCTCTCTTACTTGTTGATTCCATTCTTCTTGTACCCCATCTACCTTTTACTCTCACTGTAGCTACAACTAAAAAGTGATTTGATATATCTGTGGCCCCTCCATAAACATGCACATGCTGGATCAGTCTTTTATCTACAAATACATAGTCCAAGAAACTCCTGTCATTACACCCCTATATCATATCTTGTATACTTATCTTTTTTTTTCTTAAAATATGTATTACCTATAACCAATCCCCTTTCTACACAATCAAAGGCTACTCATTATCATTTACACCTGGCACCCCACACTTGCCTGCTACACCCTCTCTAGCTATTTCTATCACTTATATGGGGGACTTAGGTCCCCCATATCTCTCACTTGGTTCAAAGGTTCCTAAACACTCGACATTCATCGAGGAACAAAACACTTGAGCCTCAGTAGACAACATCACCAAGATCCCTAACTACTCATCAAAAATAAAGATCACTTTCTCAGACATCTCCATGGCTGCCCAAGCTCTATCTGACAGATTGGCCATCTCATATTATCACATTCACCCAAGCCTTATAGAACCTGAACGCTTCACACACATCTTCCATTACTGAACCTGTTACTCCTTTAATCACACCACCAAGAATTGCCCAATCAAAGATAAGAATTTTTGTTCAAAATGTGGGAACGATGTGCACGAATTCAGATCCTGCATCATCACTACAGCTCCATTATGTCTTGAATGCAAGGGTTATCATTATACCCTTGCAGCTAAGTGCCCACTCAGGAAAGAAATCGTATCAAAGAAAACAAAAGAAGATCTGAATAAGAACACCTACATATGCTACAATAGCCAAACTACAAGCTGACACCACCAAGATTATATATGCCACTCTACAGACACCTTCACCCAGCAACTCCCTCTCTCCACTTCCTGACGGTGCTCCATCTGTCGGGACGGTTCGTGGAGATGTGATGGTTGGAGTTTGTAGACCTAAGCGTGGAGTGCTGAGGACGAGATCAGGAGCGCAGCACTCTCATGCAGCCTCACATGACGCCACACAAGCTAGTCACTGAGCCTACTGAAAGGGAGCCTAAATATATACATGGATGATACGATCTAAAATACACTACACAAGTATAAGCATAGGGAATTCAGTAGCTATACTGACAGCTCGGTCATATTACGTATGTCGTCTCAACATACAATGCTCTGCTATAGGCTGAACAGGCAGGTAGCTCTGAGCTGATTCTATACAATAGCAAAGACATATGTAACTTAGAACTAATGGATGGTATTGTAATGGATGTTTACGTAATGGGTGTTAACGTAATGGATTACAAATTATAAGTACAAATCATAGTATAATAATGGATGGAATTGATCAATCGATCTATATTCATGCACTCAATGGATTCTGAGGAAGAATTATTATATTTACAAAGGTGAAAGTAATTAACAGCAAAGGCTGATCTGATGCACACAGATCATTACTGCTAAATTCTCAGGATTCGGAGGGAACATGAACACAGAAAAAAAAAATCTGAAAAACTGATCAGCTAATAATAAACACACGGTGGGCACTTCATTCATCTTGAACATCTAATTATACAGGCTAAGTACATTTAAACCCAACTCTGCGAGGGTAAGATTTACATATGTAGAATGGTTATTGTCTTTGGGAGGATCGAATTCTTTTGCAATGGCTAACACATGCCTTGATTGAGAGAGATCTGAACAAGTATCTACAAAAGATACAGCTACACTCACTAGTGACAGTGGAATTACTAACTGGTATACTCTTCTGCTTGGAGTACCCAACTCGGCTGTTCGATACAGTAATTCTTGGCTCATTACAAAGTCACTAATGGGTGCTGGTGGCTTCACAGTCAGAATAAGATCTTCCTGGAGCAGGAATCGAATCACACCAGACCACAAGGGATCAGTTCTTTCTTACTGGAGGAATGAACAAACTCGGTATAGTGGATGACTCTCCCCGGTTGAAAAAGATAATGCTATAACACACAATAAGAGCAAGGGAGAATGGATCTACTATCTCTCACTGCAAGCACAGGGGAAAAGAAATGAACACGATCGACAGTACTGGTATTCATTCTGAGTCGCACAGAGTGACACGAGGTATCAACTATAAATAGACTGCTCTATAAACGTTAACAACACATGAAGATTACTCGAGAAACAACTTTTTACAATGCACGGATTACTGTCAACGAGGATGGCATCACCATCTGGAACACAAGGAACAACAACAACACTCAAGTGAGTACACTAGCCACAGAAGCGTCTTTCTGCAACGGCTTGTGACATCAGCAAGAGATGGCATAACTCGTTGCAAGTAAAGTTCTTCTCAAAGCGTCCCCTGGGAAGGAACGACTATTTGAACAAGTCGTCATCACAGGGATAGTCTCAGCACCCAGGGTTGACTGAGGTTACTCTGAAACCCAAGGTAACTGTACACTATACTGCATGCACGATATTGTGGCTGGATTCCAGACAGGAGTGACAGTATGACTAGTGCTTGACCGCTCGGCTATGTTAATAAGTAATTCATGGATCAATAGGAACTTAATCTGAACTTCACATTCTGCAGCACTTTAACAAATCTCAGATATAAGCTGTGAGAACAAACACATTGCTCAAGGGCTAGGTATTGTCTTTCAGTCAGTAAGGGAATATTGGTACTGTGGACAGATTCACATTTACTTGGACTGGCATGATACACTAAGTGAACATTCAAAAGTGACTGGGACATCTTCTCAGGGAACTTACTTAAGGACATAAAAGCAAGAATAATAAAGAGAATATATGACACAGTAAGCTTAAATGGGAAAAAATGCTTAACTATTCTGCAGAAGTAAAGAAAATTGACAAGTCACACTGTAAAGCAAGGAAAACTCACATAAAAAAATTTGCTCAACTGGATAAGCAACACTTTGAAAATCAGGAGAAATTGTACTTTACTCAGATCAAATTTACTAAAATTTACTTTAATTTGAATTAATGGCACAGTAAGTTGTCTTTACTCTCAAGTCAATAAAGAAATTCAACAATAAATGATAAATCAATCATAAATGTTAAAGTGGAATCAATAAATCTTGTGCAAAAGTAAAATGGACTGGGAAAGCAATTCTCTCTAAAAAAATAAATAAAGTGGCACACAAAGAATAAAATATTATGCACAGAACACAAGAAATGTAAAACTGAAATCACAGAATATTTCACTGAAATAAACTGTAGCACTGTTGTAATGAACAGATATTAATCAAAAAGTACTGCACAACACAACACTACATGAAAATTTTCTGAAAGAAAGAATTAATGACAGCACAATATTTGCACAAGAGTCATTGTAGAATGAGGCAATTGTCAGCATAGTTGCTGATCCCCTTACATGTGTTGTATATCCATGTGTTTATATAGAAGATCCCTATGAGGCCTAGTGACTGTATGACGTCACGGGATACAGCATTCCTGAGTGAGAGGCGCTGCCTCACTCTCACTCCATGGATAGACATATGAGCAGGCAGAACAAGGCAGGCCTGGGCTCCCATCACAGTCTGACAATATAGTGTTACCATCCACAAGCGTGTTTACCTACAACCATCATATCTCCTACCAAACCCCCAAGACAAATTGGTGGCTGCGGAGGGCCTGTAATTCTGACGATTACAGCGATTTCTGGAGATAAATTTCTACTTAGCCAGTCGCCATCTTGTGACTAGGCCTGCCGAGAAGGGTAACGCTCGACCTAGCCAGCCAGCTACCCCTGCAAGCGTCTACCAGCCTCTACATTATTCACTGGTCAGTCTCTGTATTAGTGTTTATCTGCTTATTTGCATCACTCCCGAGGGGGTTGACCTGAGTTTGCAAAGCCAAACCAGCACGACAGTCTGTGGTGGGGGAGTCAGCCAGCCTAGCCTTACACACCATCCAGCCTTGCCTGCCAAGCCAGCTTTCCACCCCTGCTGTGCTCATTGTTAGAAGTTATCAAGCCATTTTGTTTGAAGGGTTAAGCCAAGCCAGCCAGCAACTAACCCAGGTGACTAACCAAGGTGACTAACCCAGTACTCAAGCAAGCCATGTGGGTAGTCTTCTTCATCGCTTTATGCTTTAAGCTCCAAGCCATTCTGAGTGCTTTTTCATCCCTGTGGTGTTGTGGTATTTCGTGGGTTTGTTTTAAGCCAGCCTGGCTTAGAGTGTTCTTGCGCCTAAGTGAGGGTGTCCCCAGTGAGGCTTGCGCCGTTCATCCCATAGGCCCAGTCACCACGTGCGGTGTCCCATCACCCTGCCTCAGCTGCCTCACTCAACCACTACCACTGTTTTGTACCCTTATTACGGGTTCTAGCACCATATTTCAAGGACCACATAGGGGGTCAAGAGCTAGAGTGTGTTCTTTCGTCAATGGCGCCATCGTTAAAAGCCTCCTGTGTGGGTCCATCGTCGATTTAAGTGCAAATTCTTCGAGTGTGGAGAGAAGTCAGCGATCGCAGCCAGCCACGAGACGATAGCAAGCATACTCCACCTCCATCCTCCAACCTTCCACCTCATTCTTCACCAAGTCGCTACAGTGATAATATTTTTCATAGAGACATTTGCGAGTGTTGCGACATTTCTTTTTTGTGTTTCCAGTGATTTTCTTAGTGACATTCAGTAACTCTCGATTAGACTCAGTGTTTATTATATACTGATTGCAATATTTTTTTTCTCTTCTTAATTCAGTGTTATTATTTTATGTCTGTTGTGTTGTGCTTCCTTTTTTTATACTTGAAGTAAGTACCTTACTGTTTTTTCCTTGTTGTGTGCAACATATAAGCAGTATAAATTTGTGTTTATACTTCACAATTATCTTGTGTTCACAGTATTCCAGTGAAGTAATTCAGTAATTTATTACCTTATATTCTGCATCACAACTCAGTGTTGTCTGTTATATTTTTCTCACAGCATTTGTGTATTCTTTTGCCATTTCATTTTATTTTCTCTGTGTTGAACATTCTTGTGTTCATATTCTTTTCATTTAGCCAGTGTCTAATTTGTCTTATTTCCACAGACAATAGTGCCATTGTGTTGTTCAAGCAAGACAATTATTTTACAAATTTTTCACACCTCAAGTTTCATTGCAAGAAAATTATAGTATTGGGTTTATATTGATGTGTTGTGTTCTGCATCACTGTAAGTGTTCAAACCATTTTTGTTCTGTGATTTTGCATCTATTATTTTTATATTTCATTGAACAAATTCACTCTTAGTGCAATTTTTAAGTTCTTCTTTTAAAGTAATTCATTCTTTGTTTGTTCAGTAAGTGTTGCTTAAGCTGCAATTAAGAGTTAAAGTGTTCACTCAGTTCATTCCTTGATATATTTTCTTTTCTTGTAAACTGTATTTTCTTGTGTGTGTAATTTTTTTATTATTGCACATAGACTCATTTTGCAATAATGCAATAAAATAAAAAATTGCACACACAAGAAATGCAGTTTACACAAACAATAAATAAAAATTATCAAGGAATGAACTGATTGAACACTTTAACTCTTAATTGCAGCTTAAGTAACACTTACTGAACAAGCAAAAGAATGATTTACTTTAAAAAAGAAGTTAAAAATTGCACTAAGAGTGAATTTGTTCAATGAAACATGAAAAAAGATAAAGGCAAAAATGCAAAAATGCAGGAACAAAACACATCAATATATGCACAATACTATGAGAATTTTCTTGCAATAAGGTCTTGTTTAGACAAAAATTGGAAAATAATTCACTTGCTTCAACAAAATAATGGCACTATTGTCTGTGGAGATAGGAAAATTAGATATTGGTTAAATAAAAAGAATTAACACATAAGAATGTTCAACACACAGTAAAAATAGGAAATTAATTAATACAAAAACAGCAAGAATACACAAATGCTAGGAAAAAAAAATAACTGAGACAACACTGAGTTGTGATGTAGGTAAGACACATAGGCAACAGTTAGGCAACTTTATTCCGAAATGTTTCGCCTACACAGTAGGCTTCTTCAGTCGAATACAGAAAGTAGGCAGGAACAGTAGAGAAGACGATGTAATCAGTCCATCACCCTTAAAGTCGTAGAATTTGAGGTTGTCAGTCCCTCGGCCTGGAGAAGTTCAGTTCCATAGTCAGGAACTATCTGAAGATCAAGCGACAGTGCGGAGACTTAAATACTGTCGGAAGGAGAGGTGCAGAGTAGTAGTAGTAGTGAGAATGTAACCACTGAAAGGTCAGGTCCCTCTCAGATCCAACAATTCTCACTTGAAAAGTTTGTCCAAGGTGTTTTCTGTATCAAGATGCTATGTGTTGCAGTGTCTGACAAGATGAACATCAAAATGGTATACAATACCGACAGGTTGGTAGGTAAGACACATAGGCAACAGTTAGGCAACTTTATTCCGAAACGTTTCGGATGTTGTGATGCAGAATATAAGATAACAAGTTACTGAAATACTTCACTGCATAAATTAGTAAACAAGGAACACAGTACTGTGAACACAAGATAACTGTGAAGAGTAAACACAAGTTTATACTGCTTGTATATTGCACACAATAGGGAAAAACATTAAAGTATTTACTTCAAGTATATATAAAAAACGGAATACAACACAACAGACATAAAAATAAAGCACGAAAATTAAACACTGAAAGTCACTAAGAAATCACTGAAAAATTGTCTCAACACTCGCAAATGTCTTTAAACGTTGATGGTGAAGAGGAAGCAGGAGGCTGGTGATGATGGAATCTAGTGGGCTGTCGGCGTCTCTCCTCTACTCTCAACACGTTGACGTTTTGAAGAATTTGCGCTTAAATTGTTGATAAACTCACACAGGAGGCTTTTACATTGGCGCACAGGGATGAAGGAACAATCTTGTGTCTTGACCCTCTATGTGGTCCATAAAATAAGGTGCTATGACCCGTTATAAGGGTAAAAAGACAGTGGTAGTGGGAAGGTGTGGGTGGATGAGACAGTGTGCTGAGACACTGCGTGGTGTGGCTAGGCCTACGGGAAAATGGCGTAAGCCACGTGCTCTGGGTACACCCACACTAGACACAAAAATATTCTAAGCCAGGCTGGCTTAGTAACCCACAAAATACCACAACACCACAGGGATGCTAGAGCACTCAGAATAACTTAGAACTGGAAGCACAAAGCGATGGTGAAGGCTCACATGGCTTGCTTGAGTACTGGGTTAGGCACCTGGGTTAGTTGACTGGCTTGCTGGCTTAACCCTTCACATAGACTGGCTGGAGAACTTGTAACGATGAGCACAGCAGGGGTGGAAAGCTGGCTTAGCAGGCAAGGCTGGCACTTAAGACAGGCTTGACTGCCCCCCACAGACTGACTTGGTTTATCTGGAGAGTTTCTGGAGAGAGTTCCGGGGGTCAACGCCCCCACGGCCCGGTCTGTGACCAGGCCTCCTTAGGTCAGTGTCCCAGGATGCGACCCACACCAGTCGACTAACACCCAGGTACGCATTTTACTGATGGGGAACATAGACAACAGGTGGAAAGAAACACGTCCAATGTTTCTACTCTGGCTGGGAATCGAACCCAGGCCCTCACCGTGTGAAGCGAGAGCGTTAACCACCAGGCCACCAGAGCTTGGCCTAATTTGCAAACCCGGGTCAACCCCTTGGAAGTAATGCAAATAAGCAGATAAACACTAAGACACATGGACTGACCAGTAAGCAGGAAGCAAACAGGCTGGTGGATGCTTGTTCGGGTAGCTGGCTGTGAGGTCGGCCTGCTGGCAACACAAAATGTATGTCGGCTGGTATAAGTCAATCTTCGTACATCGACGTAAATATCAAATTTACGGGCTCACCGCTGGCACCATTTGTCGGGAGGGTTCATGGAGATGTGATGGTTAGAGTTAGACACACTTGTTGGATGGTAGCACATATATTAGCAGAGTGTGAGAGGGGAGCCCAGACTGCCCGGTGTTGCCTGTCCATAGACCTAAGCACGGAGTGCTGAGGACGAGACTGGGAGCGCAGCGCTCTCATGCGGCCTCATGTGACGTCACGCAAGCTAGTCACTGAGCCTACTGAAAGGGAGCCTAAATATATATGTGGATGATACGATCTACAATATACTACACAAGTATAAGTATAGGGAATTCAGTAGCTATACTGACACATCCAAGGTGCTCTACTGTATGGCGTATGCAAACCTGGCAAATGCATGGGACAGAGAGCCACTGCAGCATGAAGGTCCGTGATTCACGGCGTGTGCCCATTGCGGAAATGGGAACTGTTAGGAGGGAATCCTCCTAGTGAGATGCGTTCAAAGCTTGGAGACAGGAACCCTCCCTGTTGGACGTGGTGACCTTGAGCATGTTGTTTTGCACATTTACAGCAATGGGGCCATTTCATCTGAACTGTTTGTAGGCCAGTGTTACACTTTGCTTAGCGAGCATCTTCCACTCTGTAATATCCCTGGTGCAGCATGGATTCTGTATTCCTGCTAAGTCACTTAGGCTGTTTTGAAGAATTTGCTTTATTAGTTCGTCCGATGCTATGGAGGAGGATAAGAAAGCAGGTAGGGAAATCTGGAAAGATTTATGCATTCCCGGCCGGCAGAGTATTTCCAGTAAAATGTCTGCCTAGATTTCCAGAACTGCTGTCGTTTCTGTTGGCTCTACTTCTTCTTCCTCTTCTTCTTCTTCCTCTTCTTTTTTTTTTCTTCTTCTTCTTCTTCTTCTTCTGTTTCCTCTACTTTTCTTTTTCATCTTTTATTCTTCATCTTGTTGTTGTTGTTGTTGTTATTATTATTATTATTATTATTATTATTATTATTATTATTATTATTATTATTATTATTATTATTATAAAATAATAAAAATAATAATAATTCATGTAATTATTATCATTATCATTTTTACAACTTTAAAAGATAGGGAAATTATAATCAGGAAAAGATTGGTTAAGAAGCTAAAGAAGAATATATTTGTCATGGCACCAAGGAATCAGGTATCATTGTTCTGTAAATTAGAAGAATTGTTTAGTAGTTAGAATGCTAGTAGGCTTCCGGAAGCCTCAGGTGATCAGTGCAGGGATAGACGCGCATCTCTCAGTGTATAAAAGCTGGGCTTTATTAAATTCTACTTTTGGGATAAAAGTATATTCTTGTCTGGGAATGAACAGGCTTCATGCCGCCTTAATTAAATAAATAACATTTGTATAATCGCTAGGCTTTGAACATAATTAAATAATCAAGTGTTTTGCCAACAGGCTGGATCATATTTACAAAGTAATTTTATATAGCTATGTTTCTCTTCAACGTAAATACAGTAAGCAGCAGGAATGTCACTGCGGTTAACGATGATATACATAATTTCACTGATTAGAAAAGTAAATTTTAGTGATTTATATTTGGAGGAGAGATGACGTACATAACTTCTCTATCTTTAACCCGTTAAATATTTCCCGAGCAGGTCTTTAAAAACACTTTCAGTATATTGCAAATAAGCTGAAATACAAGGTACACAACACTAGTAACCAGGGTTGCTGAAACACCGGGTACAAAACACTAGTAACCAGGGTTGGTGAAACACCGGGTACAAAACACTAGTAACCAGGGTTGCTGAAATACCTAGTACACAACACTAGTAACCAGAGTTGCTGAAACACCGGGTACAAAACACTAGTAACCAGGGTTGGTGAAACACCGGGTACAAAACACTAGTAACCAGGGTTGCTGAAACACCGAGTACACAACACTAGTAACCAGGGTTGCTGAAATACAGGGTACACAACGCCAGGGATGCTGAAACACTGGGTACACAGCACTGGTAACCATGGTTGCTGAAACACTGGGTACACAACACCAGTAACCAGGGTTGCTGAAACAACAGGTAAACAGCACTAGTAACAAGGGTTGCTGAAACACCAGGTACACAACACTAGTAACCATGGTTGCTGAAACACCGGGTACACAACAATAGTAACCAGGTGTTGAAAATTACATTTACCTGGATGAATCTCATTACATACATACAAATAAATGGCAACAAAGATAATTATTATTTATCAAAGTTACAAAGACAACTAGGAATTTTTAGGACACCTAGGTCGCAAAAATGTCCCCCTTCGATACCTACCATCTATCTCTCCACAAGTTGCTCTAGACCTATATTAATTTACCAGGAATTCTGGTAAAATTATTATAATTTTTCTGGACTGTATATTAAATTTAATAAAGGATTACATATACACATTTATATAACAGAAGGAGAATTTATAATCATAACACTCGCCAATTTGTCTGGAGATTACTTTGTATCATACTCAAAACCCTCCCCTGTCTACATTTATGATAATAATACTGGCCAGAACGATAAACATAAATATAGACATGACTTAGCTGGTGGTAATATCCTGTTTTCATCTAATTACGGAGTCCTATCCAGTCGCCTGATTCTCTCGTTATGCAGGACTGCAATTCCAACAATTTCGGCTCCTATTTGAGAGGTGTAAGCCCAATATAACCTCTAGAGCGACAAAAATTCTGCGACACTCCCTGCTCGACCGCGCAGGCGCCGAGCTTCCCATTTTTTATAATATAATTTTTATTAAATACAATATATTTTATTAATTTACATACAAATACACTATTTTTGGGAAATATGCTATATATTTTCCACACCAGGGTTGCTGAAACACCGGGTGTTATGCAGGGTTCTGCATGACATCGTAATGTACATATAGTGAAGAAGTGTGCCATAATAGTATGAATGTTATAATTGTAAAGCATAATTTTATAATTCATAAAGTGCATTTGGGGGCACTGTAAAGTACTCGAACTGTAATTATAAAGAAATTCTGCTAGGTATTTATTTTCCAACTTCCTGACTCCTCCCAGCGTGGCTGGGAGGAGTCAGGTGGAATCAGCATCGTGTGGAGGCTGGCGCCGGAGACGCTGTGTATTTAAGCTAAGTTTGTAGTTGTGTACTCCTTTTGTTTAGCTAACTCAAGCCATAGGCTCTTCTATGGCTTACCTGTATGTTCACCTAGGCTCTGACATGGTCAGGGTGCTGTGGGATGAGTGAGGAAATAAGAAATGGGGTTGGTAGTGGAGTAGTGACGACCTGGTGCTGACTAGGCCGAGTGTTATGGATACTGGACCGCCAGCCGCCTGCTTCTTGTGACCGCTATGTGGGCGTTTAGGATAGGAGATACAAGAAAATGTTTTCTAGAGTGTGTATATAGTGTTATGTTGAATAAATAGATATATTTTCCTAACTAGGATTTTTGCCTGAACCTCTGTTAACCAACCCATTGAAGTACAAATGCTGGTTTAGCTCTTTCTGTTTTGACTGGGATAGCCCTGGGTGGTCTGTTTATGCCTGAGATGTGTGTAACTTTTACCTTTGCCCTTAGACAAGGCTCTAGCCACCAGTTATCCCACCTTTTCTGCATAAGATGGGGGGCCTGTATATGGAAGAATTATCAAATTTTATGTGGTAATTCAAGTTTGCAACCTGGAAAATCAATAATCGTTCTTGACTGGGTTGGTCATTTGAAGCATTCACTATAGCACTCACACTAAAATGATAATTTAACTTTGTGTGCAATATTGCTGGCTTTTAGGGTGTTATTTTTAACTAATACCCTGTGAATAATTTACCTTTGTGTGCAACTCTGCTGGGTTTTAGGGTGTTATTATTAACTATTACCCTGTGCATAATATAACTTTGTGTACAATATTGCTGGTTTTTAGGGTGTTATTATTAACTAATACCCTGTGAATAATTTACCTTTGTGTGCAATATTGCTGGTTTTTAGGGTGTTATTATTAATTAATACTCTGTGAATAATTTACCTTTCTGTGCCATATTGTTGATTTTTAGGGTGTTATTAATACCTGATATTTTGTGCATAATTTCCCTTGCAGGTGCAATCTTACTGATTTTTGGGGAGGTTATGCTTACCTAATTTTCTGGGAATAATTTTCCTTTGCAGGTGCAATAGCTCCATTTTTCTTCCAGGATTTCCTTGTTGTGTTCAAACCTGTTTAATTTTAGGGAGTCACATGACAATCACTCCTTGTGAATATACTACTTCAGTATATGTACTTTGCTGTGTGCTTCATTATTTTATATCAGTAAGTTCTGTGGCTAATAGCAAGATTTCCCAAAATGGCTGACACTAGTGAAAATTCTGGGGATGATATGTATTTGGAAGGTAACATTGACTCAAATTCCCATGTTAGAGACCTGGATAAGGAAGTAGAACTTATACGAATGAAATTAGCCCTAGTGGCGGAAGAAAATGAACGGTTAAGGATTGAACGTACAAAGATCCAGGAACAGAGAGCCTTAGATGAGTTTAGGGCTCAAGAAAGAGCTAAAGAGAGGCAGCTTGCTTCTCACCCAGCCACAGACACGAGGGTAGATATTTTTCATTTGGATAAAGCCATAAAATTTGTGCCCAAATTCCTAAAGAAAGATCCAGACCAGTTTTTTCTGTTATTTGGAAGTACGGCCAAATCCCAAGCTTAGCCGGAAAAGGAATGGGCGACATTAGCCAGAACCCAGTTAGTTGGTAAAGGGTTGCAGGCTGTTAGTTCTTTAGAAGGATCGGCCTTTTCTGATTATCATAATCTAAAAGAGGTAGTTTTACTGGCTTATCAAATGTTGCCGGAAAGGTACCGGCAGAAGTTTAGAGAACTAAAGTTTCAAGCAGGAAAAGTCTTTGGTGGAATATGGTAAGGAGAAGATGTCACTTCTAAATAGGTGGTGTCGCTCAAAGGGTGTGGTAGGCAATTATGAGGGTGTAATTATCTTAATTTTGTTAGAGGATCTCTTGAGAAATGTTCCTCCTGACCTTAAGGCATATCTTGAGGAGAAGGATCTTGATGATTTTAATAATGCTTTAGAGCTAGGTGACAGACTTTTAACTAATTAAACATTTGGTAGTAGGTACCACCCACCACATACTAACAATGGTAAGTTTTCTCCTCCCACTAATAGGGACAAGAAATTTCAGAAGTTTAAGCCACATATTTCTCAGCCTATTCTCCACCAGAGTGTGATTAAGCCTAATTCTCCAGTACCTGCCCAGGGAAGTTTTAAGTCCGCAGTCACTGGTCCAGGACTACAAGGAACAGGTGGGACGAGCCCAGTTCCCCAGAGTCAAGGGATCCAACCTAGGTCAAATGGGCAGGGGGGCCTTTAAACCTTATCACTGTACTTATTGTCATAAACAAGACCATCTGCAGCCGTATTGTTGAAAGATGCTTAGGGACCAGGCTGCAGCAGATGCTTCTCCAGTAAGTACACCAGTTACACATGATGTTGCTTGCATTGCAGTCTTAGACCCTCGGATGAAGGTCTATTCAAGTAAGTCTACTGTGGCCTTACACCAAAACGAAGGTAGGGTCATGTGTGTCATGTCTTTGAGGGACACTTGTAGCACATACACCTTGCTTTGCAGGGGTGTATTGCCCGTGTCGGATGACACCTACACCGGATTGTACATTTTTCTTAAAGGGATAACTGGAGTCCATGTCAGGACTCCAGTGCACAGGTTATGAGTAGAGTCTGTGTACCAGTCTGGGTACCTACCTGAAGGTATTGCAGAAGATGTACCTTTAGCAGGAGTTGACCTTCTACTAGGCAACAACGTTGTGGGACTCCTCAAAAGTGAGGAATGATTGGTTTTGCAGGACCCTGCTTTACAAGGTGGTAATGACCTAATTGGAGCGACGGTGCCTGAAAATTTTTCAGTGTGTTTTAGGACTAAACAGGGGAACACGGCAGGAGCTGTGCCTCCCTGTGACCCTTCTGCACACTGTGGTTTGGGCCTGGGGAGCCTGTTCATTGAGTCTGACCTGCAGGAGACTCTGAGCAGTGCTGAACCGGCTCAACCGGAACTCGGTTGGAGAAGTGGTCTTGGTGCTGATGTGGGAAAAAAATCCCCTGACTCTGCAGCAGCTGAGTGAGGCCCAGGAAGGTTGTGACCTCCGGAACGCTATTCATTTATCAGCTGTCAGCTGTTGCGGAGGATGTAATTCAGAAATTTACCAAGTGTTTATTTTGCAGAGTTGATCAAATGAACAAGACTCTTTTTTAAGAGGACCTGTGCTTACGTGGCTGCAGCAGAACTATTAAAGTGTCTTTGTCAGAATTTTTTACAGATTCTGAAGGAACGACATTTCAATGTTAAGACGGGAGAGCTAAATAATCGGTGTTTATTAATAAATTCCTTTTCTAACAGGTTACCAGAGTCTGTACCCTTTCTGAATAATTTTGTGTGTGTGGTTTTGAGATTTCTGGTGAAACATTTTTGTCTCTTAGGCTTTGCACAAATCACCCAGAAGTCATGTTTTATGAAATGTCATGTAGTTTTGAGAGGCCTACTTGAGGTTAAATTTACCAATGTATATCATCCTAGGAGTCAAAGAAAAGCACAGTGGTTTTCCCAGTCTCTCAGGGCAATGCATGTTTGTTTTACCCAGTACCAGAAGAACTGGGATGAGGGAATTCCCCTCCTTTTCATTACCGTGTGGGGAAGCACTCTGGAATCATTAAGTCATGGGCTACGTGAGGATAGTGATGTTTCCCCCGCGGTGTTTTTTCTCAGTTTCAGAAACTGCTTGGTTAAGATGAGGTGGATGGCACTAGTGCACCAGTCTGCCAGTCCACCCAGGATGACGTGGGACCATGAGGTGGTGCTACATATTCTGGAAGCTGGAGAGATGGGATTGGCATTGGAGCCGGGTCCTGGGAAGGCTATGATGGAACTGTGTGGTGGCTTCAAAATGATGGTGGATAAGGTCCCTGAGAAAGATAATGTAAGCAGGAAAATTGTAACAGATTGTGGAAGATTTGGATCTTCTGAAACACGGGTTGTAGTGATGGCTCAGCCATGGTGTACCTTAGTGAAAGAGCTTTGGGATGCTGAAAAATGGGGCCAGGTTAACGCCCATGAGGTAGAGGTTTCAGAATTTGTGCAACATCAGCAGGCCTGGCATGATGTAAGCTGGAATGAAATAGGTTTCTTGAAGGAAGTGAAGTGTTTATTTCTAGAGACTGTGTTTGTACCCAGCGAGAGTCGGTGGACGTTGTCTTTTACTGGTCTCACACTAGGTGATACCCTGAACATGTGCACTGACTGCCGCCAGGTACATTTAAGAAATAAGGTTTTATCTCCTTTTTATGAACTACATGCAAATTGTGTGAATGAACCGTGGGGGTGGGGTCATCTGATTCCCATGACCATGTGTGCCAGGGACACACCCATATTTGTAACTTTAATATCTCTGTACATGAACCTTTTGTATGCCATTAACTCTCAAGATCTTTTATGTTTAATCCTGAGTTACCCACCCAGGGTTTTGCAAAATGATACAGGGGTTGGGGCAATCTTCTTGCAGGGTAGAGCAGGGGAAGTAATGCCACTCGGCTGCTTCTCATCAAAACGTAACAGGCACCAAAGGAGTTATACCACCATAGAAAAGGAGGCTCATGCTTTAGTGTTGGCAGTGCAACATTTTGAGGTGAATATATCATCATCAGTTCACCATATAACTGTGTATAGTGACCATAACAATTTACGTTTCCTTCACTTAATGAAGAACCACAGTCAGCGACTTACGAGGTGGGCCTTGTTTCTCAAACCTCTTAATCTTGTGATTCATTATGTGAAGGGAGCGGATAATGTGGTTGCTGATGCCTTGTCTCGTGTTTAAAGTGCACGATGTGGTGTATAGATCACTTATCTATTCTTATTTTGCAGTGATTTGTGGTAGACGAGTAGATGGAACCCTTGACCACCGAAAGGAGAAGAACAGGTTGTGCTGGAGGTATCAGGATTCCCTAGTGTTTGTGTGTTTTGGGGGGTATTCACATCAAGTGCCATGCCTAGGTAAGGTATGCTACGTTTTTTTAGGTGTTGGCTGGAATGCCTTGCCTCTGTTTTATGTTGGTATAGGGACTGTTGGACCTAACGTTTTAGTGAATGTGGGGATGACGGTGATGCCCTCCACTGTTTGGGTCATGTCTCTTGATCCGAGGTGTTTTGGTTTTCCAGAACTCTTTTCAATTTTTCCTTGTTGGATCACCGCTGGGGTGACTCCAGGGTCCTTGGAATGACATGTAGGTGTCGGCCTGAGAGGTCTACCTTTTGGGGGTCTTCAATGATGACTCCAGGGTTTTACGGCCACAGTCCCACCAACAAGATTTATGTGACTATCCACCCGTTGTTTTTGGGGCCTGATATTTTTCCCCCCTCCTGTGCTCTCCTGATTCTCGCAGAGGTGTGTCATGGGGAACCAGTTTTGTTTACTAAAGATTGCTGTGAGATGGGATTGATAATGCGATGTTGCTTCCTAAGTAGAATTTAACATGTAAAATCTGTTTTTGTTTTCTTTGAACTCCTCCTGGAAAATGTACTTAGTGTTTAAATATTTTTTTGGGTGGCACATACAGTTTGGTCTGCCTTGCAACATACTGAGCTTTGGTGTTACTTCATAAAATGGCATTCCTCAGGGGAACTTATGTACAAAGTTAACTTGCTCATTTATAAGTTTGCTTTTTGTAATTTAGGTAAAATGCATCAACACCAGTGCCTGGCCAGTGCTGTGTTGTGATGGTGCCTTTTCCTAACACAATTGTCTAAGAGTGTGACTGTGGGCTTGTTTGGCATAGAACTTGATCACTTTTATGTTCGGCGAGCTTCACATGTCCGCTATCTAGTACCTCAGTTTGTTAATATTTTTTTTTTGTAGTACCAAAAGACCGTGATTGAATGGTGGTAATTCCCCAGCTATCAATTTGCCTGTTGCCTCAGACGTTAATGTGGGGTTTATTTTCTTTCTTTTTCCATTTGCCTAGCGGTGTCTCTAGGTGTCTCTCGAGTGAGACCTATGGTCTGGGGGTGGGGGTGTTATGCAGGGTTCTGCATGACAGTGTAATGTGCATATAGTGGAGAAGTGTGCCATAATAGTATGAATGTTATAATTGTAAAGCATAATTTTATAATTCATAATGTGCATTTGGGGATACTGCACAGTACTCTTAACTGTAATTATAAAGAAATCCTGCTAGGTATTTATTTTCCAACTGTGGGTACGCAGGGTAAGCGTGGCTGTGAGGAGTCATGTGGAGTCAGCATCGTGGGGAGGCTGGCGTCGGAGATGCTGTGTATTTAAGCTAAGTTTGTAGTTGTGTAATCCTTTTGTTTAGCTAACTCAAGCCATAAGCTCTTCTATGGCTTACCTGTATCCTCACCCAGGCTCTGACATGGTCAGGGTGCTGTGAGATGAATGAGGAAATAAGAAATGGAGTTGGTAGTGTAGTAGTGACGACCTGGCGCTGACTAGGCCGAGTGTTATGGTTACTGGACCGCCAGCCGCCTGCTTCTTGTGCCCGCTATGTGGGCGTTTAGGACAAGAGGTACAAGAAAGTGTTTTCTAGAGTGTGTATATAGTGTTATGTTGAATAAATAGATACATTTTCCTAACTAGGATTTTTGCCTAAACCTCTGTTAACCAACCCATTGAACTGCAAATGCTGGTTTAGCTCTTTCTGTTTTGACTGGGGTAGCCCTGGGTGGCCTGTTTATGCCTTAGATGTGTGTAACTTTTACCTTCGCCCTTAGACAAGGCTCTAGCCACCCAGCTATCCCACCTTTCCTGCGTGACACCGGGTACACAACACTAGCAACCAGGGATGCTAAAACACCGGACACACAACACTACCAACCAGGGTTGCTGAAACAGGGAACAAAACACTAGTAACCAGGGTTGCTGAAATACAGGGTACACAACACTAGTAACCAGGGTTGCTGAAATACAGGGTACACAACACTAGTAACCAGGGTTGCTGAAATACAGGGTACACAACACTAGTAACCAGGGTTGCTGAAATACTGGGTACACAACACTAGTAACCAGGGTTGCTAGAATACAGGGTACACAGCACAAGTAACCAGAGTTGCTGAAATACAGAGTACACAACACTAGTAACCGGGCTGCAGAAACACCGGGTACACAACACTAGTAACCAGGGATGCTGAAACAACGGGTACACAACACTAGTAACTAGAATTGCTGAAATACAGGGTACACAACACTAATAACCAGGGATGCTAAAACACCGGGTACACAACACTACCAACCAGGGTTGCTGAAACAAGGTACAAAACACTAGTAAACAGGGTTGCCGAAATACAGAGTACACAACACAAGTAACCAGAGATGCTGAAACACAGGGTACACAATACTAGTAACCAGGGTTGCTGAAATACAGGGTACACACCACTAGTAACCACGGTTGCTGAAATACTGGGTACACAACACTAGTAACCAGGGTTGCTTAAACACCGGGTACACAACACTAGTAACCAGGGATGCTGAAACACTGGGTACACAACACTGGTAAGCAAGGTTGCTGAAACACTGGGTACACAACACTAGTAACCAGGGTTGCTGAAACACCGGGAAAACAACACTAGTAACCAGGGTTGCTGAAACACTGGGTACACAACACTAGTAACCAAGGTTGCTGAAACACCAGGTATACAACACTAGTAACCAGAGTTGCTGAAACACCGGGAACACAACATTAGCAACCAGGGTTGCTGAAACACTGGGTACACAACACTAGTACAAGGGTTGCTGAAGCACCGGGTACACAACTCTAGTAACCAGTGTTGCTGAAACACAGGGTACACAACACTAGTAACCAGGGCTGCTAAAACACTGGGTAAACAACACTAGTAGGATTGCTGAAACATCGGATATACAACACTAGTAAGGTTGCTGAAACACGGTGTGCACAACACTAGTAAGGTTGCTGAAACACCGGGTACACAACACTAGTAAGGTTGCTCAAACACTTGGTACGCAACACTAGTGAGGTTGCTGAAACACTGGGTACGCAACACTAGTAACGTTGCTGAAACACCGGGTACACAACACTAGTGAGGTTTCTGAAACACTGGGAACGCAACACTAGTAACGTTGCTGAAACACCGGGTACACAACACTAGTAAGGTTGCTGAATCACCGGGTACACAACACTACTAAAGTTGCTGAAACACTGGATACTCAACACTAGTGGGGTTGCTGAAACACAGGGTAAAAACGCTAGTAAGTTTGCTGAAATACTGGGTACACAACGCTAATAAGGTTGCTGAAACACTGGGTACACAACACTAGCAAGTTTGCTGAAAAACCGGGTACACAACGCTAGTAAGGTTGCTGAAACACTGGGTACACAACACTAGTAAGTTTGCTGAAACACTGGGTACACAACACTAGTAAGTTTGCTGAAACACTGGGTACACAACACTAGCAAGTTTGCTGAAAAACCGGGTACACAACACTAGTAACCAGGGTTGCTGAAACACTGGGTACACAACACTAGTAACCAGGGTTGCTGAAACACTGGGTACACAACACTAGTAACCAGGGTTGCTGAAACACTGGGTACACAACACTAGTAACCAGGGTTGCTGAAACACCGGGTACACAACACTAGTAACCAGTGTTGCTTAAACACAAGGTACACAACACTAGTAACCAGGGTTGCTAAAACACTGGGTACACAACACTAGTAGGATTGCTGAAACACCGGATACACAACACTAGTAAGGTTGCTGAAATACCGGGTACACAACACTAGTAACGTTGCAGAAACACCGAGTACACAACACTAGTAAGGTTGCTGAAGCACCAGGTACACAGCACTAGTGAGGTTCCTGAAACACTAGGTACACAAAAGTAGTAACGTTGCTGAAACACCGGGTACACAACACTAATAAGTTTGCTGAAACACTGGGTACAAAACACTAGTAAGGTTGCTGAAACACTGAGTACACAACACTAGTGAGGTTGCTGAAACACTGGGTACACAACACTAGTAAAGTTGCTGAAATACTGGGTACAAACAACACTAGTATGGTTGCTGAAATACTGGTAACACAACACTAGTTACTAGGTTTGGTGAAACACAGGGTGCACAACACTAGTAACCAGGGTTGCTGAAACACTGGGTACACAACAGTAGTAAGATTGCTGAAACACCGGATACACAACACTAGTAAGGTTGCTGAAACACGGTGTACACAACGCTAATAAAGTTGCTGAAACACCGGGTACACAACACTAAGAGAGGTTGCTGAAACTCTGGGTACACAGCACTAGTAAATTTGCTGAAATACTGGGTACACAACACTAGAGAGGTTGCTGAAACACTGGGTACACACCACTAGTAACCACGGTTGGTGAAACACCGGGTACACAGCACTAGTAACCAAGGTTGGTGAAACACCGGGTACACAACACTAGTAACCAGGGTTGCTGAATCACCGGGTACACAACACTAGTAACCAGTGTTGCTTAAACACAGGGTACACAACACTAGTAGGATTGCTGAAACACCGGATACACACCACTGGTAAGGGTGCTGAAACACGGTGTACACAACACTAGTAACGCTGCTGAAACACCGGGTACACAACACTAGTAAGGTCGCTGAAACACTGGGTACACAACACTAATAAGGTTGCTGAAACACCGGGTATGCAACACTAGTAAGGTCGCTGAAACACTGTGTACACAACATTAGTAAGGTCCCTGAAACATTTGGTACACAGCACTAGTATGGTTGCTGAAACCCTGGGTACACAACACTAATAAGGTTGCTGAAACACAGCGCACAGAACACTAGTAACCAAGGTTGCTGAAACACTGGGTACGCAACACTAGTAACGTTGCTGAAACATTGGGTACACAACACTAGTAAGGTTGCTGAAACACAGGGCACACAACACTAGTAAGGTTGCTGAAACAACTGGTACATAACAATTGTAAGGTTGCTGAAACACTGGGTACCCAACACTAGTAAGGTTGCTGAAACACTGGGTACACAACACTAGTAAGGTTGCTGAAACACCTGGTACACAACACTAGTAAGTTCTCTGAAACACTGGGTATACAGCACTAGTATGGTTGCTGAAACACTTTGTACACAACACTTGTAAGTTTGCTGAAACACTGGGTTCGCAAAACTGGTAAGAAGGTTGCTGAAACACCGGGTACACAACACAATACTGGTATCCAAGGTTGCTGAAACACTGAGTACACAACACTAGTAACCAAGGTTGCTGAATCACCGGGTACACAACACAATACTAGTAAGCAAGGTTGCTGAAACACTGGGTACAAAATACTAGTAAGCAAGGTTGCTGAAACACTGGGTACAAAATACTAGTAAGCAAGGTTGCTGAAACACTGGGTACAAAATACTAGTAAGCAAGGTTGCTGAAACACTGGGTACAAAATACAAGTAAGCAAGGTTGCTGAAACACTGGGTACAAAATACAAGTAAGCAAGGTTGCTGAATCACCGGGTACACAACACAATACTAGTAAGCAAGGTTGCTGAAACAATGGGTACAAAATACAAGTAAGCAAGGTTGCTGAATCACCGGGTACACAACACAATACTAGTAAGCAAGGTTGCTGAAACACTGGGTACAAAATACAAGTAAGCAAGGTTGCTGAAACAATGGGTACACAACACTAGTAAGGTCCCTGAAACATTTGGTACACAGCACTAGTATGGTTGCTGAAACCCTGGGTACACAACACTAATAAGGTTGCTGAAACACAGCGCACAGAACACTAGTAACCAAGGTTGCTGGAACACTGGGTACGCAACACTAGTAACGTTGCTGAAACATTGGGTACACAACACTAGTAAGGTTGCTGAAACAATGGGTACAAAATACAAGTAAGCAAGGTTGCTGAAACAATGGGTACACAACAATTGTAACGAAGGTTGCTGAAACACTGAGCGGGAACTCATCTGGCAAATATACACATCAGGAAATATTTCCTAACGATCAAAATAACACCTCACATGTTTACTTCCTCTCCGTAACGTGTGTGTGTGTGTGTGTGTGTGTGTGTGTGTGTGTGTGTGTGTGTGTGTGTGTGTGTGTGTGTGTGTGTGTGTGTGTGTGTGTGTGTGTGTGTGTGTGTGTGCTCACCTAGTTGTGCTCACCTAGTTGAGGTTGCAGGGGTCGAGTCCAAGCTCCTGGCCCTGCGTCTTTACTGGTCGCTACTAGGTCACTCTCCCTGAACCTTGAGCTTTATCATACCTCTGCTTAAAGCTATGTATGGATCTTGCCTCCACTATATCGTTTCCCAAACTATTCCACTTCCTGACTACTCTTTGGCTGAAGAAATACTTTCTAACATCCCTATGATTCA
>NC_091292.1:49125142-49210142 GCF_038502225.1 Cherax quadricarinatus | reverse complement strand
GAACAACCTGTCTCTGTCTACCTTATCTACTCCACGCAGTATTTTGTATGTCGTTATCATGTCTTCCCTGACCCGCCTGTCCTCCAATGTCGTCAGTCCGATTTCCCTCACCCTTTCTTCGCAGGACATACCCCGGAACTAGCCTTGTTGCAAACCTTTGCACTTTCTCTAATTTCTTGACGTGTTTGACCTCGTGTGGGTTCCAAACTATTGCTGCATACTCCAGTATGGGCCTGACGTACACAGTGTACAGTGTCTTGAACGATTCCTTACTAAGGTATCGGAACGCTATTCTCAGGTTTGCAAGGCCCCCGTATGCTGCAGCAGTTATCTGGTTCATGTGTGCCTCCGGAGATATGCTCGGTGTTATGGTCACCCCAAGATCTTTCTCCTTGAGCGAGGTTTGCAGCCCTTGGCCACTTAGTCTATACTCTGTCTGCGATCTTCTTTGCCCTTCTCCGATCTTCATGACTTTGCATTTGGCAGGGTTGAATTGAAGAAGCCAGTTGCTGGACCACGTGTTCAGCCTGTCCAGGTCTCTTTGAAGTCCTGCCTGGTCCTCATCTGATTTAATTCTCCTCACTAACTGTCATCTGCAAACAGGGACACCTCTAAGTCTATCCCTTCCATCATTCACATATACCAGAAATAACACTGGTCCTAGGACTGACCACTGTGGGACCCCGCTCGTCACAGGTGCCCACTGTGGTACCTCATCCCGTACTATGACTCGTTGTTGCCTTCCTGTCAGATATTCTCTGATCCATTGCAGTGCCCTTCCTGTTATACGCTCCTGATCCTCTAGTTTCTGCACTAGTCGCTTGTGAGGAACTGTGTCGAAGGCTTTCTTGCAGTCCAAGAAAATGCAATCAACTCACCCCTCTCTCTCGTGTCGCACTTCTGTAACTTTGTCATAGAACTCCAGAAGGTTTGTGACACAGGATTTGCCTTCCATGAATCCGTGCTGATTGTCGTTTATAATCATGTTCCGTTTCAGATGTTCCACTACTCTCCTCCTGATAATTTTCTCCTTGACTTTGCATACTATACACGTCAGTGACACTGGTCTATAATTTAGTGCCTCTTTTCTGTCTCCTTTTTTTAAAAATGGGAACTACATTTGCAGTCTTCCATACCTCAGGTAGTTGCCCAGTTTCAAGGGATGTGTTGAAGATTGTGGTTAATGGCACACACAGTACATCTGCTCCCTCCCTGAGGACCCACGGGGAGATGTTGTCCGGTCCCATTGCCCTTGAGGTATCAAGGTTACTTAGCAGTTTCTTCACCACCTCCTCAGTTGTGTGCATATCGTCCAGCACCTGTTGGTCTATTTCCTGTTGGTGTCCCCCTATGTCCTGTCTTCCCAGAGTTCCTTCCTTAAATCTTCTGCTGAACTCCTCGCATACCTCTTAATCGTTTCTTGTGAGTTCCCCACCTTATTTCCTCAGCCTGATCACCTGGTCTTTGACTGTCGTCTTTCTCTTAATGTGGCTGAACAGCAGTTTCAGGTCAGACTTGGCTTTCGATGCTATGTCATTTTCTGGCTCTTCGACTGATTTGTTTTCTTGGGTCCTTTGCCTTCTATACCTCTTCCATTCTCTAATGTACTTAGTTTTTGCCTCCCTTCACCTTTGGGTAAACCAAGGACTCGCTTTGGTCTTCCCATTGTTTCTGTTGCCCTTGGGAACAAACCTTTCCTCTGCCTCCTTGCATTTTGTTGTTACATATTCCATCATTTCATTTACTGTCTTTCCTACCATTTCCCTGACCCACTGTACCTTCCGCAGGAAGTTCCTCTTACCCCTTTTATAGTTTGGCTTTTCCCATTCGACTCCTGTTACCCTCTCCACCTGTAACTCTACTATGTAATCAAAATTCAGGACTACGTGGTCACTAGCTCCGAGGGGCCTCTCATATGTGATGTCATCAATGTCTGAGCTACTCAGGGTGAACATAAGGTCCAGTCTTGCTGGTTCATCCTTCCCTCGCTCTCTGATGTGTTGATGCATGAAGTTTTCCAGTACCACATCCATCATCTTGGCTCTCCATGTTTCGGGGCCCCCATGAGGCTCCAGGTTTTCCCAATCGATCTCCCTGTGGTTGTGTGTTTGTCTGTGTGTGTGTGTGTGTGTGTGTGTGTGTGTGTGTGTGTGTGTGTGTGTGTGTGTGTGTGTGTGTGTGTGTGTGTGTGTGTGTGTGTGTGTGTGTGTGTGTGTGTGTGTGCATACTCACGTACTTGTTGTTGATACTAGATCCACTATCACCCTGTTCCAAGAACTTTTTTGTAGCTCTTTTTAAAGCTATGTATGGGTCGTGCCTCAACTGTTCACTCTCCAATTTTTCCAACTTCCTGACATCTCTATGACTGGAGAAATACTTTCTAATGTCCCTGTAACTCATCTAAGTTTTACAACTTCCAGATGTGACCCATTGTTGCTGTGTTCTATTAGTGAAACATCCTGTCCCTATACACCTTGTCAATTCCTCTCATGTCCTCCCTATCTCTACTGTCCTACAATGTCGTCAAGTTGATATTCTTTAACCTCTCCTCTTAAAACACACCCCTTTATCTCAGGGACTAGTCTGGTTGCAAGCCTTTTCACTTTAATTTCTCAACCTGCTTGACCAGGTGCGGGTTCCGACTGGTCCTGACATACATGGTGTACAGTGTTTCGAACGACTTCTAATTCAGGCGTCGAAATGTTATTCTCAGGTTTGCCAGGCGACCATATGATGCAGCAGTTATTTTGGTGATGTTCATGAGCGCGCGCGTGTGTGTATGTGTGTGTATAAGACCGGATTACTCCACTAGATCTTAGGCACCATGCCAATGATTTAGCCACAGTGCCACGAGTTCCTGGCATTCAGCCAGGCATAGTAGCTCTGGTGGTTACTGCGTGACATGTCACATACCTGCCTTCTCACAGAGGTTTTCAAATGCACACATTATCACAGCATGTCACTTTGCTCTGTTAACAAATATAACAAATTTATAAACCTTCGCCATCGTTATTGTTGCAGTTGATAGCGCTGACTCACACGCAGATACGAGCTTGTATCGGCAATAATCACACAAACGGTGTACAACTTAGAATATATAAACACAAATTAGATAATGTTATAACTCATTCAAAATAGATTTAAAATTAGGTATATTCTTCAAGATATTCCAGTAATTTGGTCATTTGACTGAAGCGTTTCGTTGATCATCCGACCACCATGAGACAAAATATTGTGATCTTAAAGGATGGGTGTGGGAGTGCTGTGAGAGAGTACAGGATACGTATTGGAGTTCTGTGGGAGAGTACTGGATGGGTGTGGGATTGCTGTGGGAGAGTAAAGAATAGATGTGAGATTGTTCTGGGACAGTACAGGATAATTGTGGGAGTGCCGTGGGAGAGTACAGGATGCTCGTGGGAGAGCTCAGGGAGAGTACAGGATATGTGTGCGAATGATCAGGGAGAGTAGAGGATATGAGTGGGAGTGCTCTGGGAGAGTGCAGGATGAGTGTGACAGATCTGTGGAAGAGTTCAGGATGGGTGTGGGATTAGTCAGGCAGAGTACAGAATGGGTGTCAGAGTGCTGTGGGAGAGTGCAGGATGAGTGTGAGAGATCTATGGAAGAGTTCAGGATGGGTGGGGTAGTTCTCTGCTAGAGTACATGATGGGTGTGGGAGTGCTCTGCGAGAGTACAGAACATGCGTGTGAGTGTTCTGGGAGAGTACAGGAAGGGTGTAAGAGTGCTCTGAAAGAGTACAGGAAAGCTGTAGGAGTTTTCTTGGAGACTTCAGGAAGGGTGTGGGAGCGGTCAGGCAGAGTACAGAATGGGCGTGGGAGTGGTCTGGGAGAGTACAGAAAGTGTGTGTGAGTGTTCTGGGAGAGTACAGGAAGGGTGTAAGAGTGCTCTGAAAGAGTACAGGAAAGCTGTGGGAGTTTTCTTGGAGACTTCAGGAAGGGTGTGGGAGCGGTCAGACAGAGTACAGAATGGGTGTGGGAGTGGTCTGGGAGAGTACAGAAAGTGTGTGTGAGTGTTCTGGGAGAGTACAGGAAGAGTGTGCTCTGGGAGAGTACAGGAAAGGGGTGGGAGAGCTCTGGGAGAATACAGGATAGGTGTTGGAGTTCTGTGGTGGAGTAGAGGGTGGGAGTAGGAGTGCTGTGGGAGAGTAAAGGATGGTTGTGGGATTGCTGTGGGAAAGTAAAGTATGGATGTGGGAGTGTTCTGGGAGAGTACAGGATAGGTGTGGGAGTGATGTGGGAGAGTGGAGTATGTGTGTAGGAGTGGTCTGGGGGAGTACAGGGAGGGTGTGGGAATGCTCTGGAAGAGTTCAGGACGAGTATGACAGTTCTGTGGAAGAGTACAGGATGGGTCTGGGAGTGTTCTGCTAGAGTACATGATGGGTGTGGGAATACTCTGCGAGAGTACTGAACATGTGTGTGAGTGTTCTGGGCGAGTACATTAAGGGTGTGACAGTGCTCTGAAAAAGTACAGGAAGGCTGTGGGAGTTCTCAGGGAAAGTTCTGGAAGGGTGTGGGAGTGGTCTGGCAGAGTACAGAATTGGTGGGAGAGTGGTCTGGCAGTGTACAGAATGGGTGTGAGAGTGCTCTGGGAAAGTACAGGAATGGTGTAGGAGTGCTCTGGGAGAGCACAGGATGTGTGTGGGAGTGCTCTCGGATAGTACTGTAAAGGAGTGGGGTACTCTGGGAGATACAGGATCGGTGTGGGAGCTTTCTGGGAGAGTAAAGGATGGGTGTGGGAGTATTCTGCGAGAGTACAGGATGAGTGTGGGAATGCTCTGGGAGACTAGAGGAAGAGTGTGGGAGTGCTCTGCGAAAGTACATGATGGGTGTGGGAGTGCTCTGGGAGAGTACAGAAAGTGTGTGTGAGTGTTCTGTGAGAGTACAGGATGGTGTGGGAGTGCTCTTTGAGAGTTCAGGATGGGTGTTGGAGTTCTGTGGGTGTGTACAGAGATGGGCGTGGGAGTTCTCTGCTAGAGTACATGATATGTGTGGGAGTGCTCAGGGAGAGTACAGGAATCGAGTCAGAATGCTCTGGAAGAGTTTAGGATGGGTGTGGGGGTTCTGTGAGAGAGTGCATGAAGGGTGTGAGAGCGCTCTGGGAGAGTGCAGAAAGTGTGTCTGAGTGTTCTGGGAGAGTACAGGATGAATGTGGGAGTGCTCTGGGAGAGTACAGAAAGTATGTGTGAGTGTTCTGGGAGAATACAGGAAGGGTGTGGGAGTGCGCCTAGAGAGTACAGGATGGGTGTGGGAGTGCTCTGGGAGAGTACATGATGACTGCGGGACTGCTCTGGTCGAGTGCAGAAAGGGTGTGAGAGTGTTCTGGGAGAGTACAGGGTGTGGGAGCGCTCTGGGAGAGTATAGGATGTGTGTGGGAGTGCTATGGGAGAGTGCGGGATGGTTGTGGGAGTGCTCTGGGAGTGCTCTGGGAGTGCTCCCAAAGTATTTGGAATATTTCCAAAAATTGCCCGAAGTAAATTACAGAAATCTTTATTCTACAATTTCTGTGAATATTATTCCATTTAATTAAGTAATAAAGGAAGAAATAGGTACATTAGGTGAATAAGTTACTTCCGAGATATTGGGCGGGAGCGCCGGCCGGCCCACCGTCTCAAAAAAAAAAAAAAAAAAAAAAAAAAAAAAAAAAAAAAAAAAAAATAAATAAAAAAACAAAACAAAAAAAGAAAAAACCGCGAAAATCGCGTTTGTTTGGGTGTATTTCTTAGTACACTGATGTTCTAGTGCAGTTATCCTCTTCAAAACACCGTTTTCTCTTACTTAAAGACGACATGGAGAGGAGTAACTCACTTATATTGAAATATTCCCTATGGTCTCTCGCAATATTATGGCCTATTTTATTCAGTCTAGAGTATATAACATGTTTGTATGTTATTTATAGTGTTTATTATATCATATTAGATCAATTCTGATAGATAAATAAGCCGTAGAGTTGATATATATGTTGATATAAGCGTAATAATGAAGTGATTTCTCCTGGCACTCTCTCTGGAGTGGGAATATGGCCGATGGTTCCCAGATGGCTCCTGATTGGCTAGAAGTCTACGTATAAGCTCCGCCTACTGTTTTATGATGCCAAATATTCAGTTATTATATTAGAAAGAATAATGCAAGAAAAAAAACTATAAAAACAAGGAAAAAATTCCAAAAAATATATGGGCTGTGAGCAGACTCGCTACCCATATCGCCGTCACCATACCTGATATACATGACTATAATTTCTTGTAGAAACGTCGTAGAACATTGATTATTGTACCATTGTGTTGCCAAAGAGTTAAGCTATTTTTCAATATAAATAACTCAGTTTCCATAATTTTTCGATTTCTTTTTTTGAGCGCGCGGAAAATTGCCTTATCGGATTGGAGTGAGATTCTGTGGAAGAGTACAGGATGGATGTTGCATTGCTCTGCTCGAGTACATTAAGGGTGAGGGAGTGCTCTGGGAGAGTACAGGAAAGGTGTGGGAGTGATCTATGAGAGTACAGGAAAGATGTGGAAGTGCTCTGGGAGAGTACAGGATGACAGTGGGAGTGGTCTTATAGAGTACAGAAAGTGTGTGTGTGAGGGATCTGGGAGAGTACAGGATGGGTGTGGGAGAGACCTGGGAGAGTACAGGATCGGTGTGGGAGCGCTGTGGAAGATTACAGGATGGGTGTGGGAGATCTCTGGGAGAGTACAGGAAGGGTGTGGGAGTGCTCTGGGAGAGTACAGGATGTTCTGTGGAAGTACTCAGGGAGAGAGTGCAGGATGTCTGTGGGAGAGCTCTGGGATAGTACAGAAAGTGTGGGTGAGTGTTTTGGGAGAGTACAAGATGGGTGCGTTAGTGCCCTGGGAGATTACAGGAAGGGTGTCGGAGTACTCTGAGAGAGTACAGGATGGGTGTGGGAGTGCTCTCGGAGAGTACAGGATGGGTGTGGGAGTGCTCTAAGAGAGTACAGGATGGGTGTGGGAGTGCTCTGGGAGAGTACAGGATGGGTGTGGGAGTGCTCTCGGAGAGTACAGGATGGGTGTGGGAGTGCTCTCGGAGAGTACAGGATGGGTGTGGGAGTGTTCTGAGAGAGTACAGGATGGGTGTGGGAGTGCTCTCGGAGAGAACAGGATGGGTGTGGGAGTGCTCTGAGAGAGTACAGGATGGGTGTGGGAGTGCTCTGGGAGAGTACAGGATGGGTGTGGGAGTGCTGTGGGAGAGTACAGGATTCGTGTGGGAGTGCTCTGGGAGAGTACGGGATGAGTGTGGTAGAGCTCTGGGAGATTACAGGATGGGTGTGGGAGTGCTCTGAGAGAGTACAGGATGGGGGTGGGAGGGCTCTGAGAGAGTACAGAATGGGTGTGGGAGTGCTCAGAGAGTACAGGATGGGTGTGGGAGGGCTCTGAGAGAGTACAGGATGGGTGTGGGAGTGCTCTGGGAGAGTACAGGATGGGTGTGGGAGTGCTCTGGGAAAGTACAGGATGCATGTGGGAAAGCTCTGGGAGAGTACAGGATGGGTGTGGTAGTGCTCTGGGAGATTACAGGATGGGTGTGGGGAACAGTTGGATAATAAATTCATTGAGGAAATAGTCGAAGATAAGTTAAAGACAGAAGCTCATTATCTCCCGCACCATGGAGTCAGAAAAGATTCTGAAACCACTCCACTACGTGTTGTATATAATTGCAGCGCACGTGCAAATAAAGATGTAGCAAGTCTTAATGACTGTCTGATGACCGGACCCTCACTAACTGAGAAGCTTGGAGACGTGCTTATGAAATTTCGCACAAACCCATATGCCTACACGGCTGATATTTCCAAAGCTTTCTTAAGAGTAGGACTACAAGAAATAGATAGAGATTATACTCGATTCTTGTGGCCTGAAAATCCACATGATCCTCAAAGTCCTGTGAAAACTTATCGTTGCAAATCAATATTATTTGGTGCAACATCCTCTCCATTCTTACTAGAAGCTACTCTAAATACACATTTGAAGAAATCTGAAAGTCCCTTCAAAGAAATCTTAAAGAAAAGTTTCTATGTGGACAATCTTCAAGGTACTGTGAATAAAGAGGAGGATTTGAAATCCTTATACAGAGAAGCTAACAAGGAGATGAAAGAAGCAAATATGCCTCTAAGGATGTGGAATACAAATTCAAAGCAATTAAGAGAACTTATCAAAGAAAATTTCCCTGAAGCTGAAATTCCTGATTGCAACAATATGCTGGGACTTAATTGGAACACACAGGAAGATACTTTGAGTCTCAAAAAGATAAACAATAAATCATGCAGTACACTCACTAAACGTAGTTTACTGTCAGAGGTATCACAATGTTTTGATCCTCTAGGACTCGTCTCACCAATTACCATAAAGGGTAAAATGCTTATGCAAGATGCATGGAAACTCAAAATTGGATGGGATGAAAACTTGCCTCTAGAAATGAGTCAAGCATGGGATGAAATATCCAGGGAGTTTAAGCAATTTCATCAAATTACATTTCCCAGACAAATAGGTCAAGAGGGAAACAAGTACACATTACATGTGTTTTGTGATGCGTCAACCAGAGGTTATGGCGCTGTAGCTTACATGAGTAATGCTGAAGGAAGTACACTAATTACTTCAAAGGCCAGGGTAGCACCCTTGATGGTCATAACAGTACCACAATTGGAACTGACAGCACTCTATGTAGGTACAAAATTAGCTGTCTATCTCAACAAAGTACTTGATCATCTAACTATTGAGAAAACCGTGATCTGGAGTGATAATGAAGCAGTTCTCCAGTGGTTAAGAAATAATAAGAGTAAGCTGGTCTATGTACAGAAGAGAGTAGCAGAAATAAAAGAGATGCAGAGAGATTATCTCTTTCTCCACGTCTCTACCCAAGAGAATCCAGCTGACATGTTGTCACGTTGTGTCCCACTCAAGAAATTTGTGGATAATAAATTATGGCTCCACGGACCGAACTGGCTCTCTGATGAAAATAACTGGCCTCAGCTAAAAGCTCACATTATGCCAGAAGAAACAGTCTGCTTGAACACAGCAGAAATAAGTTGTGTAAATACTGCAGACACAACAGAAATAGTCACTGATGGATCTAAATACTCATCTTTGGGTAAACTCTTAAGAGTTACAGCTCTTGTCTTTAAATTCATTAAAGGAATAAAACCTGATTATGAATGTCTTGAACCCATTAAATACTGGGTGAAACTAATACAGAAATTTGTTTTCTCTACAGAATATGAATTTCTAGAATCACAAGATAAATCCCCAAAGAAACCTGTCATGATTAATTCTTTAGGACTTTATCTTGACTCAGAAAAGATTATAAGATGTCGAGGAAGAATTCATAATTCTTCACTACCTAAAGAAGCCATATATCCAATATTGATCCCCAAGAATCATTGGCTAACAAAACTGATTGTGCAAAACGCCCACAGTAACGTGTTACATGGTGGGGTAGCTGACACACTTTGTCATATACGACAATCCTACTGGATACCTCAAGGTCGACAAAGTGTGAAAAAAACAAATAAAGGACTGTATTACTTGTCGTCACTACGATATGCGAGTATGTCAGTATCCAGGTCCACCTCCATATCCCTCTGAAAGAGTTTGTCATATCACTCCATTTGAGGTGACAGGTGTAGATTACACTGGATCAATAATTTTAACCAAAACAGTTGACAAAGTTCCCATCAAGGTGTACATCTGTTTGTTGACTTGTGCTACAACTAGAACAGTACATCTAGAAGTAGCCACTGACATGTCTGCTGAAACCTTTATCAAATTATTCAGAAGGTTTGCAGCCAGAAGGGCATGTCCCAGACTGATGATTTCAGATAATGCAACGAACTTTGTTGCTGGTGGTGCTTATATCAGCAAGATCTTTGATCAACCAGAAGTACAACAGATGCTGAATCAACGCAGTTGTCGTTGGAGATACATTCCTCCTAAATCTCCATGGCACGGCGGATTTTATGAAAGAATGATCGGCATTGTGAAACGTTGTTTAAGGAAGACTCTTCATCGTCAGAGAATCGACTTAGAAGAATTCCGTACAGTTGTGACTGAAATAGAAAACAGAGTCAACAACAGACCTCTAACTTATGTTACCGATGATCTGGACAATTTAAAAGTGTTAAGTCCATCTCATTTACTCCATGGCAGAAGGCTCGAACCTGTTCCTCCCATGAATGATAAAGAAATCATAGAGGATCCTACTTATTTCGAACCAGAGCAACTCAGACGTAAATTCAAACACCTTAATAAAGTGATTGAACATTGGGAGAAAATTTGGCGAGAAGACTATCTCACCTCATTGAGAGAACACTTCTATGGAGCTGGTATTCCCGAAAATCATAAGTCTTTAAGACCTGGTTACATAGTGATTTTCGACAATGATGGTCCGAGGTCTCAATGGCCACTTGGAAAAATTGTGACCATATATCCTGATGCAAATGGAATCACCAGGACAGTTGATGTTTTGAGCAAAGGTGTAGTGAATAAGCGGACAATAAATAAACTAGTGCCGTTAGAATTACACAGTGTTGAAAACAAAATTAGTGATTCTCCAGAAACCGCACAGACTAAAGCTGTTCAGAAAAGACAAGCAGCAGTGGTGGCGAGTGAGAAAATCAAATTAATGTTAAGTGATGAATAGTTCACCTGCAGCGAACCTCCGCCGCCCCCCAGTGTGGAGAAATTTTCTCCAGGAGGGGGGTATCAGCCCCCTTCAGCCCTTTCAGCCACTTCAGCCCCTTTCAGCCCTGAGGGGCCAAGTCCTCTCAGAAGGGGCGAGCATCTTGTTTACTGCTAGAGTGAGTAATTGATCACAGATGCTATGCCACGTAGTCAAGTGACCTCTGCTCCTTGCAGCGGTGTTGCAAAGTGTATTTTTATAAGAGACAGTACATCTCTTACTTAGCAGGACAATTAAGGAAAATCCTGCTCCCACTTTATTACCATATTAAAAATAGTGTACATTGTTGTCTATGCTTAAGACAGCAAGAAACAAACATTCTGCTTTGCTTGATCGAGAAGGTGACAAGGATGCAAGGCACTAGGTCAGCGTTTTTTTTTTGTGCCAGGGCAGTGACGGCTTGGGGCGGTGTGACGACGCCAGACTATCTTTGACTTTAGGGAGAGTGACACTGACGCCAGGATACTGATCTGTGCGTTAGTGTGAACAAGTGTCTCAAACACAATAAACACTTAAGAGAAGTGTGATCAGCTTCTCTTGTGATACATTGTGAACAATAAAGACAAATCTTGTGGAACATAGTGTACCAGTGTGCGTTTCCTAGACAATGGAAGACGTGGACATCCAAGGACACTTCAGCTTCTATCAAGTCACCGATACCTGTCGAAGGTGTTGAGAACACCATAGCTCACGTTACAAAGAGCAAGGTATGTTACGAATTTCTTGTAGATCGGGGGATTGCGCAATTCTTGAGTCACAAGGAGTTTGTAATCAACCTATAATCGGCAGTAAGGTGTGGACTTTTGAGTCCAAACAAATAGGTATTTCGTCAGCCATCATCGAATGAAATATGCTGACCTCTGAGAGAGTACATGATGGGTATGGGAGTACTCTGAGAGAGTACATGATGGGTGTGGGAGGGCTCTGAGAGAGTACAGGATGGGTGTGGGAGTACTCTGAGAGAGTACATGATGGGTGTGGGAGGGCTCTGAGAGAGTACAGGATGGGTGTGGGAGTGCTCTGAAAGAGTACAGGATGGCTGTGGGAGGGCTCTGAGAGAGTACAGGATGGGTGTGGGAGTGCTCTGAGAGAGCACACGATGGGTGTGGTAGTGCTCTGGGAGAGTACAGGATTGGTGTGGGAGTGCTCTAAGAGAGTACAGGATGGGTGTGGGAGTGCTTTGGGAGAGTACAGGATGAGTGTGGGAGAGTACAAGATGCGTGTGGGAGTGCTCTGGGAGAGTACAGGATGGGTGTGGGAGTGCACTGAGAGAGTACAGGATGGGTGTGGTAGTGCTCTGAGAGAGTACAGGACGGGGGTGGGAGTGCTCTGGGAGAGTACAGCATGGGTGTGGGAGTGCTCTGGGAGAGTACAGGATGGGTGTGGGAGTGCTCTGAGAGAGTACAGGATGGGTGTGGGAGTGCTCTGGGAGAGTACAGGATGGGTGTGGGAGTGCTCTGAGAGAGTACAGGATGGGTGTGGGAGTGCTCTGAGAGTACAGGATGGGTGTGGGAGTACTCTGGGAGAGTACAGGATGGGTGTGGGAGTGCTGTGGGAGAGTACAGGATGGGTGTGGAAGTGCTCTGAGAGAGTACAAGATGTGTGTGGGAGTGCTCTGGAAGAGTACAAGATGTGTGTGGGAGTGCTCTGGGAGAGTACAGGATGGGTGTGGGAGTGCTCTGAGAGAGTACAGGATGGGAGTAGGAGTGCTCTGAGAGAGTACAGGATGTGTGTGGGAGTGCTCTGGGAGAGTAGAGGATGGCTGTGGGAGTGCTCTGAGAGAGTACAGGATGGGTATGGGAGTGCTCTGAGAGAGTACAGGATGTGTGTGGGAGTGCTCTGGGAGAATACAGGATGGGTGTGGGAGTGCTGTGGTAGAGTACAAGATTGGTGTGGTAGTGCTCTGGGAGAGTACTAGATGTGTGTGGGAGTGCTCTGGGAGAATACAAGATGGGTGTGGGAGTGCTCTGGGAGAGTACAGGATGGGTGTGGGAGTGCTCTGAGAGAGTACAGGATGGGTGTGGGAGTGCTCTGAGAGAGTACAGGATGGGTGTGGGAGTGCTCTGGGAGAGTGCAGCACGGGTGTGGGAGTGCTCTGGGAGAGTACAGGATGGGTGTGGTAGTGCTCTGGGAGAGTAGAGGATGGGTGTGGGAGTGCTCTGGGAGAGTGCAGCACGGGTGTGGGAGTGCTCTGGGAGAGTACAGGATGGGTGTGGGATTGCTCTGAGAGAGTGCAGGATGGGTGTGGGAGTACTCTGGGAGAGTACAGGATGGGTGTGGGAGTGCTGTGGGAGAGTACAGGATGGGTGTGGAAGTGCTCTGAGAGAGTACAAGATGTGTGTGGGAGTGCTCTGGAAGAGTACAAGATGTGTGTGGGAGTGCTCTGGGAGAGTACAGGATGGGTGTGGGAGTGCTCTGAGAGAGTACAGGATGGGAGTGGGAGTGCTCTGAGAGAGTACAGGATGTGTGGGGAGTGCTCTGGGAGAGTAGAGGATGGCTGTGGGAGTGCTCTGAGAGAGTACAGGATGGGTATGGGAGTGCTCTGAGAGAGTACAGGATGTGTGTGGGAGTGCTGTGGGAGAATACAGGATGGGTGTGGGAGTGCTGTGGTAGAGTACAAGATGGGTGCGGTAGTGCTCTGGGAGAGTACAAGATGTGTGTGGGAGTGCTCTGGGAGAATACAAGATGGGTGTGGGAGTGCTCTGGGAGAGTACAAGATGTGTGTGGGAGTGCTCTGGGAGAGTACAGGATGGGTGTGGAAGTGCTCTGGGAGAGTACAGGAAGGGTGTGGGAGTGCTCTAAGAGAGTACAGGATGGGTGTGGGAGTGCTTTGGGAGAGTACAGGATGGGTGTGGGAGTGCTGTGGGAGAGTACAAGATGCGTGTAGGAGTGCTCTGAGAGAGTACAGGATGGGTGTGGTAGTGCTCTGGGAGAGTACAAGTTGTGTGTGGGAGTGCTCTGGGAGAATACAAGATGGGTGTGGGAGTGCTCTGGGAGAGTACAGGATGGGTGTGGGAGTGCTCTGGGAGAGTACAGGATGGGTGTGGGAGTGCTGTGGGAGAGTACAGGATGGGTGTGGGAGTGCTCTGAGAGAGTACAGGATGGGTGTGGGAGTGCTCTGAGAGAGTACAGGATGTGTGTGGGAGTGCTCTGGGAGAGTACATGATGGGTGTGGGAGTGCTCTGAGAGAGTACAGGATGGGAGTGGGAGTGCTCTGAGAGAGTACAGGATGGGTGTGGGAGTGCTCTGAGAGAGTACAGGATGGGAGTGGGAGTGCTCTGAGAGAGTACAGGATGTGTGTGGGAGTGCTCTAAGAGTGTACAGGATGGGTGTGGGAGTGCTTTGGGAGAGTACAGGATATGTGTGGGAGTGCTCTGGGAGAGTACAGGATGGGAGTGGGAGTGCTCTGAGAGAGTACAGGATGTGTGTGGGAGTGCTCTGGGAGAGTAGAGGATGGCTGTGGGAGTGCTCTGAGAGAGTACAGGATGGGTATGGGAGTGCTCTGAGAGAGTACAGGATGTGTGTGGGAGTGCTCTGGGAGAGTACAAGATGTGTGTGGGAGTGCTCTGGGAGAGTACAAGATGTGTGTGGGAGTGCTCTGGGAGAATACAAGATGGGTGTGGGAGTGCTCTGGGAGAGTACAAGATGTGTGTGGGAGTGCTCTGGGAGAGTACAGGATGGGTGTGGAAGTGCTCTGGGAGAGTACAGGAAGGGTGTGGGAGTGCTCTAAGAGAGTACAGGATGGGTGTGGGAGTGCTTTGGGAGAGTACAGGATGGGTGTGGGAGTGCTGTGGGAGAGTACAAGATGCGTGTAGGAGTGCTCTGAGAGAGTACAGGATGGGTGTGGTAGTGCTCTGGGAGAGTACAGAATGGGTGTGGGAGTGCTGTGGGAGAGTACAAGATGCGTGTGGGAGTGCTCTGGGAGAGTACAGGATGGGTGTGGGAGTGCTCTGAGAGAGTACAGGATGGGTGTGGTAGTGCTCTGGGAGAGTACAGGATGGGTGTGGGAGTGCTCTGGGAGAGTGCAGCATGGGTGTGGGAGTGCTCTGGGAGAGTACAGGATGGGTGTGGGATTGCTGTGAGAGAGTACAGGATGGGTGTGGAAGTGCTCTGGGAGAGTACAGGATGGGTGTGGGAGTGCTCTAAGAGAGTACGGGATGGGTGTGGGAGTGCTTTGGGAGAGTACAGTATGGATGTGGGAGTGCTGTGGGAGAGTACAAGGTGCGTGTAGGAGTGCTCTGAGAGAGTACAGGATGGGTGTGGTAGTGCTCTGGGAGAGTACAGAATGGGTGTGGAAGTGCTGTGGGAGAGTACAAGATGCGTGTGGGAGTGCTCTGGGAGAGTACAGGATGGGTGTGGGAGTGCTCTGAGAGAGTACAGGATGGGTGTGGTAGTGCTCTGGGAGAGTACAGGATGGGTGTGGGAGTGCTCTGGGAGAGTGCAGCATGGGTGTGGGAGTGCTCTGGGAGAGTACAGGATGGGTGTGGGATTGCTCTGAGAGAGTACAGGATGGGTGTGGGAGTACTCTGGGAGAGTACAGGATGGGTGTGGGAGTGCTGTGGGAGAGTACAGGATGGGTGTGGGAGTGCTCTGAGAGAGTACAAGATGTGTGTGGGAGTGCTCTGGAAGAGTACAAGATGTGTGTGGGAGTGCTCTGGGAGAGTACAAGATGTGTGTGGGAGTGCTCCGGGAGAATATAAGATGGGTGTGGGAGTGCTCTGGGAGAGTACAGGATGGGTGTGGGATTGCTCTGAGAGAGTACAGGATGGGTGTGGGAGTACTCTGGGAGAGTACAGGATGGGTGTGGGAGTGCTGTGGGAGAGTACAGGATGGGTGTGGGAGTGCTCTGAGAGAGTACAAGATGTGTGTGGGAGTGCTCTGGAAGAGTACAAGATGTGTGTGCGAGTGCTCTGGGAGAGTACATGATGGGTGTGGGAGTGCTCTGAGAGAGTACAGGATGGGAGTGGGAGTGCTCTGAGAGAGTACAGGATGTGTGTGGGAGTGCTGTGGGAGAATACAGGATGGGTGTGGGAGTGCTGTGGCAGAGTACAAGATTGGTGTGGTAGTGCTCTGGGAGAGTGCAAGATGTGTGTGGGAGTGCTCTGGGAGAGTACAGGACGGGTGTGGAAGTACTCTGGATGAGTACAGGATGGGTGTGGGGGTGCTCTGGGAGAGTACAGGATGGGTGTGGGAGTGTTCTGGGAGAGTACAGGATGTGTGTGAGAGTGCTGTTGGTGTACGAGTTCTCTGGATGTGGAAGTGGTCTGTGTGTGGGAGTGCTCTGGGTGTGGGAGTGCTCTGGGAGTGGAAGTGCTCTAGGTGTGGGAGTGCTCTATGTGTAGTAGTGCTCTGGGTGTGGGAGTGCTCTGTGTGTGGGAGTGCTCTGGGTGTGGGAGTGCTCTGGGTGTGGGAGTGCTCTGGGTGTGGGAGAGCTCTGGGTGTGGGAGTGCTCTGGGTGTGGGAGTGCTCTGGGTGTGGGAGTTCTCTGGGTGTGGGAGTGCTCTGGGTGTGGGAGTACTCTGGGTGTGGGAGCCCTGTGGGTGTGGGAGTGGTCTTGGTGTGGGAGTGCTCTTGGGGTGGGAGTGCTCTGGGTGTGGGAGTGCTCTGGGTGTGGGAGTACTCTGGGTGTGGGAGTGCTCTGGGTGTGAGAGTGCTCTGGGTGTGGGAGTGCTCTGGGTGTGGGAGAGCTCAGGGTGTTGGAGTGCTCAGTGTGTGGGAGTACTCTGGGTGTGGGAGTCATCTGGGTGTGGGAGTGCTGTTGGTGTGGGAGTGCTCTGGGTGTGGGAGTATTCTGGATGAGGGAGTACTCTGAGTGTGGGAGTGCTCTTGGTGTGGGAGTGCTATGGGTGTGGGAGGACTCTTGGTGTGGGAGTGCTCTTGGTGTGGGAGTGCTCTTTGTGTGGGAGTGCTCTTTGTGTGGGAGTGCTCTGGCTCTGGGAGTGCTCTGGGTGTGAGAGTGCTCTGGGTGTGGGAGTGCTCTTAGTGTGGGACTGCTTTGGGTGTGGGAGTGCTCTGGGTGTGGGAGTGCTCAGTGTGTTGGAGTGCTCAGTGTGTGGGAGTGCTCTGTGTGTGGGAGTCCTATGGGCGTGTGAGTGCTCTGGGTGTGGGAGTGCTCTGGGTGTGGGAGTGCTCTGGGTGTGGGAGTGCTCTGGGTGTGGGAGTGCTCTGGATGTGGGAGTGCTCAGTGTGTTGGAGTGCTCAGTGTGTGGGAGTGCTCTGTGTGTGGGAGTCCTCTGGGTGTGAGAGTGCTCTGGGTGTGGGAGTGCTCTGTGTGTGGGAGTCCTCTGGGTGTGTTAGTCCTTTGGGTGTGGGAGTGGTCTGGGTGTGGGAGTGCTCTTGGGATGGGAGTGCTCTGGGTGTGGGAGTGCTCTGGTTGTGGGAGTACTCTGGGTTTGGGAGTGCTCTTGGTGTGGGAGTGCTCTGGGTGTGTTAGTCCTCTGGGTGTGGGAGTACTCTTGGTGTGGGAGTACTTTGGGTATGGCAGAGCTTTTGGTGTGGGATTATTCTGGGTGTGGGCCAGATCTTGGTGTGGGAGTACTTTGGGTATGGCAGAGCTTTTGGTGTGGGATTATTCTGGGTGTGGGCCAGATCTTGGTGTGGGAGTACTTTGGGTATGGCAGAGCTTTTGGTGTGGGATTATTCTGGGTGTGGGCCAGATCTTGGTGTGGGAGTACTTTGGGTATGGCAGAGCTTTTGGTGTGGGATTATTCTGGGTGTGGGCCAGATCTTGGTGTGGGAGTACTTTGGGTATGGCAGAGCTTTTGGTGTGGGATTATTCTGGGTGTGGGCCAGATCTTGGTGTGGGAGTACTTTGGGTATGGCAGAGCTTTTGGTGTGGGATTATTCTGGGTGTGGGCCAGATCTTGGTGTGGGAGTACTTTGGGTATGGCAGAGCTTTTGGTGTGGGATTATTCTGGGTGTGGGCCAGATCTTGGTGTGGGAGTACTTTGGGTATGGCAGAGCTTTTGGTGTGGGATTATTCTGGGTGTGGGCCAGATCTTGGTGTGGGAGTACTTTGGGTATGGCAGAGCTTTTGGTGTGGGATTATTCTGGGTGTGGGCCAGATCTTGGTGTGGGAGTACTTTGGGTATGGCAGAGCTTTTGGTGTGGGATTATTCTGGGTGTGGGCCAGATCTTGGTGTGGGAGTACTTTGGGTATGGCATAGCTTTTGGTGTGGGATTATTCTGGGTGTGGGCCAGATCTTGGTGTGGGAGTACTTTGGGTATATCAGAGCTTTTGGTGTGGGATTATTCTGGGTGTGGGCCAGATCTTGGTGTGGGAGTACTTTGGGTATGGCAGAGCTTTTGGTGTGGGATTATTCTGGGTGTGGGCCAGATCTTGGTGTGGGAGTACTTTGGGTATGGCAGAGCTTTTGGTGTGGGATTATTCTGGGTGTGGGCCAGATCTTGGTGTGGGAGTACTTTGGGTATGGCAGAGCTTTTGGTGTGGGATTATTCTGGGTGTGGGCCAGATCTTGGTGTGGGAGTACTTTGGGTATGGCAGAGCTTTTGGTGTGGGATTATTCTGGGTGTGGGCCAGATCTTGGTGTGGGAGTACTTTGGGTATGGCAGAGCTTTTGGTGTGGGATTATTCTGGGTGTGGGCCAGATCTTGGTGTGGGAGTACTTTGGGTATGGCAGAGCTTTTGGTGTGGGATTATTCTGGGTGTGGGCCAGATCTTGGTGTGGGAGTACTTTGGGTATGGCATAGCTTTTGGTGTGGGATTATTCTGGGTGTGGGCCAGATCTTGGTGTGGGAGTACTTTGGGTATGGCAGAGCTTTTGGTGTGGGATTATTCTGGGTGTGGGCCAGATCTTGGTGTGGGAGTACTTTGGGTATGGCAGAGCTTTTGGTGTGGGATTATTCTGGGTGTGGGCCAGATCTTGGTGTGGGAGTACTTTGGGTATGGCAGAGCTTTTGGTGTGGGATTATTCTGGGTGTGGGCCAGATCCTGGTGTGGGAGTACTTTGGGTATGGCAGAGCTTTTGGTGTGGGATTATTCTGGGTGTGGGCCAGATCTTGGTGTGGGAGTACTTTGGGTATGGCAGAGCTTTTGGTGTGGGATTATTCTGGGTGTGGGCCAGATCTTGGTGTGGGAGTACTTTGGGTATGGCAGAGCTTTTGGTGTGGGATTATTCTGGGTGTGGGCCAGATCCTGGTGTGGGAGTACTTTGGGTATGGCAGAGCTTTTGGTGTGGGATTATTCTGGGTGTGGGCCAGATCTTGGTGTGGGAGTACTTTGGGTATGGCACAGCTTTTGGTGTGGGATTATTCTGGGTGTGGGCCAGATCTTGGTGTGGGATTATTCTGGGTGTGGGCCAGATCTTGGTGAGGGATTATTCTGGGTGTGGGCCAGATCTTGGTGTGGGATTATTCTGGGTGTGGGCCAGATCTTGGTGTGGGATTATTCTGGGTGTGGGCCAGATCTTGGTGTGGGATTATTCTGGGTGTGGGCCAGATCTTGGTGTGGGATTATTCTGGGTGTGGGCCAGATCTTGGTGTGGGATTATTCTGGGTGTGGGCCAGATCTTGGTGTGGGATTAATCTTGGTGTGGGCCAGATCTTGGTGTGGGATTTCTGGGTGTTCTGGGTGTGGGCCAGATCTTGGTGTGGGATTATTCTGGGTGTGGGCCAGATCTTGGTGTGGGATTATTCTGGGTGTGGGCCAGAGCTTGGTGTGGGATTATTCTGGGTGTGGGCCAGATCTTGGTGTGGGATTATTCTGGGTGTGGGCCAGATCTTGGTGTGGGATTATTCTGGGTGTGGGCCAGATCTTGGTGTGGGATTATTCTGGGTGTGGGCCAGATCTTGGTGTGGGATTATTCTGGGTGTGGGCCAGATCTTGGTGTGGGATTATTCTGGGTGTGGGCCATATCTTGGTGTGGGATTATTCTGGGTGTGGGCCAGATCTTGGTGTGGGATTATTCTGGGTGTGGGCCAGATCTTGGTGTGGGATTATTCTGGGTGTGGGCCAGATCTTGGTGTGGGATTATTCTGGGTGTGGGCCAGATCTTGGTGTGGGATTATTCTGGGTGTGGGCCAGATCTTGGTGTGGGATTATTCTGGGTGTGGGCCAGATCTTGGTGTGGGATTATTCTGGGTGTGGGCCAGATCTTGGTGTGGGATTATTCTGGGTGTGGGCCAGATCTTGGTGTGGGATTATTCTGGGTGTGGGCCAGATCTTGGTGTGGGATTATTCTGGGTGTGGGCCAGATCTTGGTGTGGGATTATTCTGGGTGTGGGCCAGATCTTGGTGTGGGATTATTCTGGGTGTGGGCCAGATCTTGGTGTGGGATTATTCTGGGTGTGGGCCAGATCTTGGTGTGGGATTATTCTGGGTGTGGGCCAGATCTTGGTGTGGGATTATTCTGGGTGTGGGCCAGATCTTGGTGTGGGATTATTCTGGGTGTGGGCCAGATCTTGGTGTGGGATTATTCTGGGTGTGGGCCAGATCTTGGTGTGGGATTATTCTGGGTGTGGGCCAGATCTTGGTGTGGGATTATTCTGGGTGTGGGCCAGATCTTGGTGTGGGATTATTCTGGGTGTGGGCCAGATCTTGGTGTGGGATTATTCTGGGTGTGGGCCAGATCTTGGTGTGGGATTATTCTGGGTGTGGGCCAGATCTTGGTGTGGGATTATTCTGGGTGTGGGCCAGATCTTGGTGTGGGATTATTCTGGGTGTGGGCCAGATCTTGGTGTGGGATTATTCTGGGTGTGGGCCAGATCTTGGTGTGGGATTATTCTGGGTGTGGGCCAGATCTTGGTGTGGGATTATTCTGGGTGTGGGCCAGATCTTGGTGTGGGATTATTCTGGGTGTGGGCCAGATCTTGGTGTGGGATTATTCTGGGTGTGGGCCAGATCTTGGTGTGGGATTATTCTGGGTGTGGGCCAGATCTTGGTGTGGGATTATTCTGGGTGTGGGCCAGATCTTGGTGTGGGATTATTCTGGGTGTGGGCCAGATCTTGGTGTGGGATTATTCTGGGTGTGGGCCAGATCTTGGTGTGGGATTATTCTGGGTGTGGGCCAGATCTTGGTGTGGGATTATTCTGGGTGTGGGCCAGATCTTGGTGTGGGATTATTCTGGGTGTGGGCCAGATCTTGGTGTGGGATTATTCTGGGTGTGGGCCAGATCTTGGTGTGGGATTATTCTGGGTGTGGGCCAGATCTTGGTGTGGGATTATTCTGTGTGTGGGCCAGATCTTTGTGTGGGATTATTCTAGGTGTGGGCCAGATCTTGGTGTGGGATTATTCTGGGTGTGGGCCAGATCTTGGTGTGGGATTATTCTGGGTGTGGGCCAGGTCTTGGTGTGGGATTATTCTGGGTGTGGGCCAGATCTTGGTGTGGGATTATTCTGGGTGTGGGCCAGATCTTGGTGTGGGATTATTCTGGGTGTGGGCCAGATCTTGGTGTGGGATTATTCTGGGTGTGGGCCAGATCTTGGTGTGGGATTATTCTGGGTGTGGGCCAGATCTTGGTGTGGGATTATTCTGGGTGTGGGCCAGATCTTGGTGTGGGATTATTCTGGGTGTGGGCCAGATCTTGGTGTGGGATTATTCTGGGTGTGGGCCAGATCTTGGTGTGGGATTATTCTGGGTGTGGGCCAGATCTTGGTGTGGGATTATTCTGGGTGTGGGCCAGATCTTGGTGTGGGATTATTCTGGGTGTGGGCCAGATCTTGGTGTGGGATTATTCTGGGTGTGGGACAGATCTTGGTGTGGGATTATTCTGGGTGTGGGCCAGATCTTGGTGTGGGAGTACTCTGGGTGTGGGCCAGATCTTGGTGTGGGATTATTCTGGGTGTGGGCCAGATCTTGGTGTGGGATTATTCTGGGTGTGGGCCAGATCTTGGTGTGGGATTATTCTGGGTGTGGGCCAGATCTTGGTGTGGGATTATTCTGGGTGTGGGCCAGATCTTGGTGTGGGATTATTCTGGGTGTGGGCCAGATCTTGGTGTGGGAGTACTCTGGGTGTGGGCCAGATCTTGGTGTGGGAGTACTCTGGGTGTGGGCCAGATCTTGGTGTGGGATTATTCTGGGTGTGGGCCAGATCTTGGTGTGGGATTATTCTGGGTGTGGGCCAGATCTTGGTGTGGGATTATTCTGGGTGTGGGCCAGATCTTGGTGTGGGATTATTCTCTGGGTGTGGGCCAGATCTTGGTGTGGGATTATTCTGGGTGTGGGCCAGATCTTGGTGTGGGAGTACTCTGGGTGTGGGCCAGATCTTCGTGTGTACTCTGGGTGTGGGCCAGATCTTGGGTGGGAGTACTCTGGGTGTGGGCCAGATCTTGGTGTGGGATTATTCTGGGTGTGGGCCAGATCTTGGTGTGGGATTATTCTGGGTGTGGGCCAGATCTTGGTGTCGGATTATTCTGGGTGTGGGCCAGATCTTGGTGTGGGATTATTCTGGGTGTGGGCCAGATCTTGGTGTGGGATTATTCTGGGTGTGGGCCAGAACTTGGTGTGGGAGTACTCTGGGTGTGGGCCAGATCTTCGTGTGGGAGTACTCTGGGTGTGGGCCAGATCTTGGTGTGGGAGTACTCTGGGTGTGGGCCAGATCTTGGTGTGGGATTATTCTGGGTGTGGGCCAGATCTTGGTGTGGGATTATTCTGGGTGTGGGCCAGATCTTGGTGTGGGATTATTCTGGGTGTGGGCCAGATCTTGGTGTGGGAGTACTCTGGGTGTGGGCCAGATCTTGGTGTGGGATTATTCTGGGTGTGGGCCAGATCTTGGTGTGGGAGTACTCTGGGTGTGGGCCAGATCTTGGTGTGGGATTATTCTGGGTGTGGGCCAGATCTTGGTGTGGGATTATTCTGGGTGTGGGCCAGATCTTGGTGTGGGATTATTCTGGGTGTGGGCCAGATCTTGGTGTGGGATTATTCTGGGTGTGGGCCAGATCTTGGTGTGGGATTATTCTGGGTGTGGGCCAGATCTTGGTGTGGGAGTACTCTGGGTGTGGGCCAGATCTTAGTGTGGGATTATTCTGGGTGTGGGCCAGATCTTGGTGTGGGAGTACTCTGGGTGTGGGCCAGATCTTGGTGTGGGATTATTCTGGGTGTGGGCCAGATCTTGGTGTGGGATTATTCTGGGTGTGGGCCAGATCTTGGTGTGGGATTATTCTGGGTGTGGGCCAGATCTTGGTGTGGGATTATTCTGGGTGTGGGCCAGATCTTGGTGTGGGATTATTCTGGGTGTGGGCCAGATCTTGGTGTGGGATTATTCTGGGTGTGGGCCAGAACTTGGTGTGGGAGTACTCTGGGTGTGGGCCAGATCTTGGTGTGGGAGTACTCTGGGTGTGGGCCAGATCTTGGTGTGGGAGTACTCTGGGTGTGGGCCAGATCTTGGTGTGGGAGTACTCTGGGTGTGGGCCAGATCTTGGTGTGGGAGTACTCTGGGTGTGGGCCAGATCTTGGTGTGGGAGTACTCTGGGTGTGGGCCAGATCTTGGTGTGGGAGTACTCTGGGTGTGGGCCAGATCTTGGTGTGGGAGTACTCTGGGTGTGGGCCAGATCTTGGTGTGGGAGTACTCTGGGTGTGGGCCAGATCTTGGTGTGGGAGTACTCTGGGTGTGGGCCAGATCTTGGTGTGGGAGTACTCTGGGTGTGGGCCAGATCTTGGTGTGGGAGTACTCTGGGTGTGGGCCAGATCTTGGTGTGGGAGTACTCTGGGTGTGGGCCAGATCTTGGTGTGGGATTATTCTGGGTGTGGGCCAGATCTTGGTGTGGGATTATTCTGGGTGTGGGCCAGATCTTGGTGTGGGATTATTCTGGGTGTGGGCCAGAACTTGGTGTGGGAGTACTCTGGGTGTGGGCCAGATCTTGGTGTGGGAGTACTCTGGGTGTGGGCCAGATCTTGGTGTGGGAGTACACTGGGTGTGGGCCAGATCTTGGTGTGGGATTATTCTGGGTGTGGGCCAGATCTTGGTGTGGGATTATTCTGGGTGTGGGCCAGATCTTGGTGTGGGATTATTCTGGGTGTGGGCCAGATCTTGGTGTGGGAGTACTCTGGGTGTGGGCCAGATCTTGGTGTGGGATTATTCTGGGTGTGGGCAAGATCTTGGTGTGGGAGTACTCTGGGTGTGGGCCAGATCTTGGTGTGGGATTATTCTGGGTGTGGGCCAGATCTTGGTGTGGGATTATTCTGGGTGTGGGCCAGATCTTGGTGTGGGATTATTCTGGGTGTGGGCCAGATCTTGGTGTGGGATTATTCTGGGTGTGGGCCAGATCTTGGTGTGGGATTATTCTGGGTGTGGGCCAGATCTTGGTGTGGGATTATTCTGGGTGTGGGCCAGAACTTGGTGTGGGAGTACTCTGGGTGTGGGCCAGATCTTGGTGTGGGAGTACTCTGGGTGTGGGCCAGATCTTGGTGTGGGAGTACTCTGGGTGTGGGCCAGATCTTGGTGTGGGAGTACTCTGGGTGTGGGCCAGATCTTGGTGTGGGAGTACTCTGGGTGTGGGCCAGATCTTGGTGTGGGAGTACTCTGGGTGTGGGCCAGATCTTGGTGTGGGAGTACTCTGGGTGTGGGCCAGATCTTGGTGTGGGAGTACTCTGGGTGTGGGCCAGATCTTGGTGTGGGAGTACTCTGGGTGTGGGCCAGATCTTGGTGTGGGAGTACTCTGGGTGTGGGCCAGATCTTGATGTGGGAGTACTCTGGGTGTGGGCCAGATCTTGGTGTGGGAGTACTCTGGGTGTGGGCCAGAACTTGGTGTGGGAGTACTCTGGGTGTGGGCCAGATCTTGGTGTGGGAGTACTCTGGGTGTGGGCCAGATCTTGGTGTGGGAGTACTCTGGGTGTGGGCCAGATCTTGGTGTGGGAGTACTCTGGGTGTGGGCCAGATCTTGGTGTGGGAGTACTCTGGGTGTGGGCCAGATCTTGGTGTGGGAGTACTCTGGGTGTGGGCCAGATCTTGGTGTGGGAGTACTCTGGGTGTGGGCCAGATCTTGGTGTGGGAGTACTCTGGGTGTGGGCCAGATCTTGGTGTGGGAGTACTCTGGGTGTGGGCCAGATCTTGGTGTGGGAGTACTCTGGGTGTGGGCCAGATCTTGGTGTGGGAGTACTCTGAATATTGAATACTTAAATATTTTAATAAATCTTTCACTCTTCACTTTTCTCATCTTCACTTGACTCACTTTCTCATTATTGACAGTTAACTTTCTCACTATCACACTCATCATCACTACCACACTCATCATCACTATCACACTCATCATCACTACCACACTCATCATCACTACCACACTCATCATCACTACCACACTCATCATCACTACCACACTCATCCTCACTACCACACTCATCATCACTACCACACTCATCATCACTACCACACTCATCCTCACTACCACACTCATCATCACTACCACACTCATCATCACTACCACACTCATCATCACTACCACACTCATCATCACTATCACACTCATCATCACTACCACACTCATCATCACTACCACACTCATCATCACTACCACACTCATCCTCACTACCACACTCATCATCACTACCACACTCATCCTCACTACCACACTCATCATCACTACCACACTCATCATCACTACCACACTCATCATCACTACCACACTCATCATCACTACCACACTCATCATCACTACCACACTCATCATCACTACCACACTCATCATCACTACCACACTCATCATCACTACCACACTCATCATCACTACCACACTCATCATCACTACCACACTCATCATCACTATCACACTCATCATCACTACCACACTCATCATCACTACCACACTCATCATCACTACCACACTCATCATCACTACCACACTCATCATCACTACCACACTCATCATCACTACCACACTCATCATCACTACCACACTCATCATCACTACCACACTCATCCTCACTACCACACTCATCATCACTACCACACTCATCCTCACTACCACACTCATCATCACTACCACACTCATCATCACTACCACACTCATCATCACTACCACATTCATCATCACTACCACACTCATCATCACTACCACACTCATCATCACTACCACACTCATCATCACTACCACACTCATCATCACTACCACACTCATCATCACTACCACACTCATCATCACTACCACACTCATCATCACTACCACACTCATCATCACTACCACACTCATCATCACTACCACATTCATCATCACTACCACACTCATCATCACTTCTCTTACTGCCTCTATACTCCAGTGATTTGAGTTTCCAGTGATTTGAGTCTCCAGTGACTCGAGACTCACTGACCAGAGACTCACATACAGAAGCGACCAGTGAAGAGGCGGGGCCAGGAGCTATGACTCGACTCCTGCAACCACAACTAGGTGAGTACATAATCACTTCTCTCACCTCCTCTATATTGACAGAGAACATTCATCACCACACACAAAATGAAAATATAAATCATCATTTGGAGAGACCTGATATGGTAGCAAGAAAGATCTTGTGGTGGCTGCTGCAACCTAGCCAGTACGACTCTTGTGGTGGCTGCTGCAACCTAGCCAGTACGACTCTTGTGGTGGCTGCTGCAACCTAGCCAGTACGACTCTTGTGGTGGCTGCTGCAACCTAGCCAGTACGACTCTTGTGGTGGCTGCTGCAACCTGGCCAGTACGACTCTTGTGGTGGCTGCTGCAACCTAGCCAGTACGACTCTTGTGGTGGCTGCTGCAACCTAGCCAGTACGACTCTTGTGGTGGCTGCTGCAACCTGGCCAGTACGACTCTTGTGGTGGCTGCTGCAACCTAGCCAGTACGACTCTTGTGGTGGCTGCTGCAACCTAGCCAGTACGACTCTTGTGGTGGCTGCTGCAACCTGGCCAGTACGACTCTTGTGGTGGCTGCTGCAACCTAGCCAGTACGACTCTTGTGGTGGCTGCTGCAACCTGGCCAATACGACTCTTGTGGAGGCTGCTGCAACCTGGCCAATACGACTCTTGTGATGGCTGCTGCAACCTGGCCAGTACGACTCTTGTGGTGGCTTCTGCAACCTGGCCAGTACGATTCTTGTGGTGGCTGCTGCAACCTGGCCAGTACGACTCTTGTGGAGGCTGCTGCAACCTGGCCAATACGACTCTTGTGGTGGCTGCTGCAACCTGGCCAATACGACTCTTGTGGTGGCTGCTGCAACCTGGCCAATGCGACTCTTGTGATGGCTGCTGCAACCTGGCCAATACGACTCTTGTGGTTGCTGCTGCAACCTGGCCAATACGACTCTTGTGGTGGCTGCTGCAACCTGGCCAATACGACTCTTGTGGTCGCTGCTGCAACCTGGCCAATACGACTCTTGTGATGGCTGCTGCAACCTGGCCAATACGACTCTTGTGGTGGCTGCTGCAACCTGGCCAATACGACTCTTGTGGTGGCTGCTGCAACCTGGCCAATACGACTCTTGTGATGGCTGCTGCAACCTGGCCAGTACGACTCTTGTGGTGGCTGCTGGAACCAGGCCAGTACGACTCTTGTGGTGGCTGCTGCAACCTGGCCAGTACGACTATTGTGGTGGCTGCTGCAACCTGGCCAGTACGACTCTTGTGGTGGCTGCTGCAACCTGGCCAATACGACTCTTGTGGTGGCTTCTGCAACCTGGCCAGTACGGCTCATGTGGTGGCTGCTGCATCCTGGCCAGTACGACTCTTATGTTGGCTGCTGCAACCTGGCCAGTACGACTCTTGTGGTGGCTGATGCAACCTGGCCAGTATGGCTCTTGTGGTTGCTGCTGCAACCTGGCCAATACGACTCTTGTGATGGCTGCTGCAACCCGGCCAGTACGATTCTTGTGGTGGCTGCTGGAACCAGGGTAGTACGACTCTTGTGGTGGCTGCTGCAACCTGGCCAGTACGACTATTGTGGTGGCTGCTGCAACCTGGCCAGTACGACTCTTGTGGTGGCTGCTGCAACCTGGCCAGAACGACTCTTGTGGTGGCTTCTGCAACCTGGCCAGTACGACTCTTGTGGTGGCTGCTGCATCCTGGCCAGTACGACTCTTATGTTGGCTGCTGCAACCTGGCCAGTACGACTCTTGTGGTGGCTGATGCAACCTGGCCAGTACGGCTCTTGTGGTGACTGCTGCAATTTGGAAAGTACGACTCTTATGTTGGCTGCTGCAACCTGTCCAGTACGACTCTTGTGGTGGCTGATGCAACCTGGTCAGTACGACTCTTGTGGTGGCTGCTGCAGCATGGCCAGTACGACTCTTCCGTTGGCTGCTGCAACCTGGCAAGTATGACTCTCGTGGTGACTGCTGCAACCTGGCCAGTACGACTCTTGTGGTGGCTGCTGCAACCTGGCCAGTACGACTCTTGTGGTGACTGCTGCAACCTGGCCAGTACGACTCTTGTGGTCGCTGCTGCAACCTGGCCAGTACGACTCTTGTGGTGGCTTCTGCAACCTGGGCAGTACGACTCTCGTGGTGGCTGTTGCAACCTGGCCAGTACGATTCTTGTGGTGGCTTCTGCAACATGGCGAGTACGACTCTTGTGGTGGCTGCTGTAACCTGGCCAGCGCTACTCTTGTGGTGGTTTCTGCAACCTGGCCAGTACGACTCTTGTGGTGGCTGCTGCAACCTGGCCAGTACGACTCTTGTGGTAGCTGCTGCAACCTGGCCAGTACGACTCCTGTGGTGGTTTCTGCAACCTGGCCAGTACGACTCTTGTGGTGGCTGCTACAACCTGACCAGTACGACTCTTGTGGTGATTGCTGCAACCTGGCCAGTACGACTCTTGTGGTGGTTTCTGCAACCTGGCCAGTACGACTCTTGTGGTGGCTGCTGCAACCTGGCCAGTACGACTCTTTTGGTGGTTTCTGCAACCTGGCCAGTACGATTCTTCTGGTGGCTGCTGCAACCTTGCCAGTACGACTTTTGTGGTGGATGCTGCAACCTGGCCAGTACGACTGTTGTGGTGGTTTCTGCAACCTGCCCAGCACGATTCTTGTGGTTGCTGCTGCAACCTGGCCAGTACGGTTCTTGTGGTGGCTGCTGCAACCTGGCCAGTTCGACTTTTGTGGTGGCTGCTGCAACCTGGCCAGTACGATTCTTGTGGTGGTTGCTGCAACCTGGCCAGTACGATTCTTGTGGTGACTGCTGCAATTTGGAAAGTACGACTCTTGTGGTGGCTACTGCAACCTGTCCAGTACGACTCTTGTGTTGGCTGATGCAACCTGGCCAGTACGACTCTCGTGGTGGCTGCTGCAGCATGGCCAGTACGACTCTTCCGTTGGCTGCTGCATCCTGGCCAGTATGACTCTCGTGGTGACTGCTGCAACCTGGCCAGTACGACTCTTGTGGTGGCTGCTGCAACCTGGCCAGTACGACTCTTGTGGTGACTGCTGCAACCTGGCCAGTACGACTCTTGTGGTCGCTGCTGCAACCTGGCCAGTACGACTCTTGTGGTGGCTTCTGCAACCTGGGCAGTACGACTCTCGTGGTGGCTGTTGCAACCTGGCCAGTACGATTCCTGTGGTGGCTTCTGCAACATGGCGAGTACGACTCTTGTGGTGGCTGCTGTAACCTGGCCAGCGCTACTCTTGTGGTGGTTTCTGCAACCTGGCCAGTACGACTCTTGTGGTGGCTGCTGCAACCTGGCCAGTACGACTCTTGTGGTAGCTGCTGCAACCTGGCCAGTACGACTCCTGTGGTGGTTTCTGCAACCTGGCCAGTACGACTCTTGTGGTGGCTGCTACAACCTGACCAGTACGACTCTTGTGGTGGTTGCTGCAACCTGGCCAGTACGACTCTTGTGGTGGTTTCTGCAACCTGGCCAGTACGACTCTTGTGGTGGCTGCTGCAACCTGGCCAGTACGACTCTTGTGGTGGCTGCTGCAACCTGGCCAGTACGACTCTTGTGGTGACTGCTGCAACCTGGCCAGTACGACTCTTGTGGTGGCTGCTGCAACCTGGCCAGTACGACTCTTGTGGTAGCTGCTGCAACCTGGCCAGTACGACTCCTGTGGTGGTTTCTGCAACCTGGCCAGTACGACTCTTGTGGTGGCTGCTACAACCTGACCAGTACGACTCTTGTGGTGATTGCTGCAACCTGGCCAGTACGACTCTTGTGGTGGTTTCTGCAACCTGGCCAGTACGACTCTTGTGGTGGCTGCTGCAACCTGGCCAGTACGACTCTTTTGGTGGTTTCTGCAACCTGGCCAGTACGATTCTTGTGGTGGCTGCTGCAACCTTGCCAGTACGACTTTTGTGGTGGATGCTGCAACCTGGCCAGTACGACTCTTGTGGTGGTTTCTGCAACCTGCCCAGCACGATTCTTGTGGTTGCTGCTGCAACCTGGCCAGTACGGTTCTTGTGGTGGCTGCTGCAACCTGGCCAGTTCGACTTTTGTGGTGGCTGCTGCAACCTGGCCAGTACGATTCTTGTGGTGGTTGCTGCAACCTGGCCAGTACGATTCTTGTGGTGACTGCTGCAATTTGGAAAGTACGACTCTTGTGGTGGCTGCTGCAACCTGTCCAGTACGACTCTTGTGGTGGCTGATGCAACCTGGCCAGTACGACTCTTGTGGTGGCTGCTGCAGCATGGCCAGTACGACTCTTCCGTTGGCTGCTGCAACCTGGCCAGTATGACTCTTGTGGTGACTGCTGCAACCTGGCCAGTACGACTCTTGTGGTGGCTGCTGCAACCTGGCCAGTACGACTCTTGTGGTGACTTCTGCAACCTGGCCAGTACGACTCCTGTGGTCGCTGCTGCAACCTGGCCAGTTCGACTTTTGTGGTGGCTGCTGCAACCTGGCCAGTACGAGTCTTGTGGTGTCTGCTGCAACCTGGCCAGTACGATTCTTGTGGTGGTTGCTGCAACCTGGCCAGTACGACTCTTGTGGTGTCTGCTGCAACCTGGCCAGTACGACTCTTGTGGTGGCTGCTGCAACCTGGCCAGTACGACTCTTGTGGTGACTGCTGCAACCTGGCCAGTACGACTCCTGTGGTCGCTGCTGCAACCTGGCCAGTACGACTCTTATGGTGGCTTCTGCAACCTGGGCAGTACGACTCTTGTGGTTGCTGCTGCAACCTGGCCAGTACGATTCTTGTGGTGGCTTCTGCAACATGGCCAGTACGACTCTTGTGGTGGCTGCTGTAACCTGGCCAGTACGACTCTTGTGGTGGTTTCTGTAACCTGGCCAGTACGACTCTTGTGGTGGCTGCTGCAACCTGGCCAGTACGACTCTTGTGGTGGCTGCTGCAACCTGGCCAGTACGACTCCTGTGGTGGTTTCTGCAACCTGGCCAGTACGACTCTTGTGGTGGCTGCTACAACCTGACCAGTACGACTCTTGTGGTGGTTGCTGCAACCTGGCCAGTACGACTCCTGTGGTGGTTTCTGCAACCTGGCCAGTACGACTCTTGTGGTGGCTGCTGCAACCTGGCCAGTACGACTCTTTTGGTGGTTTCTGCAACCTGGCCAGCACGATTCTTGTGGTTGCTGCTGCAACCTGGCCAGTACGATTCTTGTGGTGGCTGCTGCAACCTGGCCAGTACGATTTTTGTGGTGGCTGCTGCAACCTGGCCAGTACGACTCTTGTGGTGGTTTCTGCAACCTGGCCAGCACGATTCTTGTGGTTGCTGCTGCAACCTGGCCAGTATGGTACTTGTGGTGGCTGCTGCAACCTGGCCAGTTCGACTTTTGTGGTGGCTGCTGCAACCTGGCCAGTACGACTCTTGTGGTGTCTGCTGCAACCTGGCCAGTACGATTGTTGTGGTGGTTGCTGCAACCTGGCCAGTACGACTCTTGTGGTGTCTGCTGCAACCTGGCCAGTAGGATTCTTGTGGTGGCTGCTGCAACCTGGCCAGTTCGATTCTTGTGGTGGCTGCTGCAACCTGGCCAGAACGATTCTTGTGGTGGCTGCTGCAACCTGGCCAGTACTACTCTTGTGGTATCTGCTGCAACCTAGCCAGTACGATTCTTGTGGTGGCTGCTGCAACCTGGCCAGTACGGCTCTTGTGGTGTCTGCTGCAACCTGGCCAGTAGGATTCTTGTGGTGGCTGCTGCAACCTGGCCAGTACGATTCTTGTGGTGGCTGCTGCAACCTGGCCAGTACGACTCTTGTGGTGTCTGCTGCAACCTGGTCAGTACGATTCTTGTGGTGGCTGCTGCAACCTGGCCAGTACGATTCTTGTGATGGCTGCTGCAACATGGCCAGTACGATTCTTGTGATTGCTGCTGCAACCTGGCCAGTACGACTCTTGTGGTGGCTTCTGCAACCTGGCCAGTACGTCTCTTGTGGTGGCTGCTGCAGCCTGGCCAGTACGACTCTTGTGGTGCCTGCTTCAACCTGGCCAGTACGACTCTTGTAGTGGCTGCTACAACCTGGCCAGTACGACTATTGTGTAGGCTGCCTCAACCTGGCCAGTACGACTCTTGTGGTGGCTGCTGCAGCCTGGCCAGTACGATTCTTGTGATTGCTGCTGCAACCTGGCCAGTACGACTCATCGTTAATATGTCTGATCCTATGTTATGTTGTGATGTATTGTTTATCATCTGACCTCCACTGTTATGACCTCAAGATTTGGTATCCATTGTTCATATGATCCTTAACAACTCTATTGCCAAGCCTCATGCAGCTATGATTATTGATTTGAAAGCGAATTATCGTGTTAAAATTTAATTGCCACCCAATTAAATTAATTTACAAATGTTGAAACAGTGTTAGAATAAACCTTGGGTGTGTTTATTTTCTTATGAGATTTGAAAAGCAATTTCCATATATTGACATCTTTATGATGAACACAATGACGTATATGATAGAACACAACAATGCTTGTTTTACACTTTAAAACACCTCTTTTGTGTTCATACTCATGCTAGTTCAGACTTCTTTCATATTTTTTCACAAATACTTTCTCCGGATAAGGTTTGCAAGTGAACAATTTAGCACCTTTGTCAACACTGTCTTATGGTTTAACTTTGACCACTAATCTCCTAATATTATTATTGTATATGTATATTCCGATACTGTGATAAATAGTTTTGAAAACCGACAAGTTGAAGATTGAGACGCTTATGCAACATATGGGAATCTTCATTGAAGAAACGTTTCGCTAAACAGTGGCTTCATCAGTCCATTGCAAAGCAGAAAGGTGTAAGCAGAGAAAGAGTTTGAGGTAATCAGTCCCTCAGTCTGGAATCGTTGTGCTCAGTCCATAACTCTTGTAAGAAGTACAGCATAGGGCCGGAGAAGTGACTTATATATTGAAGACAGGCAGGAGGAGGCGGGATCACAGTGGTACCATCCACTAGTGTAAGTAGGTCTTCGTCCAAAGGTTTCGAACAAGTGCTGAAGAATTCTTTGTATCAAGATCCCATGATGTTGCAGTGTCTGACAGATGTGATAAATGGTTTTTGAAAACCGACAAGTTGAAGACTGAGATACTTATGCTTACACTAGTGGATGGTGATTTCGCCTCCTCCTGCTTCGACTTACCCGTCTGCAGTATATAATCCACTTCTCTGGCCCTATGCATTGCTTCCTACAAGAGTGATGGGCTGAACACATCGATTCCAGGCTGAGGGACTGATTATCTCAAATTCCTTCTCTTTTTACACCTTTCTGCTTTCTACTGGACTGATGAAGCCACTGTGTGGCGAAACGTTTCTTCTGTAAAGATTCCTATATGTTGCATAAGTGTCTCAACTATAATACTGCCTGCTGGATAACACAAGTGGACAATAATGTATACTGCAGTACCTCCTGCTGGATAACATACATAATGTATACTGCAGTACCTCCTGCTGGATAACACAAGTGGACAATAATGTATACTGCAGTACCTCCTGCTGGATAACACAAGTGGACAATAATGTATACTGCAGTACCTCCTGCTGTATAACACAAGTGAACAATAATGTATACTGCAGTACCTCCTGCTGGATAACACAAGTGGACAATAATGTATACTGCAGTACAGCCTGCTAGATAACACAAGTGGACAATAATGTATACTACAGTACTGCCTGCTGGATAACACAAGTGGACAATAATGTATACTGCAGTACTGCCTGCAAGATAACATTACTCTCCTGTTGCATAGCACAAGTGGACAATAATGTAACAAAGATACAAAAACAAAATTAACACTTTTGTAAACAAAATTAACCCAAACTACACTCTATAAACTCATTATGATTATCAGGAGACAGGGACGGGAAACCCTCTGTCACAAACCTATTGGAGTTCTATGACAGGGTGACAGCAGTAAGACAAGAGAGAGAGGGATGGGTAGATTGCATCTTCTTAGACTGTAAGAAGGCGTCTGACAGTTCCACATAAGAGATTAGTGCGAAAGCTGGAGGATTAGGCAGGAATAACAAGAAAGGCACTGCAATGGATCAAGAAATACCTGTCAGGAAGACAACAGCGAGTCATGGTACGTAGCGAGGTGTCAAAGTGAGCGACTGTAACGAGCGGGGTTCTACAGGGGTCAGTCCTAGGACCGGTGCTATTTCTGGTATTTGTGAACGACATGACGGAATGAATAGTCTCAGAAGAGTCCCTGTTTGCTGATGATGTGAAGTTGATGAGAAGAATTCTATCGGACGAGGACCAGGCAGAACTATAAAGGGATCTGGACAGGCTGGAAGACTGGTCCAGCAACTGGATCCTAGAGTTCAACCCCACAAAGTGCAAAGTCAGGAAGATTGCGGAAGGGCAAAGAAGACCGCAGACGAAGTACAGTCTAGGGGAGACAGAGACCACAAACCACACTCAAGGAAAAGGATCTTGGGGTAAGAATAACACCGGACACATCTCCTGAATCCCACATCAACCAAATAACTGCTGCAGCACACGGGCGCCTAGCAAACCTAAGAATAGCATTCCAACATCTAAATAAAGAATTGTTCAGGACCCTGTACACCGTGTACGTTAGGCCTATATTGGAGTACGCAGCACCAGCCTGGAACCCACACCTAGCTAAGCACGTAAGGAAATTAGAGAAAGTGCAATGGTTAGCAACAAGACTAGTCCCAGAGCTAAGGGGTATGTCCTACGAGGAAAGGTTATGGGATATCGACCTGACGACACTGGAGGCCAGGAGGAATATGATAAAGACATATAAAATACTGAGAGGAATTTGCAAGGTGGACAGAGACAGGATATTCTAAAGATGAAACAACAATAAGGAGTCACAGTTGGAAGTTGAAGACACAGATGAATCACAGGGATGTTAGGAAGTATTCCTTCAGCCATAGAGTTGTCAGGAAGTGGAATAGTCAGGGAAGTGATGTAGTGGAGGAAGGATCCATGCATAGCTTTCAGAAGAGGTATGATAAAGCTCAAGGAGCAGGAAGAGTGACCTAGTAGCGACCAGTGAAGAGGCGGGGCCAGGAGCTGTGAATCGACCCCTGCAACAACTAGGTGAGTACACACACACAATCACTCAAGCGCACACGAAAACTACAACACACACAATGTTTTCCCTTCTCATTCTAGCATGTATGTAAACTTAAATTCCCATGCAAACGTACAGTATTTCACATTCTGACCCCTATACCACTCATGTGTACACATTCTGACCCCTATACCACTCATGTGCACACATTCTGACCCCTATACCACTCATGTGCACACATTCTGACCCCTATACCACTCATGTGCAAACATTCTGATCCCCTATACCACTCATGTGCACACATTCTGACCCCTATACCACTCATGTGCACACATTCTGACCCCTATACCACTCATGTGCACACATTCTCACCCCTATACCACTCATGTGCACACATTCTGACCTATACCCCATGTACACACATTCTGACCCCTACTCATGTGCACACATTCTGACCCCTATACCACTCATGTGCACACATTCTCACCCCTATACCACTCATGTGCACACATTCTGACCTATACCACTCATGTGCACACATTCTCACCCCTATACCACTCATGTGCACACATTCTGACCCCTATACCACTCATGTGCAAACATTCTGATCCCCTATACCACTCATGTGCACACATTCTCACCCCTATACCACTCATGTGCACACATTCTGACCTATACCACTCATGTGCACACATTCTCACCCCTATACCACTCATGTGTACACATTCTGACCCATATGCCACTCATGTGCAAACATCTGACCCCCTATACCACTCATGTGCACACATTCTCACCCCTATACCACTCATGTGCACACATTCTGACCCCTATACCACTCATGTGCACATATTCTCACCCCTATACCACTCATGTGTACACATTCTGACCCATATGCCACTCATGTGCAAACATTCTGACCTCCTATACCACTCATGTGCACACATTCTGGGCATTATACCACTCAGGTGCACACATTCTGACCTCTATACCACTCATGTGCACACATTCTGACCCCTATACCACTCATGTGCACACATTTTCACCCCTATACCACTCATGTGTACATATTCTGACCCCTGTACCACTCATGTGCACATTCTGACCCCTATACCACTCATGTGCACACATTCTGACCCCTATACCACTCATGTGCACACATTCTGGGCCCTATACCACTCATGTGCACACATTCTGACCCCTATACCACTCATGTGCACACATTCTGACCCCTATACCACTCATGTGCACACATTCTGACCCCTATACCACTCATGTGCACACATTCTCACCCCTATGCCACTCATGTGCACACATTCTGACCCCTATACCACTCATGTGCACACAGTCTGACCTCTACCACTCATGTGCACACATTCCCACCCATATACCACTCATGTGCACACATTCTGGGCCCTATACCACTCATGTGCATATATTCTGACCCCTCCACTCATGTGCGCACATTCTGTGCCCTATACCACTCATGTGCATACATTCTGACCCCTATACCACTCATGTGCACACATTCTGATCCCTATACCACTCATGTGCACACATTCTGACCCCTATACCACTCATGTGTACACATTCTGACCCCTATACCACTCATATGCACACATTCTGACCCCTATTCCACTCATGTGCACACATTCTGGGCCCTATACCACTTATGTGCACACATTCTGGGCCCTATACCACTCATGTGCACACATTCTGACCCCTGTACCACTCATGTGCACACATTGTGATCCCTATACCACTCATGTGCACACATTCTGACCTCTATACCAGTCATGTGTACACATTCTCACCCCTATGCCACTCATGTGTACACATTCTGACCCCTATACCACTCATGTGTACACATTCTGACCCCTATGCCACTCATGTGCACACATTCTGACCCCTATACCACTCATGTGCACACATTCTGACCCCTATACCACTCATGTGCACACATTTTCACCCCTATACCACTCATGTGTACACATTCTGACCCCTGTACCACTCATGTGCACACATTCTGACCCCTATACCACTCATGTGCACACATTCTGACCCCTATACCACTCATGTGCACACATTCTGGGCCCTATACCACTCATGTGCACACATTCTGATCCCTATACCACTCATGTGCACACATTCTGACCTCTATACCACTCATGTGCACACATTCTCACCCCTATGCCACTCATGTGCACACATTCTGACCCCTATATCACTCATGTGCACACATTCTGACCCCTATACTACTCATGTGCACACATTCTGACCCCTATACCACTCATGTGCACACATTCTCACCACTACCACTCATGTGCACACACATTTTCACCCCTATACCACTCATGTGTACACATTCTGACCCCTGTACCACTCATGTGCACACATTCTGACCCCTATACCACTCATGTGCATATATTCTGACCCCTCCACTCATGTGCGCACATTCTGTGCCCTATACCACTCATGTGCACACATTCTGATCCCTATACCACTCATGTGCACACATTCTGACCCCTATACCACTCATTTGCACACATTTTGACCCATATGCCATTCATGTGCACACATTCTGACCCCTATACCACTCATGTGTACACATTCTGACCCCTATACCACTCATATGCACACATTCTGACCCCTATTCCACTCATGTGCACACATTCTGGGCCCTATACCACATATGTGCACACATTCTGGGCCCTATACCACTCATGTGCACACATTCTGACCCCTGTACCACTCATGTGCACACATTGTGATCCCTATACCACTCATGTGCACACATTCTGACCTCTATACCAGTCATGTGTACACATTCTGACCCCAATACCACTCATATGCACACATTCTGACTCCTATACCACTCATGTGCACACATTCTGGGCTCTATACCACTCATGTGCACACATTCTGTCCCCTATGCCACTCATGTGCACACATTCTGACTCCTATACCACTCATGTGCACACATTCTGGGCCCTATACCACTCATGTGCACACATTCTGTCCCCTATACCACTCATGTGCACACATTCTGACTCCTATACCACTCATATGCACACATTCTGACTCCTATACCACTCATGTGCACACATTCTGGGCCCTATACCACTCATGTGCACACATTCTGTCCCCTATGCCACTCATATGCACACATTCTGACCCCTATGCCACTCATATGCACACATTCTGACTCCTATACCACTCATGTGCACACATTCTGGGCCCTATACCACTCATGTGCACACATTCTGACCCCTATACCACTCATGTGCACACATTCTGACCCCTATACCACTCATGTGCACACATTCTGACCCCTATGCCACTCATATGCACACATTCTGACCCCTATACCACTCATGTGCACACATTCTGACCCCTATACCACTCATGTGCACACATTCTGGGCCCTATACCACTCATGTGCACACATTCTGACCCCTATACCACTCATGTGCACACATTCTGGGCCCTATACCACTCATGCACACATTCTCAAGCATACATCTACAATGTCTCACACAGCTGTTAGGATTCTCGTCATTTCTATGTTGAGAAAACAACGTTCACAGTCAAAAATAAAAAGTTTCTGGGAGGAAAATAAGGACAAAAGTCGTGGAAACTCGACCTCTTGATAAAAAGGTTTCCATCGGTCGATCCCACAACCTGTGATTCTGTTATTTTACGTATTACAATGTTGCTCCACCGTTCCCGTATTGTACTGTATTGATCTTGTGTACTGCTGTACTGCTTGTTATTTGTTATTGAACTCTCCTTATTGAACTTTCTTGTGTGTTACTGTGTTGTTCTTATATGCAACTGTACTTTACTTGTGTGTTACTGTACTGTACTGTACTACTCTAGTGTTTCTATATTGCTTGTGTGACTTTTAGTGCGTTAATATACTATTCTACATTACTAAACTGTTTTATGTGTTATTGTACTGACACATCCGTCAGCATTTTGGGGAGGATTCTTTATCAAATGATTTTATACTGCATCAAGATTGTTTAATACAACTTCTAATGCTATATTTATGTTGTTTTGCCACTTTGACCGCAATGAACTTTATCGCAAATTTTACAAGGATTCTTATAGACATATCCATCAGCATTTTGGAGGAAATTCGTTATCAAAAGTTTTTTTTATTGTATCAAGATTTTTAAATATAACTTTGATCTTAAAAGTCTTAAGAAGAGAAGGTATATCAACCAAGTTTTCATGGTAAGGGAGAACCAACATATTTTTAGTTGAATAAAGTTGGTTGCCCCTTTTTGGATTGTAAAAAGTATTTCTAGCAATTTTAAAAGATTTATGAATTACGTTTCTTGGGTATTTCAGATCATTAGCTATTTCATAATTTTTTTATATTTCTTAATCTATGAACTCTGGACTGCAAATACGTAAAACTCTCAAAAGCAATGATGAGAAAACAACTGACAGTTTAACTCTATCTTGATGTGAAGAATAATAGTGTACATAGGAACAGTTATGTGTAGGTTTTCTGTAAATTTTAAATTTAAGGTCATTGTTACCCTTATTAATTAAAACATTTAGAAAAGGGTAACAATTAGTAAGGGTAACAATAAGTTTAAATATAAAATTTACAGAAAACCTAAAAATAACTGTTCCTATGTTCACTATTATTCTTCACATCAAGATAGAGTTAAACTGTCGATTTTCTCATGAATGTTTTTGAGAGTTTTACCTATTTGTAGTCCAGAGTTCATAGATGAAGAAATATAAAAAGAATTATGAAATAGCTAATGATCTGAAATACCCAAGAAACGTAATTCATGAATCTTTTAAAACTGCTAGAAATACTTTTTACAATCCAAAAAGGGACAACCAACCTTATTCAACTCAAAATATGTTGGTTCTCCCTTACCATGAAAATTTGGTTGATATACCTTCTCTTCTTAAGAGTTTTAATATCAAAGTTGCATTTAAAAATCTTGATACAGTAAAAAAAACTTTTGATAACGAATTTCCTCCAAAATGCTGGTGGATATGTCTATAATATGTCTATAAGATGATCCAAGAAACAAAGGGTGATGAGCTTCACGTTTGTTTGTGCCTTGTATTCTATTACAACCCAGGAATCCAAATGGCCTGTTATCCTGGGTATAAATGGAGCAAAATAAAAACATCAGAAAACTTTTGACTTATATTATCCTTCACCAATTTAGAACAGAAGTATGTACACTATATGCACTATGTACAGTGATAGGTATTAGTGCACTCCACGGTAAGCAAGGCAGAATAGAAGCCACTAGAGAGCAGACCGTGCTTCAACCAGCTCTAGAATGGGAATGACAAGGGCGGACAGGAGAGTGGTACCCACATAACCTCTGCGATTGTCAAAACCATCTTCTCATTGGCTGGAACCTGGGTACTGGTTGAACGACGGGGCCCCATCGTCATGCCCTCAGTCACCTGGTTCGCTGGTTGGGGGAGATAGCCTGTAAATGAGGGTGTGTACATGCGCCGAATAAAGGTTACGTATTCTTTGCATGCCACATATTCCTTAGTTCCACTTTCACTCGCTGTTAATTCTTACAACTGTGACACAGATGGTGCAGCTTATTACTGATAATTAACTTCATTTTATATTAAGAGTGAGTAATGATATTTCTGCTACAAATCAGTTGTAAAAAATAAAATAGTGGACATCAAATATTGAATCTGCCATGACGGATATTAACCAAGAGTGATATAATGATTGTCAGTTTCAGCATCAGTTTGGCATGTTTTCCTAATAAATTTTCCAACAGTTCTAAAAGGGCGGAATATACAAGTAGTATATCACGTCCCTAACTGAGTACCTGTAGTTGGCAGAAATATCCAAGAATATATTTGCTGAGGCGAGTTGAATGAATATTTGTCAGTTGCTGTCTTAACGAGCTGAGGTCAGTGGTCACCTGCGGTCATACCTACCTACGCTCTTGGGAGTTAGCGTGGGCTGTTACCAAGCACCATGGCTTGTTGTAGTGTTTTAGAAACTCAGGTTCAAGTGTTGAAGAAGGAGATTCTACTTCCTCAGGAGGAAAATAGGAGGCTGAAGCTTCGTATAGATGAGTTTGGGAGCGAGTGTGAGAAGGATTTAGCTGGTAAGGAGGAAATGGTCACTAGCAGTAATAGTGGCAGCCGCTTTAAGTGGCAAGTGGTTCACAGTTCAGGAAGAAGGAAGATGAGGAGAGTTAATAGAGAAGATGTGAAACTAGGAAATCGATTCTCTGTTCTCCAAGACGAGTGTACTTCAATGGTTAGTAAAGTTGAAGGTACCACTGATTCCCCTGCTAATCAAGGTAAGAATATTTTAATAGTAGGCGATTCTCAGGTAAGAAATATGGACCGTGCATTTTGTAACAGAGACAGAAAGGTCAGACAGAGAGTGTGTCTTCCTGGAGCTGGTGTTGGTGACATAGTCAGCAGGTTGGATAATATTATGGCAGGTAATGGGAACAAGCCCATTATCTGTCTTAGTGCTGGGGGTAATGACACTGGGAAGGGCGGGAGAGAGGAGCTGCTGGATAAGTACAGGTCACCCATAGAAGTAGTTAGGTTTAAGGGAGATATCCCCGTCATATGTAGCATCTTGCCTAGATAGGGAGTGGGCAATGAATGGATGTCTAGGGTAGAGCAATTGGTATAAATTGCTGGCTAGACAGGTACTGCAAGGAACTTGCAATCCCATTCATTGATAACTGGGACGTATTCTTTGGCAAACGTGATATGTATGCAAGGGATGGGGTTCATCTCTCTGGGGATGGAGTGGTTGCATTAGCCAATTCAATTGAGAGGGTAATTGATGACTTGTCTTTTAATTTAAACTGATAGATTATAGAGGTATGGGTGTTTGTGGAAAACAATCAGGCTGCAGCATTAGTGTTAAAAACAGCAGTTATTACTGGAATACCTCAGGGATATGTTCAAAAGACAACATTCAAAATAAAGTTGCTAGTAATGGCAAATCAATTGATCAACAAACAAACAAAGATATTAGAGGGAAACGAGTGACTAGCTCCCTTAAGGTTTACTATACAAATAGTAGGAGTCTAAGAAATAAGATAGATGAGCTAAGATTACTTGCAAGTGTAGGTAATATAGATATTATTGGTATAACAGAGACCTGGTTCAACCTGAAAGATAGAGAAATGCCTTCTGAATGCAACATACAGGGTTATAAACTATTCCACACTGATAGGGTCAACAGGAAGGGTGGTGGAGTGGCGCTGTATGTCATAGAAAATTTAAATTGTTGTCTTAGACATGATATAAGATTAGAAACATCGAACACAGAATCTGTTTAGCTACAGTTTCTCGAGGGACGTGACAAATTAATTTTGGGTGTGATTTATAGGCCCCCAAACCTTGATAGGGAGTGCAGTAAGCTGTTATGAGATGAAATTCATAAGGCATCTAGATATGAAAATGTTGTGATAATGGGAGATTTTAACTTTAGACAAATTGATTGGAACAATATGACAGGAAATCTTGAGTCTAGTGACTTTCTTGATACGGTTCAGGACTGCTTTTTAGAACAGGTTGTGACAGAACCAACTAGAGGAAGCAATCTGCTTGACTTGGTTCTTGATGAGCTTGGGAAAAGTGATCACAAATCACTTAGTTTCAATATATCATGGAATTACCCAGATAACTGTAATCAAATCTCTGTCCCAGATTTTCACTTGGCCGACTTCATGGGACTGAAAAATTACCTGGGTGGGATAAATTGTGATGTCCTAACTATGGGTCAGGTAGGTGATCTTGGTTGCCAATATGACGTTTTTCAGAGCATAGTTTTAGCTGCCCAGACAACTTTTGTTCCGAGTAGAGAAATTAGATCTAACAAAAATGATCCCAAATGGATGAACAATAGATTAAAACATCTCATTGGTCAAAAGAGAGGCATATATAGGCGTATCAAAAGAGGGGATGGGCAGTTAAGAAATCAATATATTCAATTAAAGAGAGAAATAAAGAAAGGAATAAGAAAAGCAAAAATGGATTATGAGGCTAAGGTCGCAAGGGATTCAAAGACTAACCCAAAAGGGTTCTTTCAGATATACAGAAGTAAGATTAGGGACAAGATTGGCCCACTTAAGAGTAACTCTGTTCAGATCACTGACAGTGATAAGGATATGTGTGAAATTCTCAGTACCTACTTCCTCTCAGTTTTCACCCAGGAAAACACTAGCTATATTCCTGAAATAATAGATTATGTAGAACAGGATAATAAACTATGTACGATTGCGGTAACAATCGTAAACTAAAACCTAACAAATCCCCAGGCCCTGATGAACTGTTTGCAAGGGCGTTAAAGGAATGTAAAGAAGAACTTAGCATACCTTTGGCTAATCTTTTTAACTTATCACTACAAACTGGCATAGTACCTGATAAGTGGAAAATGGCAAATGTAATACCTATTTACAAGGCAGGTGACAGGTCCTTGGCTTTGAACTATAGACCAATAAGCCTTACCTCCATAGTGGGAAAATTGATGGAATCAATAATTGCCGAAGCAATTCGTAGCCATCTTGATAGGCACAGATTGATTAATGAATCTCAACACGGTTTTACAAAGGGGCGTTCCTGTCTTACGAATTTACTAACTTTTTTCACTAAGGTGTTTGAGGAGGTAGATCATGGTAATAAATATGATACTGTGTATATGGAGTTCAGTAAGGCTTTCGATAGAGTTCCACATCAGAGGCTATTGAGGAAACTTAAGGCACACGGAATAGGAGGAGAATTTTTTTCCTTGGAAGAGGCATGGGTGACAAATAGGCAGCAGAGAGTTTGCATAAATGGGGAGAAATCAGAATGGGGGCACGTCACAAGCGGTGTTCCTCAGGGGTCAGTGTTGGGCCCGTTGTTGTTCACAATTTACATAAATGACATAGATGAGGGAATAAATAGCGACATTAGCAAATTTGCTGATGGCACCAAAATAGGCCGTCCAATTCATTCTAATGAGGACACTAGAGCACTCCAGGATGATTTGAATAGACTGATGCAGTGGTCGGAGAATTGGCAGATGCAGTTTGATATTGACAAATGCAAAGTTCTAAATGTTGGACAGTTAAATAACCATGCCACATATAAACTAAATAATGTAGATCTTAATACTACTGATTGCGAAAAGGATTTAGGAGTTCTGGTTAGCAGTAATCTAAAACCAAGACAGCAGTGCATTAGTGTTCGCAATAAAGCTAACAGAATTCTTGGCTTCATATCTAGAAGTATAAACAATAGAAGTCCTCAGGTTGTTCTTCAATCTATATATCCTTGGTTAGGCCTCATTTAGACTATGCTGCTCAGTTCTGGTCACCGTATTACAGAATGGATATAAATGCTCTGGAAAACGTACAGAGGAGGATAACAAAGATGATCCCATGTATCAGAAATCTTCCCTATGAGGATAGACTGAGGTCCCTGAATCTGCACTCTCTCGAAAGGCGTAGAATTAAAGGGGATATGATCGAGGTGTATAAATGGAAAACAGGAATAAATAAAGGGGATGTAAATAGCGTGCTGAAAATTTCCAGCCAAGACAGGACTCGCAGCAATGGTTTCAAGTTGGAAAAATTCAGATTCAGGAAGGATATAAGAAAGCACTGGCTTGGTAATAGAGTCGTGGATGAGTGGAACAAACTCCCGAGTACAGTTATTGAGGCTAAAACGTTGTGTAGTTACAAAAATAGGTTAGATAAATACATGATTGGGTGTGGGTGGGTGTGAGTTGGACTTGACTAGCTTGTGCTGCTGGATCTGGTGTCGTGCTCCATCCTTGGCTGGAGGTGACCAGACTGGGTGGGTCATTGCACTACTCCAGGGGGATGGGGGTCATTGGGCTAATCCGGGGGGGTGAATGGACCTGCTCCGCATGGGTCAGTAGGCCTGTTGCAGTATTCCTTCTTTCTTATGTTCTTATGTCAATGCTGAGAGCTGAAATACTGGCGTCGCCTCACCATCGTCACCCAGAGGTTTACCTGAAGTTTACATGGAAAGGGTTTCGGGGGTCAACGCCCCCTCGGCTCGGTCTGAGACCAGGTCTCATGGTGGATCAGGGTCTGAACAACCAGGTAGTTCCAAAAACAGATAATAACTCTGAAAAAGAAAAATGTTCTTAGCTGTGTCTACCTTGAAACTACGTTGCGATGCAGCTGACTAAAAACGTTCTGTTATGAAGAGATTCTAAACATTTCGGATGATATTTCACATGCATAGCCACATCATCAACACCCCACAGCTTCCCTTATAAAGGATGGTCTTGTAGATACAGTACACACTTCCTCAATTTTGTGTCCACATCTCCAGTCGATGTACTGTAAACAAGGCTGGGTTTTATTCTCTGATTTTAACAGGGAGGCAGTTATTTTATCTGCTTGAAGACTTATGGTGTGTATTCTCAGATTTCATCTTACCCTTATCACTACTCTTTCGTTACATAACAAACTGTAAATTTTTTTAGTTATATTTCAGGCTTGTGATATTTAGCTTGTCTCTGTATGAGTGTTATTTCAAGACTATCGTAATCGTTAAGACGAACTAGTTGCCATGAAGATGGCAAGTGATTAGGTTTAGAAAAAACTTGGAGATTATCAATATTTAATTGTTTTGTATCCTGTCCCACCAGAGGTCAGCTTTCCTTTACTTATTTGCTGACAATGAACGTAATTCATTCAGTCTGTGTAACTGTCTGTATCCGATATATGAAGTGTTCTGGTGTACAGGTTACTAGTCAGCAGTGCTCTGGTTCACAAGTTACCAGTCAGCAGTGTTCTAGTTCCCAAGTTACTAGACAGCAGTGTTCTGTTAACAAGTGACTAGTCAGCAGTGTTCTGGTTAACAAGTTACCAGTCAGCAGTGTTCTGGTTCAAAAGTTACCAGCCAGCAGTGTTCTGGTTTACAGGTTACTAGTCAGCAGTGCTCTGGTTCATAAATTGCCAGTCAGCAGTGTTCTAGTTCCCAAGTTACTAGACAGCAGTGTTCTGTTAACAAGTGACTAGTCAGCAGTGTTCTGGTTAACAAGTTACCAGTCAGCAGTGTTCTGGTTCACAAGTTACTAGTCAGCACTGTTCTTGTTCACAGTTAAGAGTCAGCAGTGTTCTGGTTCACAAGTTACTAGTCAGCAGTGTTCTGGTTCGCAAGCTACCAGTCAGCAGTGTTCTGGTTCACAGTTATGAGTCAGCAGTGTTAAGGTTCACAAGTTCCCAGTCAGCAGTGTTCTGGTTCACAAGTTACCAGTCAGCAGTGTTCTGGTTCACAACTTACCAGCCAGCAGTGTTCTGGTTCACAAGTTATGAGTCAGCAGTGTTCTAGTTCACAAGCTACCAGTCAGCAGTGTTCTGGTTCACTAGTTACCAGTCAGCAGTGATCTGGTTCAAAAGTTACCAGTCAGCTGTTATGCAGGGTTCTGCATGACATTGTAATGTACATATAGTGGAGAAGTGTGCCATAATAGTATGAATGTTATAATTGTAAATAATAATTTTATAATTCATAATATGCATTTGGGGGCACTGTAAAGTACTCTGAATGTAATTATAAAGAAATCCTGCTAGGTAGTTATTTTCCGACTGTGTTTGGGTACGCGGGGTAAGCGTGGCTTGGGGGAGTCACGTGGGATCAGCATGGTGTGGAGGCTGGCGTCGGAGATGCTGTGTTTAAGCCAAGTTTGTAGTTGTGTACTCCTTTTGTTTAACCAACTCAAGCCATATGGCTTATCTGTATGCCCACCTAGGCTCTGACATGGTCAGGGTGCTGTGGGATGAGTGAGGAAATAAGAAATGGGGTTTATAGTTGAGTAGTGACGGCCTGGCGCTGACTAGGCCTAGTGGTTATGGTGGCTGGACCTCCAGCCAGCGGTTTCTTGTGTACCCTCATTTGGGCGTTTAGGATTAAGGTGTTTCTAGAGTGTGTATATAGTGTTCTGTTGAATAAATAGATATATTTTCCTAACTGGAATTTTTGCCTAACCCTCTGTTAACCAACCCATTGAAGTAACACATACTGGTTTAGCGCTTTCTGTTTTGACTGGGATAGCCCTGTTTATGCTTGAGATGTGTGTAACTTTTACCTTTGCCCTTAGACAAAGCTCAAGCCCCAGCTATCCCACATTTCTGTGTAACATGGGGGCCTGTCCGGGAGAATTATCAAATTTTATGTGGTAATTCAACTTTGCAACCTGGAAAGTCAATAATCATTCTTTACTGGGTTGGTTAGAGGAAGCATTCACTATAATACTTACACTAAAATAATAATTTACCTTTGTTTGCAATATTGCTGGTTTTTAGGGTGTTATTATTAACTAATACCCTGTGCATAATTTACCTTTGTGTACAATATTGCTGGTTTTTAGGGTGTTATTATTAACTAATACCCTGTGTACAATATTGCTGGTTTTTAGGGTGTTATTATTAACTAATACCCTGTGAATAATTTACCTTTGCGCAATATTGCTGGTTTTTAGGGTGTTATTATTAATTAATGCTCTGTGAATAATTTACCTTTCTGTGGAATATTGTTGATTTTTAGGGTGTTATTAATACCTAATGTTTTGTGCATAATTTCCCTTGCAGGTGCAATCTTGCTGATTTTTGAGGAGGTTATGCTTACCTATATTTCTGGGAATAATTTTCCTTTGCAGGTGCAAGAGCTCCATTTTTCTGCCAGGATTTTCTTGTTGTGTGCAATCCTGTTTAATTTTAGGGAGTCACATGGCAATCACTCCTTGTGAATATACTACTTCAGTATATGTACTTTGCTGTGTGCTTCATTATTTTATATCAGTAAGTTCTGTGGCTGATAGCAAGATTTGGTGCTATTATTTCTCAAAATAGCTGACACTAGTGAAAATTCTGGGGATGACATGTATTTGGAAGGTGACATTGAATCAAATTCCCGTGTTAGGGACCTGAATAAGGAAGTAGAAATTTTACAAATGAAATTAGCCCTAGTTGTGGAAGAAAAGGAATGGCTAAGGATTAAACGTACGAAGATCCAGGAACAGAGAGCCTTAGAGGAGCTTAGGGCTCAAGAAAGAGCTGAAGAGAGGCAGCTTGCTTCTCACCCAGCCACAGACACAAGGGTAGATGTTTTTCATTTGGATAAAGCCATAAAATTTGTGCCCAAATTCCTAGAGAAAGACCCAGACCAGTTTTTTCTGTTATTTGAAAGTACGGCCAAATCCCAAGTTTGGCCGGAAAAGGAATGGACGACATTAGCGAGAACCCAATTAGTTTGTAAAGGGTTACAGGCTGTTAGTTCTTTAGAAGGATCGGCTTTTTCTGATTATCATAAGCTAAAAGAGGTAGTTTTACTGGCTTATCAAATGTTGCCGGAAAGGTACCGGCAGAAGTTTAGAGAACTAAAGTTTCAAGCAGGAAAAGTCTTTGGTGGAATATGGTAAGGAGAAGATGTCACTTCTAAATAGGTGGTGTCGCTCAAAGGGTGTGGTAGGCAATTATGAGGGTGTAATTACCTTAATTTTTGTTAGAGGATCTTTTGAGAAATGTTCCTCCTGACCTTAAGGCATATCTTGAGGAGAAGGATCTTGATGATTTTAATAATGCTTTAGAGCTGGGTGACAGATTTTTAGCTAACCAAAAATTTGGTAGTAATTACCACCCCCCCTCACATACTAATAATGGTAAGTTTTCTCCACCCACCAATAGGAATAAGAAATTTCAGAAGTTTAAGCCACCCATTTATCAGCCTAATAACCACCAGAGTTTTAATAAGCCTAATTTTCCGGTACCTACTCGAGAAGGTTTTAAGTCAGCTGTCACAGGTCCAGGACTACAAGGAACAGGTGGGACGAGCCAAGTTCCCCAGAGTCAAGGGATCCAACCTAGGTCAAATGAACAGGGGGCCTTTAAACCTTATTACTGTACTTATTGTCATAAACAGGGCCATCTGCAGCCCTATTGCAAGAAGATGGTTAGAGATCAGTTGCTTGCTGGAGCTTCTCAGGTAGATACACCAGGTACCCACACAGTAGCTAATACTGAAGCACCACCTCTGGGTATATCAGGTAACTCAGCAGTTTTGGACCCTCGGATGAAGGTCTTTACAAGTAAGTCCATGGTGGCCTTACACCAAAATGAAGGTAGGGTAACAGGTAATATGTCTTTGAGGGTCACTGGTAGCATGTACACCTTGGTTCATAGGGGCATATTGCCAGTGTCAGATGACACATACACTGGGTTGGACGTTTTGCTCAAAGGAATTACCGGATTCACTCTCAAGACTCCAGTGCACAGGTTATGGGTGGAGTTTGCATACCAGTGTGGTTACTTAGCTGTAGGTGTCACAGAGGATATACCTTGTGAGGGGGTTGACCTACTTTTAGGCGATAATGTCATGGGTTGTCTTGAAAGTGAGGAACCTCTGGTTTGGAGGGACCCAGCCTCACAGAGTTGGGAGGAAAAAGCTAGGGCTACCTTGCCCGAGTTATTTTCAGTGTGTGCAGTAACCAGGAAAATGTCAAAAGATAAGAGGGCAGTCTCCCTCTGTGACTCTTTAGATCCTGGGGATGATTTTGGTTTGGGAAATCTATTCCTCGAGCCTAGCCTGCAGGGGGCTTGGGGTTGTGATGAACCACCCCTGGCAGGACCCTGTTTGAGTGGGGGTCTTGGAGCTGGAATAGGGGAGGTGACTCCTACTGGAGAGCAGCTGATCGAGGCCCAGGGGTGTGATGACACCCTAAAAGCTATTCTGTCATCTGCTTTTACCGAGGAAGAGGCCTCTCAACTAACTAAATGTTTCTTTTTTGCAGACAGTATTTTGATGGGAAAGACCCTATCGGATGCAACATCTATTGATGGAGCAAGGCAGGCACTCTACCAAGTGGTGGTGCCGGAACCATTTAGGTAACAGGTTTTGTGTTTGGTCCACGATGTTCCCATGGGTGGACATTTAGGTGTTAAAAAGACTATGGGCAAGATTTCTAAAAATTTTTTCTGGCCCCAGGTATGGGAATCAGTGGGTATGTAGAATCATGCCCACTTTGCCAAAGGGTAGGAAAACCTAATCAGGGAATTAAACCTGCCCCTCTTAATCCTATTACAGTAGCCGGAGAACCTTTTAATAGGCTGGTGGTGGATTGTGTGGGGCCACTACCCAGGACCAAGATGGGAAACCAGTACTTACTATTATTTGTTCCTCTACCAGGTTTCTAGAGGCCATTCCATTACGTAAAATTACAACACGCGTGGTCTTGAGAGCATTGGTGAAATTTTTAATGCAGGTCAGGATCCCTAAGGAAATTCAAACAGATCAGGGGTCAAATTTTACATCTAAACATTTTTGCATGGTTTTGGGGGAGTTTAATATTAAAATGACGACCTCCACTGCCTATCACCCAGAGAGTCAAGGGGTTGTGGAGCGGTTTCACCAGTCTCTCAAAACTATGATGTGTGCTTATTGTGCCCAGTACCAGAAGGACTGGGATGAGGGTATCCCCCTCCTTTTATTTGCCATGTGGGACGGCACTCAGGACTCATTATGCTATAGTCCCTTCGAACTGATCTATGGTCACCAGGTACGGGGACCACTGACAATTTTGAAGGATTACTGGCTTGGTGAGGATTGTGAGGCTGTCCCCTCGGAGGATTTTCTCGCTTTCAGAGACCGTTTGGCTCACATGAAGCGTCTGGCAGCTGAGAACCTGCACATCAGCCAAACCAATATGAAGAAACAATTTGACCGTAAGGCTGTGCCTCGTACCTTTGAAGTGGGGGAGGAGGTACTAACATTAGAGCCGGTGCCAGGTAATGCCTTAAAAGCAAAGTTCACTGGGCCATACAAGGTGGTGGAAAAGGTCACAGATCAAAATTACAGAATTCACACTCATGGCCGGCGGAAGTCTGAACGGGTGGTACATATAAACAGGCTGAAGAGGTACCACCAAAGAGGTGTGGCATGTGTAAATATAGTAGGTGACCCAGGGGCAGACACTGATGCACAGGGAGCCACAGATGTACACCTTAGTAACAGAGCATTGTTAAAAGACCCTTCACAATGTATGTTAGGTCTTAATAAGGAAAGGGTTGCTGAGATGGTTCAGCTTCTCTGGAATTTTGAGGATTTGTTTGGGGATATCCCTCGTGTAAGCAAGCTAAAACCCCATTATATAGATATAAAGGAAGCTGAACCAATTCGGCAGGTCCCTTACAGAATGAATCCACAAAAGAGAAAAAGTATGGAGAAGGAGGTGAAATTTCTACTTGACAATGATTTAATAATACCAAGCGAGAGTGAGTGGGCATCCCCCTGTCTGATGGTTCCCAAACCAGATGGCACCATGAGGATGTGCACTGACTACCGTAAGGTTAATTTAATAAGTAATGCTGATTGTTTTCCTCTTCCTAGAATGGATGATGTCATTGATGCAGTTGGGGGAGCTAAATATGTAAGTAAGTTAGACTTGTTGAAGGGTTATTACCAGGTACCTTTAACCCCACGTGCCAGTGACATCTCTGTTTTTGTAACACCAGATGGGCTTTTTCAGTACAAGGTTCTCCCCTTTGGGCTTCATAATGCACCCTCCTGTTTTCAACACAGAATGCAGGAAGTTATACATGACCTAAAGGGCGTGAGGTGTTATATTGATGACCTGATTATTTTTAGCGACTGTTGGACAGAGCATGTGAGGCAGCTTAGAGAACTTTTCTCTAGGCTCGCTGGTGCTCAGCTCACAGTTAATTTGGCAAAGAGTGTTTTTGGGCAAGCCCAGGTAACTTTTCTAGGAAGGTGGCCCCAGTGAATGCCAAGGTGGAGGCTATAGACAATTATCCTGTACCAAAGAACCAGAAGGAGGCTATGCATTTTGTGGGCATGGTAACATTTTATAGAAAGTTCTGTCCAAATATGTCAAATTTGATCTCTCCACTCACTGACCTAACTAGCCCCAAGCGTTCATTTGTGTGGGATATGAAGTGTCAGAGGGCATTTGAACATGTAAAAGCCTTGCTTACAAGTGCTCCTGTGCTGGCTAGCCCTAATTTCACATTGCCATTTTCTCTACAAGTAGATGCCAGTGATACTGGTGTTGGGGCTGTGTTACTGCAAGAAGTAGAGGGACAATTGTTGCCAGTCAGCTACTTTTCGGCAAAACTGAAGAAACACCAGCAGCACTATGCCACCATAGAAAAGGAGGCTCTTGCTTTAGTGTTGGCAGTGCAACATTTTGAGGTGTATATATAATCATCAGTTCACCCTATAACTGTGTATAGTGACCATAATTCTTTACGTTTCCTTCACTTAATGAGGAACCACAATCAGAGACTTACGAGGTGGGCCTTGTTTCTCCAACCTCTTAATCTTGTGATTTATTATGTGAAGGGAGCGGATAATGTGGTTGCTGATGCCTTGTCTCGTGTTTAAAGTGCACGATGTAGTGTATAGATCACTTATCTATTCTTATTTTGCAGTGATTTGCGGTAGACGAGTAGATGGAACCCTGGACCACCCAAAAGAGAAGGGCAAGTTGAGCTGGAGCTCGAGGTATCAGGATTCCTTAGTGTGTGTGTGTGTTTTGGGGGTAGTCACATCAAGTGGCATGCCTAGGTAAGGTATGCTACGTTTTTTAGGTGTTGGCTGGAATGCCTCGCCTCTGTTTTATGTTGGTATAGGGACTGTAACGTTTTAGTGAATGTGGGGCTGGCGGTGATGCCCTCCACTGTTTGGGTCATGTCTCTTGATCCGAGGTGTTTTGGTTTTCCAGGACTCTTTTCAATTTTTCCTTTTTGGATCACCGCTGGGGTGACTCCAGGGTCCTTGGAATGACATGTAGGTGTCAGCCTGGGAGGTCCATCTTTTGGGGGTCTTTAGTGATGACTCCAGGGTTTTACGACCACAGTCCCACCAACAAGATTTATGTGACTATCCACCCATTGTTTTTGGGGCTTGATATTTTTCCCTTTCCTGTGCTCTCCTGATTCTCGCAGAGGTGTGTCATGGGGAACCAGTTTTGTTTACTAAAAATTGCTGTGAGATGGGAGTGATAATGTGATGTTGCTGTCTAAGCAGAATTTAACATATAAAATCTGTTTTCCTTTTCTTTGAACTTCTGGAAAATGTACTTACTGTTTAAAAGTTTTTTTGGTAGCACATACAGTTTGGTCTGCCTTGCAACATACTAAACTTTGGTGTTACTTCATAAAACAGCATTCCTCAGGGACACTTTTGTACAAAGTTAACTTGCTCGTTTATAAGTTTCCTTGATGTAATTTAGGAAAAATGCATCAACGCCAGTGCCTGGCCAGCGCTGTGTTGTGATGGTGCCTTTTCCTAACACAGTTGTCTAAGAGTGTGACTGTGGGCTCATTTGGCATAGAACTTGATCACTTTTATGTTCGGAAAGTTTCACATGTCTGCAATCTAGTACCTCAGTTTCTTAATATTGCATATTTGTAGTACCAAAAGACCGTGATTGTATGGTGGTCATTCCCCAGTTATCATTTTGCCAGTTGCCTCAGACCTTAAAGTGGGGTTTACTTTCTTTTTCCGTTTGCCTAGCAGGGTCTCTAGAGACCCCGCTAGCAGAGTGAGACCTATGGTCTGGGGGTGGGGGTGTCATGCAGGGTTCTGCATGACATTGTATTGTACATATAGTGGAGAAGTGTGTCATAATAGTATGAATGTTATAATTGTAAATAATAATTTTATAATTCATAATGTGCATTTGGGGGCACTGTAAAGTAATTTTAATGTAATTATAAAGAAATCCTGCTAGGCAGTTATTTTCCAACTGTGTTTGGGTATGCGGGGTAAGCGTGGCTTGGGGGAGTCACGTGGGATCAGCATGGTGTGGAGGCTGGCGTCGGAGATGCTGTGTGTTTAAGCCAAGTTTGTAGTTGTGTACTCCTTTTGTTTAGCCAACTCAAGCCATAGGCTCTTCTATGGCTTACCTGTATGCCCACCTAGGCTCTGACATGGTCAGGGTGCTGTGGGATGAGTGAGGAAATAAGAAATGGGGTTTGTAGTTGAGTAGTGACGGCCTGGCGCTGACTAGGCCTAGTGGTTATGGTGGCTGGATCTCCAGCCAGCTGTTTCTTGTACCCTCATTTGGGCGTTTAGGATTAAGGTGTTTCTAGAGTGTGTATATAGTGTTATGTTGAATAAATAAATATATTTTCCAAACTGGGATTTTTGCCTAACCCTCTGTTAACCAACCCATTGAAGTAACACATACTGGTTTAGCGCTTTCTGTTTTGACTGGGATAGCCCTGGGTGGCCTGTTTATGCTTGAGATGTGTGTAACTTTTACCTTTGCCCTTAGACAAAGCTCAAGCCCCCAGCTATCCCACATTTCTGCTTAACATCAGCAGTGTTCTGGTTCACAAGTTACCAGTCAGCAGTGATCTGGTTCACAAGCTACCAGTCAGCAGTGATCTGGTTCACAGGTTACCAGTCAGCAGTGTTCTGGTTAACAAGTTACGAGTCAGTAGTGTTCTGGTTCACAAGTTACCGGTCAGCAGTGTTCTGGTTCACAAGTTACCAGTCAGCAGTGATCTGGTTCACAAGTTACCAGTCAGCAGTGTTCTGGTTCACAAGTTGCCAGTCAGCAGTGATCTGGTTCAAAAGTTACCAGTCAGCAGTGATCTGGTTCACAGGTTACCAGTCAGCAGTGATCTGGTTCACAAGTTACCAGTCAGCAGTGTTCTGGTTCACAAGTTACCAGTCAGCAGTGATCTGGTTCACAAGTTACCAGTCAGCAGTGTTCTGGTTCACAAGTTACCAGTCAGCAGTTGTTGAGAAATGGGATTACCAGCTAAGTTTAAAGAGTTTGTACTTAGCTTAGAAAGACAGCTCATTGCCTGCACAGCCGCCCCTGCAGACGAGGTCTTGAGAAGCTGTCGAAGTCATCTCTCAACGGGCTGTAATGAGATCATAATTTTTAAGATTATAAATTACCCCTAGGGGGTGTTATGTCAGCATATTTCATTCACTGATGGCTGACAAACTTATTTGTGTGGACTCAAAAGTCCGCCCCTTACTGCCGACTATAGGTTGATTACAAACTCCTTGCGACTCAAGAACTGCGCAGTACCCCGTACTACAAGAAATTCGTAACCTACCTTGCTCTTGTAGCATGAGCTATGGTGTTCTTCACACCTTCGACAGGTATCGGTGACTTGATAGAAGCTGAAGTGTCCTTGGATGTCCACGTCTTCCATAGTCAAGGAATAGGCACACTGGTACACTATGTTTCACAAGATTTGTCTTTATTGTTCACAATCTTATCACTAAAGAAGCTGATCACACTTCTCTTAAGTGTTTATTGTGTTTTGTGAGACACTTTGTTCACACTAACACACAGATCGTCCTTTGTTGGTTATCCTGGCGTCAGTGTCACTCTCAGTAGAGTCAAAAGTAATCTGAAGACGCCACAGCACCCCACGCCGTTACTGCCCCCAGCACAAAGGAAAAGCTGACATAGTACTTTTGCTTCCTTGCCACTTCCTCGATGAAGCAAAGCAGAATGTTTAAATCTTGCTGTCTTAAGCATAGACAACAATGTCCACTATCTTTACTATGGTAATAAAGTGGGAGCAGGATTTTCCTTAATTGTCCTGCTAAGGTAAGAGATGTACTGTCTCTTATTAAAATACACTCTGCAACACTGGACTGCAAGGAGCCGTGGTCGCTTGACCACGTCGCATACTCGTACTGCATCTGCAATCAATTACTCACTGTAGCAGTAAACAAGATGCTTGCCCCTTCTGAGAAAGCTGGGCCCCCCAGGGCTGAAAGGGCTGAAAGGGGCTGAAGGGGGCTGATACCCCCCTCCTGGAGAAAATTTCTCCACACTGGGGGGCGGCGGAGGTTCGCTGCAGGTGAACTATTCATCAATAAACATTAATTTGATTTTCTCACTCGCCACCACTGCTGCTTGTCTTTTCTGAACACCTTTAGTATCTGTGGTTTCTGGAGAATCACTAATTTTGTTTTCAACACTGTGTAATTCTAACGGCACTAGTTTATTTATTGTCCGCTTATTCACTACACCTTTGCTTAAAACATAAACTGTGCTGATGATTCCATTTGCATCAGGATATATGGTCACAATTTTTCCAAGTGGCCATTGAGACCTCGGACCATCATTGTCGATAATCACTATGTCACCATGTCTTAAGGACTTATAATTTTCAGGAACACCAGCTCCATAGAAGTGTTCTCTCAATGAGGTGAGATAGTCTTCTCGCCAAATTTTCTCCCAACATTCAATCACTTTATTAAGGTGTTTGAATTTACGTCTGAGTTGCTCAGGTTCGAAATAAGTAGGATCCTCTATGATTTCTTTATCATTCATGGGAGGAACAGGTTCGAGCCTTCTGCAATGGAGTAAATGAGATGGACTTAACACTTCTAAATTGTCCAGATCATCGGTAACATAAGTTAGAGGTCTGTTGTTGACTCTATTTTCTATTTCAGTCACAACTGTATGGAATTCTTCTAAGTCGATTCTCTGACGATGAAGAGTCTTCAATAAACAACGTTTTACAATGCCGATCATTCTTTCATAAAATCCACCGTGCCATGGAGATTTAGGAGGAATGTATCTCCAACGACAACTGCGTTGATTCAGCATCTGTTGTACTTCTGGTTGATCAAAGATCTTGCTTATATAAGCAGCACCAGCAACAAAGTTCGTTGCATTATCTGAAATCATCAGTCTGGGACATGCCCATCTGGCTGCAAACCTGAATAATTTGATAAAGATTTCAGCAGACATGTCAGTGGCTACTTCTAGATGTACTGCTCTAGTCGTAGCACAAGTGAACAAACAGATGTACACCTTGATGGGAACTTTGTCAACTGTTTTAGTTAAAATTATTGGTCCAGTGTAATCTACACCTGTCACCTCAAATGGAGTGATATGACAAACTCTTTCAGAGGGATATGGAGGTGGGCCTGGATACTGACATACTCACATATCATAGTGACGACAAGTAATACAGTCCTTTATTTGTTTTTTCACACTTTGTCGACCTTGAGGTATCCAGTAGGATTGTCATATATGACAAAGTGTGTCAGCTACCCCACCATGTAACACGTTTCTGTGGGAGTTTTGCACAATCAGTTTTGTTAGCCAATGATTCTTGGGGATCAGAATTGGATATATGGCTTGTTTGATTCAAGAAATTTATTTTCATAATGTGTATAGTCTGAATTAATTATTTTCAGACATGCAAGTAATTCAAATTTGACCTCAAGATCATCAAAATCTATGTTTGTATCTTGAGTTAATCCTATACAGACTGAAATTAGATTTTCTAATTGTGTAATCTTAGTCTGTAAAGACTGAAACTGAGTTTTCAAACAAGCCATTTTAATGGTATACTGAAAATTCTAGCACCACATTTAGAGTGTTTAAAAAACACTGTACTGCTATTAGCAGCTGAGTTTTTGTTATGCTTAAGTCAGCAACAATCGAGTCAGACACTACTGACCCACTAAGCTTAACCTCAGGGTAAATGACCATGAAGGGTACAGAATACATGTGGCTGGTGTTTATGGCTTGAGTTTGCTCTGTAAGCCTGACCACGATGATTAATCGTAAATAACGATGTTATACACTTCATTCACTATACACTATAAATGTCACTGTATAACTGTAAATCACACGTGAATATTACTTACACATATAAATGTCACTGTTAATATGTATTTGAAAGCTTACATTTTATATATAAGTTCCTTTAATATAACAGGTAGATCTATAAGAAACAAACTTTAACACAATCTTGTCTCTTAATTTCTGTCTATAACATTATAAATACAATGTGTATATACACTCAGACAAACTGAACATCACTTGGGTTGTTGTTGTCTTAGACAGCACTTCTTCGAGTTTGGAGCAGTGGATGCCGGGTGCCATCCCCCATTTTCTTGTTGGGTGAGTCACCCAGCTCCCGTTTTCTTTGGGCGAACGCTGAGTGAGCGCCCGTTTTCTTTTGGCTGCCCATTCTCTGTGATTCAGTCTGGAGGGACTCATTTATACTGATTTAAATTGTAAAACACTAGTTTTACAGCGTTTTTCGAAGGACCATGGCTCGTAGGTTATTTGTACACTGTAGTACAACATATTTGGACCACAGTGTGGCCTTTATCCGGTTTGAAGGACCAATATGTTGAGAAATGGGATTATGAGCTAAGTTTAAAGAGTTTGTACTTAACTTAGAAAGACAGCTCATCACCTGCACAGCCGCCCCTGCAGACGAGGTCTTGAGAAGCTGTCGAAGTCATCTCTCAACGGGCTGTAATGAGATGATAATTTGTAAGATTATAAATTACCCCTAGGGGGTGTTATGTCAGCATATTTCATTCACTGATGGCTGACAAACTTACTTGTGTGGACTCAAAAGTCCGCACCTTACTGCCGACTATAGGTTGATTACAAACTCCTTGCAACTCAAGAACTGCGCAGTCCCCCGTACTACAAGAAATTCGTAACCTACCTTGCTCTTGTAGCGTGAGCTATGGTGTTCTTCACACCTTCGACAGGTATCGGTGACTTGGATGTCCACGTCTTCCATAGTCAAGGAATACGCACACTGGTACACTATGTTCCACAAGATTTGTCTTTATTGTTCACAATCTTATCACTAAAGAAGCTGATCACACTTCTCTTAAGTGTTTATTGTGTTTTGTGAGACACTTTGTTCACACTAACACATAGATCGTTCTTTGTTGGTTATCCTGGCATCAGTGTCACTCTCAGTAGAGACAAAAGTAATCTGAAGACACCACAGCACCCCACGCCGTTACTGCCCTCAGCACAAAGGAAAAGCTGACCTAGTACTTTTGCTTCCTTGCCACTTCCTCGATGAAGCAAAGCAGAATGTTTGTTTCTTGCTGTCTTAAGCATAGACAACAATGTCCACTATTTTTACCATGGTAATAAAGTGGGAGCAGGATTTTCCTTAATTGTCCTGCTAAGGTAAGAGATGTACTGTCTCTTATTAAAATACACTCTGCAACACTGGACTGCAAGGAGCAGCGGTCACTTGACCACGTCGCATACTCGTACTGCATCTGTGATCAATTACTCACTGTAGCAGTAAACAAGACGCTTGCCCCTTCTGAGAGGGCTGGGCCCCTCAGGGCTGAAAGGGCTGAAAGGGGCTGAAGGGTGCTGATACCCCCCTCCTGGAGAAAATTTCTCCACAGCAGTGATCTGGTTCAAAAGTTACCAGTCAGCAGTGATCTGGTTCGCAGGTTACCAGTCAGCAGTGTTCTGGTTCACAAGTTACCAGTCACCAGTGTTCTGGTTCACAAGTTACCAGTCACCAGCGTTCTGGTTCACAGGTAACCAGTCAGCAGTGTTCTGGTTCACAAGTTACCAGTCAGCAGTGTTCTGGTTCAAAAGTTACCAGTCAGCAGTGATCTGGTTCACAAGTTACCAGCGAGTAGTGTTCTGGTTCACAAGTTACCAGTCATCAGTATTCTGGTGCACAGGTTACTAGTCACAGTGTTCTGGTTCACAAGTTAGTGGTCAGCAGTATTCTGGTTCACAAGTTACCAGTCAGTAGTGTTCTGGTTCACAAGTTACCAGTCTGCAGTGTTCTATTTCACGGTTACTAGTCAGCAGTGTTCTGGTTCACAAGTTACCAGTCAGCAGTGTTCTGGTTCACAAGTTACCAGTCAGCAGTGTTCTGGTTCACAGTTACCAGTCAGCAGTGTTCTGGTTCACAGTTACCAGTCAGCAGTGTTCTGGTTCACAGTTACCAGTCACCAGTGTTCTGGGAAGAACAGAGAATAACTGTTGACTGAATAACTGATGGACACTGATTGCCAAAAAGGCATGATAGACCAAAAATATGACTTTTTTTTTTTTTCTTTTTTTTTTTTTGTATTTGAAACATAAGTATAAATGTAAAAATGAAGAGCCTATCATTACTAGATATCAAAATACGAGGAACTGAAAATTTACGGGTGATCAGGTTTTAAGTTTGACCTCCTTTCAGTGATAGGTCAAATCAGGTTGGAATTCAACTTTTAAATAAATCATTGACGGCTAAATAATTCGTGTGCCCAATTTCATACTTGTACCACGAAGATTATAGTTTGACTCAATATGTGAGTAAAGACTTGCATTGAGGGACAAGTGTTCAACATTGTCCAGTGTAACTCTCAGTGCTCCACCGTTCCCTCCTACTTTAACTATTTCACTCATTGCTTCCTTCATTCCCATGTACGTCTTGTTTTTTTCATATGACTTAATAATGTTTTACACATCAAGACTTGGTCCGTAATGAAAGCTTCTTCGGGAAAGTGTCTTTTCATCACAGTTTTCGGCAGACGCCAAATATATATGTTAAAATTAAAAAAAATAGAATTTTTATGTCTTTTTTAGTAATTATTACAGAAGTTACTAACACCGTCCCAAGCCGTCTTTTATGCTTACTGAGAAAAAACTGGAGGCCATTTTCCATGGAATTTGAAAAATACTGCAAGGATAAGAATTATTAAGCAAAACAGAAGAAAACTCAGATAAGCTGATATTCACACACATATTAGCATATGCACACACAAAGAGTAAACTGCATGTTAGTGTCTGGAAGGTTTACCTACGAATGTTTGAGACAAATTAATGACAAGCAGTCCTGCCAGGACTGCTTGTCAACTGTACTAACTCTCTTGGTGGGTGTTACTTACCTACTGCCAATCTTTCTTCTGATAAATTAGACACATGTGCAACTCTTGGGTATCTTTATTGAGGAAACGTTTCGCCATGCAGAATAGAATACAGCAGATATGCTGTATTCTATTCAAGATTGATAGACTGACCACATCGACTCAAGGTTGAGGGACTGATTACCTCATTCTCCTCCTGTTCTTCCCAGTCCTCCTTTGTATGGACTGATGAAGCCACTGTGTGGCGAAATGTTTCCTCAATAAAGATACTCAAGAGTTGAACGTGTGTCTAATTTATCAACGTGTCGGTTCTCTGAACCATTCGTCTACAATCCTGTCAGACACTGCAACTTCTTAGGATCTTAATACTTGGGAATTCTTCGCTTGCCTAACCCTTGGGCACGACCTACTTCCACATTGGACAAATGTGACACCACCTACGACTGCTGCACCTCTCCTGCCTACGGTATATCAGATACTTCTCCGCTCATATGCTGTATTCTATTCAAGATTGATGGACTGACCACATCGACTCAAGGTTGAGGGACTGATTACCTCATTCTCCTCCTGTTCTTCCCAGTCCTCCTTTGTATGGACTAATGAAGCCACTGTGTGGCGAAATGTTTCCTTAATAAAGATACCCAAGAGTTGCATATGTGTCTAATTTATCAACGTATCGGTTCTCTGAATCATTCGTCTACAATCTTTCTTCTGGCTATACTAAACTGAACTTAGTATTCTTGGGCTATCCTGGGCTAAATATTCCTAATAATATGTTCTTCTATGAAAGATGCCTGGTCATGGACCGGGTCGCTGGGGTGTTGATCCCCGGAAACACGGTGTAGGTAAGAAGGGGCCACGTGGAGGAGCCACAAGTGTATGATTCAGAGGGATGAGAAAATGACAGGCGTCTCTGGCAGCGGAGCCAGAGTGGTCGTGTCACGAGTGTGGCTGCCACGTAGCACTCATTATGGCCCAGGTCTTGATTGTGAGAAGGGGGCCAATTGGCCCTGTGCCCGAATGATCCCATGCCAAGGAGTTCATCATTCATACCCCAGCAAGCTTCAAGTAGTCTGGGGGCTGAGCACACTAGTGCCAGGAATCAACATCCTATCACTCATAACCCTGACAGATTGAATTAACGCGCGTCTCAGTACCTCATAGCAACAAATTTGAACTTGTTGAAACACGTTAAACTGTGAAAGGCGTCGATAATAAAGGAGTGAAAATTTTACCATTAAATTCTATTTATAATGCTAAAAAAATCTACTTTCCTTTACACCTGGTGCTTGAAATAATGAAAAATATTGTTTACATTGAGCAATAGGATTTTAAATGTTCTTTCTCTCAAGAACACTTAGTATGAAACATTATAGTCGCAATATTCCTTGTCTCTTTAATTCAAATACAAACATTTTCACTCCAAATATAATTAAAAAATTAGGTATACTTTATTGAGTGACGGAATTATTAAATTACTTTGCTCCTTATATTACAAATTCTCTCTAGCAAGAACCTAACTATAATAAGCAACGTCTGCGTGGCAGATACTGCATCCAAATCCAATGAAGGCGGCCAAAGGCACAATAACATCTATTGCATGCATATACACCAGTGGTTCTCAACCAGGGGTAAATTCACCCCTTGGGTGTAAAAGATTACATGGCAAGGGGTAAATATTTTTGTGTAAAATCTGAAAAATTGATTTTTTGTGACCTTGTTTTTTCTGTCCCTTTATGATGGTGATAATTTTTTTTGCATTGAAGTAAGGAGGTAAATTAAGAAATACATCAAGCCGAGGGGGATAATGAAGGAAAAGTTGAGAATCCCTGGTATAGACGATCCCGTGTGGTCCCTGTGGAAAGTATAACGAAGAAGAGACAGGCAGGAATTTGCTCATTAAAAATAATGATAATAAATATGTGTGCAATGAATTTCTAAGCTCATTTGGGATTTTTACATAATCATCATTCTTTTAAAATGTGAGAAATCACGAATGTGCTTGGAATTTCACAATTTTTCTCTGTGTTTATGTTGCATATTAAGATATCACCTGCTTGTTGTGATCTTTTGGCACAAATGTGTGTAACAAGGATGACCTAAACAATGTATACAAACTTCACAGGAACACAAAGTACATTTGATGGACTGAACCAGAGTGTAAATGATTATCAGAGATCGTAAACTCTAAAGCAGCTGCTTTCGTTTGAACGTCTCTCTTATTGCTACAACAAACCTAGTTTAGTGATGCTAAATCCTGTCTCACAAACGTTTTATGATTGAGCAACAGAGATAATACAGAATAACCTAGATCAAAATATAATGTGATAGTCCTAGATGAAGTATCAGAATGGGCAAATGTAAAAAGTGGGCCTCTCTAAGGATCAGTACCGAGAATGGAATTGTTTCAGATACATGTGAATGAGAGGCCAGAACATAGGGATACATTGAACCTATACGTCCCCATTCGCAGAAAAAATAACAAGGACAATAACTCTGTGGAATATAAATAAATCTTACAAAATGACAGGGAAAAACTGAGGAAGTAAAGAAATAACTACCAAAAATACTACTCCACCAAATATATGGAAAATTTAAAATTAAAGAGAAAAGAAAATTGAAAACTGTTAAGCAGAGAACGAAGACTGCAAACCTCAATCAAGAAGGAGGTAATGGCAAGTAGAACATCGAGCTTATCTTGAGAGGAAAGGATCAACCCAAAAACTTCGGTTGATATTGTGCGAATAATTAATCAAAGACTCGCGTTCATGAACCTCAGTAACAACTTAATTCAAAAATAGGTAAGAAATAGCCCAAGAGGCTATAAGAGAGTGAACCCCGGTCACGGCAAGTCTGGAAGTAGAGTCAGCTTCCGTTCATCCATCGCAACCAGAAGATGGAGAACACAAATTGAAGATATGACTGGCCTCAAGTTATCATATCATTAAATACGAGACAGTTATCCAGTGCTACAAGTGACTGTTTCATATATTACTTGTTCGGGGAAATACCTTCAAACGCAAGCATTCTTCAAGTTGCACTTTGCAAAGTAATTCTAGTTGCCACTATTTATATATACACGTGCTACTAATAAGTTAATCGAATCTTATAATAAGATTGTTTGAACAAAAATAAATTTGCACCATCACATGACAGGAGTAGAAGGTGGTTCTGGGCGTCGCGTGGTGTAAACACACAGTCTTGTGATGGAGAGGCGAAGGTTGCTTGGGACCCCCCACTGCTCCCACCTTACACATATATACCAGACCCCACTACCTGAGCTACAGTGTAGACCGCACCGCCGGAGGTAGAGGAGATCTTTCTCTCTCTCACACTTGTACTCACACACACGCACACACACACACCTACACACACACACACACACCTACACACACACTCACCCGCACACACATACATCCACAGACAAAAACACTTGTATTAATCAAAATGTTGTAGGAAAATTCAGTGATCTCCACAAAGTGACAAAAGGTAAACTATTGAGAAAAAGATGTTTTTGTGCATAATTATCTTAACGTACATGTTTCTTTATAGAAGCTGATGTTTATCAATTTTTATATTTCAGTGTATATGTAGATGGATAACAATGTTATCGCGACTGACCATGGCAGTCACCGCTAGTTTCCTAGTCACGCTACTGACCCACAATACCCAAGACAGATGCCATACCCTAAAAGGATTTATTTCTTTTCGCCTCACGAAAAATACAGTAATGGAGGACGTGGTAGCAGGAGCTTCATACTGGCTGAATTAACTGATCTACACTCAACATGTCGCCGAGATCTCCAGCGGTTATTGTTGATTCTGCCAGTACTCGTCATACGCTCACGGACTCCACAATGTATTACAACCTCACACTAAAGTACCCAGACTCCTCTGCCACTCTCACCAGCTCCGTCTTACTCGTATGTTATTATTTTATGGCTGGTTGTTGCCCTGGCCACTACACGTCTTGCTGACGGGTTGTGACTGTTATATGTGCTAATGATGTGTCTACGTTAATTTAACATCAACGATGAAGAATGAAATTCTTCATCATCTCTCGATGTGACATGGGACATTATGCTAGGATATACGTGAAGGATGCAGTGGATATACGTGAAGGATGCAGTGGATATACGTGAAGGATGCAGTGGATATACGTGAAGGATGCAGTGGATATACGTGAAGGATGCAATGGTTATGAAATGACAAACTGAAATTAACATCAAAACGTGAAATGAAAGGAAATGTGCCAGGTGCTGAGAAATATCGTAAAAAAAAAAAACAGTTTAGGTAGAGCTAACTTTTATATACAGAGACACACTTTTGCTCTAAACAGCTTTGTCATGTCATTACAAGAAATGTGGAAACATGACATACACATATCATATAGCAATGTTTCTTGTTGTGACTTATGTGGCTGTTTAGAGCAAACTATAATTTCTTGCTCTGCTTCCCACACTAACAGAAGTGTGGCAGTGACAGTATGGTGACGATCAGTTTCCTGACTGTACTTAGTGGGGGATGTGATTAATTCATTCATATTGCCTAGTTGGTAGCTTATTCCTGAGCACCTCAGGAATACTGTCGGAGAGTGTCTACATCCTTCACATGTTGTTCCAGAGCACCTCAGGAATACTGTCGGAGAGTGTCTACAATCTTCTCATGTTGTTCCTGAGCCCCTCAGGAATACTGTCGTAGAGTGTCTACAGCTTTCACATGTTGTTCCTGAGCACCTCAGGAATACTGTCGGAGAGTGTCTACAGCTTTCACATGTTATTCATGAGCACCTCAGGAATACTGTCGGAGTGTCTACAGTCTTCACATGTTCCTGAGCACCTCAGGAATACTGTCGGAGAGTGTCTACAGCTTTCACATGTTATTCCTGAGCACCTCAGGAATACTGTCGGAGAGTGTCTACATCCTTCACATGTTGTTCCTGAGCACGTCAGGAATACTGTCGGAGAGTGTCTACAGTTGTCTTAGTTTGAAACTCGTACTTTTTTTTTTTTTTTTTGAGTCTGGTACCAAAATATTGTCACCAATTTCAAAATTGCATGAAAAGAACTTATTAATCCATGAGGGGCTCTAATACCAGAGTCTTGGCTCAAGACATTTTCATAGAAAAGTTGTGACTGAAAAATAATGATGAAAGTTCCGGCGTGTTATCTCCAGCAAAAACTGTGACGGACGAGAGGAACGATGCTGATCGTTTGGCGACAATTTGGAGTGTTTAGCATTTTCTTAAGATATAAGTTTTGTGTTCGAAGAATTAAATCCGCAGTCTCTCTTGTTTGGACCTCGACATAAGCAACATTGGACCCAGAGAGAAATGCCACTCAAAAATATTGCTCTGTATTTCCTATTTGACGCAATCCACGGAATGTTGCCCCATTTCTTAGCTAATAAATATATCCCAAGTTATGGCTCCTTGGCCGAGAGTGCAGTGACCCCCTCGTACAAGGAGCTTATCATCACTGAACCAACTGTGAATTGCAATATTGCAACTATGGTTCCCGGGACAGCAACACTTAAACCAGTAGAAAGAATCTGAGCTGCATATCGGAAACTAAAATTGACTACGACCCTAGTAACTCTTGCAATATTGAACTCCACCTATATCTAGTCAGTTCTCTGGGAGGGTTCTATAATTTACCTTGCTGCCATTTAACCACTCAGACAACTGCCTGGAATAATGGAACAAATGTGCCACACTATTGGTTTTTACAGTGCCACCTGAGCCAATAGGCAGCCCACTTGCTCCCGTTGGTGATGTGAATCCCGGAATGTTTCTTTGCGCTGAGTTCAAGCATTAAATATTAAAACAATAACCTCGTATATTTCACTTGCGTAGATTGTCATTTAAGTGTTGCATTAAATTCTTTCTTGTCTCATGATAACACCGAATGTCTAACACACTTACATCAGAAGTTATACCACCATGTGTCATCTTTTGTTATAATGTAATGTGTATGTCTGACATAATCACTGCTCATACCAAAGCATGTATATGTGTAAACATTATATATATATATATATATATATATATATATATATATATATATATATATATATATATATATATATATATATATATATATATATATATATATATATATATATATATATATGTATATATATATATATATATATATATATATATATATATATATATATATATATATATATATATAATATATATATATATATATATATATATATATATATATATATATATATATATATATATATATATATATATATATATATATATATATATATATATATATATATATATATATATATATATATATATATATATATATATATATATATATATATATATATATATATATATATATATATATATATATATATATATATATATATATGTATATGTATGTATGTATATATACATATATATATATATATATATATATATATATATATATATATATATATATATATATATATATATATATATATATATATATATATATATACATGCAATAAAATCACAATAAACAGAATATGCAAAACAACCAATGTGAAGGAATAGTGAAATTACAAGCGTTTTCGTGACTTCTCACATTATCAAGGAACTATAAAAACAATACATCAAAGGAAGGTATATAAAGGGATACAACTTTGATATTAAAAGTCTTAAGAAGAGAAGGCGGCATATTAGGCAAGTTTTCATGGTAAGAGAGAACAAATATATTTTTAGTTGAATAAGGCTGGTAGTCTCTTTTTGGATAGTAAAAAGTATTTCTAGGAATTTTAAAAGTTTTATCAATTACATTTTTTTAAGTATTTCAGATCATTAGCTATTTCCTAAATTTTGGATATTTCTTCATCTATGAACTCTGGACTACAAATACGTAAAGCTCTCAAAAACATTGATGAGAAAACCAACAGTTTAAGTCTATCTTGATGTGAAGAATAATAGTGTACATAGGAACAGTTATTTGTAGGTTTTCTCTAAATTTTAAATTTCAAGTCATTATTACCCTTAGTAATTAAAACACCTAGGAAAGGTAATAAGTTATTTTCCTCTAACTCAACAGTAAAGTTTATAGAATGGGCTAAGCTATTTAATTTAACAAGGAAATGGTTTACATCTATATTCTTAGGCATAATACACAAAATATCAACATATCTGAACCCCTTAGCTCTATCTACAGGTTACTAAGAACAGCTGAAAGAGGATTTCCCATTGCCATACCAAACTTCTGAGTATAAAACTTATCATTAAATACAAATTTTGCATAAACAATGCAAAGTTTAAGAAGTTTAATGATAGTCGGAACTGGCAATGGTAAATCGTGATTAACAAGTTCTTCTGATAAGAAACTTAATAAATCATCAACTGGAACTCAATAAATCATCAACAGTAAAGTTTTTTTTACTGTATGAAGATTTTTAAATGCAACTTTGATATTAAAAGTCTTAAGAAGAGAAGGTATATCAACTATGTTTTCATGGTAAGTGAGAACCAACATATTTTTAGTTGAATAAGGCTGGTTGTCTCTTTTTAGATTGTAAAAAGTATTTCTAGGAATTTTAAGAGACAACCAGCCTTATTCAACTAAAAATATGTTGGTTCTCCCTTACCATGAAAACTTGGTTGATATACCTTCTCTTCTTAAGACTTTTAATATCAAAGTTGCATTTAAAAATCTTCATACAGTAAAAAAAACTTTTGATAAAGAATTCCCTCCAAAATGCTGACGGATGTGTCTATAAGATTCCTTGTAAAATTTGCGATAAAGTTTATTACGGTCAAACTGGTAAAAGTTTCGAACTAAGATTAAAACAACATAAATATATCATTAGAACTGGACAAGATTCCAATGCTCTATTTATTCATGTGAGAGACTTTAACCATCCAATTTATTTTCATAAGGCTGAGAAAGTTGTATCAAGCAAATCCATGGTCGACAGGAATATTATTGAATCATGTTTCTTAAAAACAGTTTTGAAAATAATATGAATATTTCCTTTGGAGTCATTTATAATTAATAAAATTTGGGAAGACTTTAATGATACATTAAACAATAAACCTTAATTCTTGGGTAGAGTATTATGTGTGTTTCACAGAGTCGGGTGTTGTCACGCGTGTGTGAGGTGTTGCTTTGTTGTGGGATGTGATGGTGAGGTGTAGTCTTGATCCTTGATATACCTTCCCTTGATGTATTGTTTTTATAGTTCCTTGATAATGTGAGAAAGAGCTTGGAATTTCACTATTTTTCTACAGTTGTTATTTTACACATATATATATATATATATATATATATATATATATATATATATATATATATATATATATATATATATATATATATATATATATATATATATATATATATATATATATATATGTATATATATATATATATATATATATATATATATATATATATATATATATATATATATATATATATATATATATATACATATATATATATATATATGCATATATATATGCACCACGCAGAAAATGTGAAAGATCGCAATCTGCAGGATTCGGACCCACTACAGGAAGACTGGCAAGGTTCCCAAGTGATTCTCTTCCCCACTCAGGCAGCCATGTTTCTTCCCAGCCTAGGCACATCAGTGCGACTTAAGCATGGTTTCATGTTATTTCATTTTCGAATCCTGCTGATCGATTTTTTCTGCTTGGTGCATTGATATGAAAATCGCTTGTCACGTCAGAACATTTAGAAAGAAATTGAAATCGCTTGAAACAATGCTTGAGGCCCAGTATTGGAATATGCAGCACCAGTATGGAACCCACAATGGTCAAACACGTCAAGAAATTTGAGAAAGTGGAAAAGTTTGCAACAAGACTAGTCCCGAAGCTGAGGAATTTGTCGTACGAGGTGAGGTTAAGGGAACTCACCCTGATAACTCTGGAGGACAGGGGGGATGGGGAGGGGGGTCACAATAAAAACGGCATATAAAATACTGAGAGGAATTGACAAGGTGTACAGGGTAAGATTGATTCACGGATGTGACACAGAAACAAGGGGCCAAATCTGGAAGTTGAAAACTAAGATGAATAACGTGGATGCTAGGAAGTACTTCTTCAGTCATAGGTCTGCCAGGAAGTGGAACAGTCTGGAGAGTGATGTAGAGAATGTAGGATCCATACATGGTTTTAAAAAGAGGAATGATAAAGCTCGTGGGGCAGGAAGAGAGTGGACCAAGCAGCGACCAGTGACAAAGCGGGGCCAAGAGGTATGAATCAACACCAGCAACCACAATTATAGTACACACACACACAGACACACACACACACACACACACACACACACACACACACACACACACACACACACACACACACACTGTAGACAGCCTGTACTGTCAGGGCACACAGCCTAGCCGTCTGCTCTGACTAGTTCATATTTCACGGCATTCAGTGCTGCCCTCTGTAGGCCTACCTAGGTCAGTGGGAAGCACAGCCCACCCTCTCTCACTCCGAGGCCGACCGACTTGACAGACACAAGTGCTCCCCCTCAACGGACTGGCTTGCGGTCACTCCCTCACACTGCCCGTTGTGTACTCACTCCTACCCAATTAAAGCCAAACTAGTCCACGGCCGTATCATTGCTACCTACGCTACCTTCATCGGCACTAAACCGCTGTTCAGTAGTAAGAACAGCAATAACAGTGGTGACAGCGGAGTCAACGGCATTGTGAGCCTCTTCAGGGTGGAGGGGTCAACACCATCGGTCGACGCCAGTCAACATCATCCGTCGTCATCCAACGCACCTGCTGGCCTAAAGAGTTATCTGTTACTCCCAGCGGCTTGACGGGACCTGAGATAGATCTTCGTCCTAGATTTTAGTAACCCTGTCGGAGTCGCTGTATTCCGTCCCTGTCCGCAATGCATTCGCCGCCCTGGGCAGTGATACGCTTGCCGACAGTGAGGAAACAGAGTGTCTTGACGTTGTTGCCGAGACTCGTACCGTACCTTCCAGGTCGAGCCTCATCAACAAGTGTCGAGCCTCGAGCAGCTGTGACTCCGGGGATCTCGTCGGCCTGTCATGCCTTCATGTTCGGTATGACAACCCATGTGGACCGCTCATCGAGTCCATTGTCCACCATAAGCCTGTTCAGCTTTTCCTAGATACAGGTTCGGTGGTTAACATTGTCTGCTCCACTTTTTTCCGAGACATTGGCCTTCACGCGGCCATGTTGACAGAGCCGTCTGCCATTCAGACCTTGAGAGGAGTCTCAGGTAATCCGCTGACGGTTCGCGGTCGCACAACGCTAGAATTTGTGGTCCAGGGTCACAAGCTGTCCGCAAAATTCTTAGTCGTAGATGGTATTGTTTTCCATGGTGACCTGCTCATAGGGTTCAAAACCATGGCAGATCTTAGGATCCGTTTAGATCCAACTGAGTGGAAAGCGGAATTCAACGGAGTGGATGTGCCCTTCTGGGGCGTGCGCTTAGGATCCACTACGTGCTACTCTGTCTCAGAGTATGCACAGTGCCTAGAATCGTTGGAAACCGGTGGTTTCCATAGCACATTCTCCCCGGGGTCGGTCTCTTGTCCTGATCGACCTCGTAGTAGAGCTCATTGCCCATCACCTCCTTGCCATCAGCGCGTAGTTACCAGTGAAACCCAGTCTGGGGACGCCCAGTCTAACCTTCACTCTAACTCTGACGCTGTTGTAGAGACCAGCAGTTGTCAAGCCGCAGTATCCCTGTCGGCAGGCGACTGTCTGACTCGTGTCATGGCATCAGCGAGCAGAGTTACTGCTTGTACAAAGTATGACGTCACTTTGTCAGCTAACTCGCTCACTCCTGTTACGGTGTACGTGAGCAGAGCTTTTGAAGGAGACCATGTGCTGGTTGACAACGACACATGCCGAGTCAAGGGCCTCTCCCTTGAACCATCCTTGCACACAGTGCAACGTGGTAAGTTGCAAGTCCTTGTTGTCAACATGCATAGTCGAGAATTTCCCCTGCGGAAGAATACCTCACTTGTCGACCTTGTCAGATTCCCTCTCCCAGTGAGAGTGGAGGGTGAAGCCCCAGCTGACTTCCTTGTGAGTGCAGTTCTCCCAGGCGAGTCTGCTGCTGACTCTTCCAACACCCGGCCAGTGCAGGAAGATGATCTAGCTTTGACAGACTATCCTGAAGAGGTCCCAAAACTTCTCCAGGTTCTCAATCGTGCACGTTCTGCAGTTGCACTAGATGGTGAGTCGATGGGTTTGACCCCACTGATCTCTCACCGTATTCCACTTGACAAAGGTACTAAACCCATTTATGTACCTGTGTATCGCCTGCCACATGCGCAAAGAGTCTTCGCCGAAGAACTCATTACACGGATGCTCCGTGATGGAGTTATTGAGGAGTCCACTTCCCCGTGGAATGCTCCCCTTATTCTGGTTCCCAAGAAAGACGGAACCTGGCGCCCTGTTATCGATTACAGGAAACTGAATGCATGTACCATCCCAGACCGCTTTCCATTGCCAGTTCTGAACGACCTGTTGCAGAACATCGGCGATAATAAGGTCTTTTCAACTCTTGATCTTCTTCAAGGGTTCTGGCAGATCCCCCTCGATGATGAGAGCAGAGAGTTGACAGCTTTCTCTACGCCAACTGGTCATTACCAGTTCAGGAGGATGCCCTTCGGCTTGCGCGGAAGCCCAATCACGTTTAGTCGTTTGATGACGACAATTTTCCGTACCCTCCTAGGTGGCACGCTCATGGTCTACCTGGATGATCTCATAGTCATGTCGCAAGATGTCCCGTCACATCTTGAGAAACTTGACAGGGTATTGGACAGGCTAGCTCAGGCAAATCTTAAGGTAAAGCTCTCCAAATGTCATTTCCTCCGGAAGGAAATAAAATTTCTGGGTCACGTAGCGACTCAGAATGGCATAAAGACGGACGAGTCTAAAATCTCGGCCGTGCAGAAATTCCCCAGACCCATGACGGCGGATGCAGTCCGGTCCTTCATAGGCCTGGCGGGTTTCTACCGCACCTTTATCGCAGGTTTCTCCACCATTGCTGCACCCGTGACATGCTTACTCAAGAAGGATGCCCCTTTTGAGTGGACATGTGATCAGGAACGAGCTTTTGTCATTCTTAAGAACAAGTTAACATCGGCCCCAACCCTTAGATTCCCTGATTTCACCAAGGCATTTACCTTGACGACTGATGCCAGCAAAGTTGGCATCGGTGCAGTCTTGTCACAGGAATCTAATGGTAAGCAACAGCCTATTGCCTATGCTAGCCGTGTTCTTACTAAAGCGGAAGTCAATTATTCAGTGACAGAGCTAGAAGCTTTAGCCATTGTATGGGCCCTGAGTCATTTTCGGGATATCATCTATCATTATCCTATCAAGATTTATACAGATCATTTACCCTTATTGGCCCTTTTTACGAATAAGAACCTCTCGGGAAAGCATGCTCGGTGGTCGCTCACGTTCAATGACTACAACCCTGAAATTTGCTATGTCCCAGGTAAGCAAAATGTTGTAGCTGATGCCCTGTCGAGACATATAGCATTCGTGAGTGTCGGCAATTAGTTCTCTGTTGAGGATCTCGAGAGAGCCCAACGACAGGACCCTGTGTGGTCTCCAGTCCTTCGTTTCCTGACCAAGGAGGACGTTGACTTACAGGTCAAGTCTCCCGTTCCACTGAAGGATTTGGTGGTCAACCAAGGAGTACTGTGCCGTGTTGCACAGCTGGTGGACCCCGGCAGAACCGTATACCAACTGGTGATACCAGAGTCCATGATACCAGCTACTCTTGGGTTGATCCACAATGTCCCAGGTGTAGCGCACCCCGGGAAGGACCGCAGTATCAAACAGGCACGAATGAAATATTTCTGGCCTAAGATGGCAGCGGACATTGCCAAGCATGTACACCAGTGTGTTGTTTGCCTACAGCACAAGGGTACCATTACAGGTCCTATCCCATTACAAAGGAGCCCTGGGAGAGAACTTCTGTCGACCTGTTGACGAACTTCTCGACCTCGGAGAAGGGAAATAAGCACCTGCTTGTAATGGTAGATAACTTGACGCGGTACAGTGAATTAGTACCCATTCCTGATAAAACCGCTGAAACGGTCGCTAGTGCTTTCCGTGAGCATGTTGTTCTTCGTCATACTTGCCCACGCGTCCTTCTGTCAGACAATGGGTCTGAGTTTATAAATGGCATAATGCTGGATCTTTGCTCCAGATTCAACATTCATCAAGCGCCAGTAGCTCCACGCCACCCTGCGAGTAATGGTCTTGCTGAACATACAAATCGCAAGGTCCTGGAGGTGCTCAGAGTAACCGTTAACCCAAGTTGTACTACATGGGATGAGGCTATCCCAGATGTTCAGTGTACATTAAATTCCTCCCTCAACAGCTCGATCGGTGAGACACCTCATTTTGCTTTGTATGGCTATGACAAGCGCTTACCATATGAAATTCTGTTTACTCCACCTAGACCTACTTACGATACTGATAACACCAGTGTAGTAAAGATGAGGACAACGCAGCTTGTCTTCCAGCGGGTACGAGAGAACCTTATGAAAGCTACTGATAGGTTCACGTCTGAGCGCAATGCCCGCGCCAAGGAAAGCAAAGTGGAACCAGGTTGCAAAGTTATGTTGCTCAACCCAGTGCAGACCCCAGGTATGCACAAACTTGTCCCAAAGTTTGTGGGTCCTTACCGTGTCCTACGACAGCTCCGTGGCAATAAGTTCGAGGTGAGGGAGATTGCTACGGGAACTATCAAGGAAGCCCACCTTGATCACATGAAGTATGTGAACCATATGCAGGCCGAAGCAGAGCTGGAGGCGCGTGCGTTGCAACACCACGATCAGACTAATGTTAGGGACAAACCGTCTATCCCTTCCCCCACTACTACGGGTACAGAAGACGGCCCAGTAAGGCTCCATACTTATGGCCTGCGACCCAGGACAACAGTACATTTCTGTGACATTGACGTACCTACTGACTTGTCTGACTCCTACGCTAGTTATGCTAATTGTTTGCTTGCAGAAATGGGTATAAATGCACACACATTGTATAGCTAGTCGATAATAGAGTCAGGGTGGACAACATCATGTAATTATGTAAATACTTTTAGAAGGGTACCCAGAGTGTAATGAATTCCATGGATATAGTATTATTGTACGTATGTGCACCAGTATTTTATACTAAAAGAAAAAAAAAGCCTGTATTACGGTCAGGGCAGTGCTGCCCTCTGAGTCACATGTCACACCTTAGGAAATGCTACTGTCAGTCATTGTTTGCAGATGTGAGCGTGCAACAACGTTCGTAGACGAGTGGTCAACTGATGTTCAGCCCTGCGGACAACCTGTATATAGAAGATTTTAGTTCCAGTGCTGACGTCTCCGGGCTCTCTACTCGATGAAACAGCGCGGGCAAACCAGTTTTCTCTTCCCCTGGATGGGAGAGTTTTTTTTTGCCTGTTGCATTTTTTTGTCCATTTTTGATTTACTAGTGAGCGAAAGCCAGTCCCTCTCTGGGGTAGCTAGTGTAATTCCTTTATACCTATGGGCCCACCAGTATTGTCGCGTCGGGACGACGTGAGGTGCGTGGCCGAGCAAATGTAGACAGCCTGTACTGTCAGAGCACACAGCCTAGCCGTCTGCTCTGACTAGTTCATATTTCGCGGCATTCAGTGCTGCCCTCTGTAGGCCTACCTAGGTCAGTGGGAAGCACAGCCCACCCTCTCTCACTCCGAGGCCGACCGACTTGACAGACACAAGTGTTCCCCCTCCACGGACTGGCTTGCGGTCACTCCCTCACACTGCCCAATTAAAGCCAAACTAGTCCACGGCCGTATCATTGCTACCTACGCTACCTTCATCGGCACTAAACCGCTGTTCAGTAGTAAGAACAGCAATAACAACACAAACACACACAAACACACATACACACATACTCACACACACACACACACACACACGCACACACACCCACACACACACACACACACACAAACACACACACACACACACACACCGAGCTAAGGGGAATGTCCTACGAAGAAAGGTTGAGGGAAATCGGCCTGACGACACTGGAGGACAGGAGGGTTAGGGGAGACATGATAACAACATACAGAATACTGCGTGGAATAGACAAGGTGGACAGAGACAGGATGTTCCAGAGAAGGGGCCCAGAAACAAAGGGCCACAACTGGAAGCTGAAGACCCAGATGAGTCAAAGGAATGTTAGGAAGTATTTCTTCAGTCATAGAGTAGTCAGGAAGTGGAATAGCCTAGCAAGTGAAGTAGTGGAGGCAGGAACCATACACAGCTTTAAGATGAGGTATGATAAAGCTCATGGAGCAGGGGGAGAGAGGACTTAGTAGCACTCAGTGAAGAGGCATGGCCGGGAGCTGAATCTCGACCCCTGCAACCACAATTAGGTGAGTACAATTAGGTGATCACACCTGTAACGATCAGTAAAGAGGCGGGACCAGGAGGTGAGTCTCGACCCCTGCAACTAGAAATAAATGAGTACAAATAGGTGAGTACAAACACACACACACACACACACACACACACAGTGCCAATCGTATTACATCATCCGAGTAACTCTTGCACCCACTGGAATTTCGACACTTACTCAAGATCCTGTGTGCTACATGTGTCAGGATCATCATGGATACAGAAGTAACATCGAACCCATCCCTGATAAAGAATATTAAGAAATTAGAGAAAGTGTACAGGTATGCAACGAGACTGTTCCCAAAGTCAAGATGTATGAGCATTGCTGGGAAGCTAAAGGAAATAAATCATATTACATTAGAAGAAAGCTGAACAAGAGGAGTTATGATTGCAGCATTCAAAATACAGTAGTCAATTGATAAAGTAGATAGGGATAGACTGTTTGAGAGTTGAGAAGCAGGTACACTTGGGACATAGCTTTAGTTAAGTAAAAACAGCAGAAGAGTCTGAAGAAGTGGAACGACTGGCAAAACTGTGCTTTAGCCTGGTGACTAAAGCTGTCGCTTCACACGGCGAGTCTAGATTCTATTCCCAGCGAGGGTAGAAACATTGGACGTGTTTCTTTACACCGGGTGTCTATGTTCACCCATCAGTAAAATGGGTACCTGGGTGTTAGTCGACTGGTGTGGGTCGCATCCTGGGGACAAAACCGGCCTAATTTGCCCGAAATGCTCTGCATAACAAGCGGTTTTCTATGTATTAGTATGTCATTGATGTCAACTATTCCTGTATACTTTGTACATGTACTTGTAGCAAATAAAGATATTATTATTATTAATTATTATTATTATTATTATTATTATTATTATTATTATTATTATTATTATTATTATTATTATTATTATTATTATTAAGAGGTACGGCCGGGTTTACGAGGCGTGGTGAAAGGAATCTAGCAAACAGGAAGTTGAGGAGCGGGCAAGAAGCTGAAACATAACCCTAGAAGCCCATAAGCATAAGCACAGTACACTACAAACATGACTCAATAAAGATTTTATTCAAAAAAAAATCATGCTATTAGAGCAATGGTATTTTGTTAGATCCCACATAACAGTGCACCTCCATTAGCATACCTGGAGTTTACCTGGAGAAAGTTCCGGGGGTCAACGCCCCCGCGGCCCGGTCTGTGACCAGGCCTCCTGGTGGATCAGAGCCTGATCAAGCAGGCTGTTACTGCTGGCTGCACGCAAACCAACGTACGAGCCACAGCCCGGCTGGTCAGGTACCGACTTTAGGTGCTTGTCCAGCGCCAGCTTGAAGACTGCCAGGGGTCTGTTGGTAATCCCTCTTATGTATGCTGGGAGGCAGATTCAAGAAGCAATACATGAATTCATCATGCTACTACCAAGATAAAATAGAGAAATAATACAACTTTGGAGAACAAAATGAAAAAATCACAAGTGATGATAACTTTACCATATCACGCGGAATTATTTTTTTTTACAATGATGGTGAATAAGGAACTATGGATCCCAAATGCTGTATCTTCAGTGTGAATTTTTAATCCAATAAGAACAAAAACGGAACGTTGCCGGAAATATCTCTCAGCAGGCGAGGATCATAGCAATATCTGAAAGTGGTGTCTCCTCGCAAGTAACGACAGTGGAACTTGGGACTCTAGAACAACTACATATTGTTGGTTCCACAAGCGGAAGAATGAATATGCATTTGAAGGTCGGTTCGGACAGGGGCCAGCAAAGCAAGCTAATGCTCCTGTCGACCAAAGAACACTGGACTACTTCAAGTATTATTCATTTATTAACGTAGTTACAAACAGAGATCATCTGCAGCTTAATGTGCTGGCACAGTTCTCACCCAGCTGTTGGTGAGGGCGGACGCAGAGCGTGCGGCTGGTGCCCTCTGGTGTCTGTATTGAGAAGTTTTGTTTTCTCAAGATGGCGGAGCGCAGAAAAAGAGTCAACACTGTCTGTGTGGAATTGTTGAAAGGTGCAATATACCAGGACACCGCTGACGTCATTCTGCCTCTTGTGATAAGAGATACGTATGGAATCCCACGTGAGGATTTATATGGGATTTCTTTGAACGGCAACGCGAGAATTTTTGTGAAATTTGTGTCGTCTGCTGCGTATGTGAGTGTTGTGGATGCCTTTCAAGAAAAACGGATTGTCATCAACGCTAGTCTGGAGGTGCGCCTGCGTGATGTATCGGCAAGTTATACGTGGGTTCGTCTACGTAATATCCCCTTCGAGGCAGACGAGGTGGACATCCGTCGGACTTTCGGGTGCTATGGCACCGTACAAGCTGTCCAAATTGGGCGTTGGTCCCAGGGTTTTTATGCTGGTATGCTCGCAGGTTCCTTTTCTATGAAAATAACATTGAGACATCCAATTCCCTCGTTTGTCATGTTGGAGGATTTTCAGACGCAGGTCTACGTAACCTACCCGGGCCAGGTTCGGACGTGCCGACTGTGTGGTGCAACGGGTCATATGGCGGCGTCTTGTGAGCACCGACGAGGGAAACAACGGTCGGACCTGACAGACACTGCATCCAAAGATACGATGGAGGAGGATGAGCTGGGCCATCAGAAGCCCACAATGGTGGACGACGTGCTGCAGGTTTTACCAGCGGATGTAAAGTGGAGTGAAGCAGTGGATGCTGCAGAGGGGATCGTTTCGACGCTACCACCAGCGTCGGAGATCGAGGTGATTGGGTGCGTGGACAGTGCGTCACCTCCGGTGGAAGAGGAGGCACAAACGCCATTGATATTGCCCAGTTTTGAAGACTTACAGAGGATCCTCGATAGCCCGGCGACAGAGGGTTTACCGCCTACATTAGCGGTGTCGCCTGTGGTCGACCATGGTCTAGCAGGACGTGTGGGCGGTGAGGAAAGGCGCACGACTTTTACGTCTGTGGTGGTGACGGATGTCGAGGTACATAGAACAGACAGCGATGGGCTTATGGACTATGAGGGAGTGTCACGTAAGAGGCCCAGTACACATGTGGAGGACGATGTCTTAACACCAGGTCAAAGGTCTGGTAAAATGGTGTGGGCTGACGTAGCCAAGGGAGTTAAGGGACCCCCCTTAGAGAAGTTAAGTGGGAGTGTGGGGAAAATGGGCAGGTGCAGCAGTGGCAAGTCCAAGTCAGGTATAAAGGTGATTGGAAAACGAAATGAGAAAACCTAACTAGAGAGTTCAAGTGTATAACAATTAATGTCAATGGCCTCAGAGCAGAGGTCAAGAGACGTTGGGTAGAGGTATCGCTCAGACGTATGAATGTTGACGTTTTTTTTATACAAGAACACAATTTTCGGTGTGGTAGTGAATTACGTGTGCAAGGGTATAAGTGCTATGCGGGAAATTCGGATAATCTCAAGGGTGGGTGTGAAGGCTTACTCAGCCCTGTAACAACTTCAGTCAGTATTACTCAGGCTGGCTCCTCCTCAGGAAAATTAGTGAATAGAAAAAGAAATAATAACAGACAAACAAACACTTTATTATATAGAAAATATAAAATGTAAAACACTTAAATATGAAATATTAATCCTATTTTTAAAGAAAATGAAAAATGAAAAATATAAATGATAACTGAATTCAACGCTAATTTAAATGTATATAAAACGTGGGTGTCTGGTGTTGGTGACACTGTTGTTGAAATCGTAGCCGTTGCTGATGATGGGGGGGGGGTCGCAGGTGTTGGTGACCACCACTGGCTAGATCTTCACAGATTATTGCCGTGAGTATAATATCCCGATGAGAAGAAAGCAGGTTCTTTACCGCTGCAATGATGTGGGGTTATGTCCTGCAATTTCAAACAGGTGCACAGGTACTTCAATACAAAATGGAGAAGTCTCTGGACGTTAGTCCTTCTCCATCATATCTCCTCGTTGATTGCCAGGTGACCCTCACTGACATCCAAGCTGGAAAGATACAGGTTACCCACTGCTTAAATAATCACTCTTCATGGTAGTGTACAATATTCAAAAGATGTGGTGATTATTACAACAGTCAACCTAGAGCAAGACTGAAAGGACTAAGTTTATTATTGGTCAAATTGAAGCTTTTAACCAATAAATCCACTAGAATACAAGGCAGGCATGTACTTACAGTAGAGTTGGGAGCTGTGAGTCTAGTGATTTACTGTTTAACCAGAGCCCCACACATCACCTTTCGGGGGGGGGGGGAAGAGGAAGGGGAAGGGGTATCGGGAGCTAGACTGACCCTACCTTAACAAGCAGCTGGCAGTCAAACTATCACTTTCAGAGAGGGGGAGAAAAGGCGGGAAAAACGGGAGCTTGACTTACCCTACCTTAACTAGTAGCCGGCACTGAAACTACTGTTACTATATATATTCCCTCTACACCTATCTATTGAACTTTTCCCTCACAGTGGGGTTGTGATAGGCATAAGGGAGACCAGCCCTTTTAAGCTTGTAGCATGGGAGTTGGGCGGAGGGGGCCGGGTTGTGCGTGTGGTGGGTTCGTGGGGGAACATTCAGGTAGGTTTCGTGGGAGTATATATGCCAGCGACAACAAATCGACGAGTAAAAGAGGATTTTGTACGCGATGTTTTGGTTTATTTTCTCAGAAGTCTACCCTTAGTTTCTGTCGTGGCAGGTGATTGGAATTGTGTGATCCGGGAAAAAGACGTCGAACCGCGTGGTGGGGGGTGTAATTTAAGGGTTTTACGTGAGGTATTGCAGGCGATTGGTGTAGTGGATGTTGTGGGTAGCGACGGGTGGAATGTGGAACATACGTTTTATAGAAGGGGTTACATTGCGCGGTTGGACAGGGTTTATATCACCAACTTAATCCGTAGTGGCAGGGTCGATTGTGTTGATCTGGGTTTCTCAGATCACCGTGGTGTTCTGGTAACACTCGAGTGGGAGGGCGCTATCCGTGTATTTACTAGTTATTGGAAATTAAATGTCAGCTTGTTGCAAGGAGTCGATGCTGTGGAAGCTTTCAGGTTATGGTGGGTTGACTTCTGGAATAACAGGAATGGGATAGAGGATGTTGTAGAGTGGTGGCATTCAAAGGCGAAACATGCAATACAGGGTTTTTATAGACGGTCAGGGAAGGAGGAGGCGTGTTATAGATATGGGAAGCAAAAGTATTTAGAGGGACAGCTGCGGGATTGTTATGGTACAGGCGGGAGGTATGACCTAGCGGAAATAGAGTGCCTACATAGTCAATTACGGGAAATTCAGAATGATAAATTTCAGGCTTTGAGGGTGCGAGCTGGGATTGAGGAGGTGCTTTGGGGGGATAAACCCTCTGTTGGGGTTCTGCGTAGTTTCAGAATGAGACGTATGGCGACGACAGTTTTGTCAGTAGTGGTCGGTGATGACTTGGGTGGTTATCATAAAGGACAAAGGCTAGTTACTACTGAGAGCATAGGGACCTATGCAGACCAATGGTTTGAGAGAAAATGGAAGGGTAGAGAGGGGAATCGAGAGGCGAGGGAAGCTTTACTGCGTGGCATAGTGGCAAATTTGAGAGACGTGGATCGAGAGGACATAGAGGGTTGTATATCGGAGGAGGAGGTTTCCAAGGTTGTTCAGGGACAGGCACTGAGGAAATCACCTGGTTGGGATGGGATACCAGGTGAATTTTATGTAGTTCATTGGGAACTGTTAAAACACATGTTGGTTCGACTTTACAATTCAATGAAAACTAGAGGTAGCATGGGCGGTGAAGCGGGGTTGGGTGTTGTAGTATTGGTACCAAAGGCCGAGGTCTGCGAATCTTTGGAGGCATATAGGCCCATCATATTGATGGGGGCGGATTATAAGATTTTTGCGCGTATTTTGGCAAACCGGATGAAACGAGTTTTGGACAAGGTAATATGGGAAGGGCAATACGGGATTCCTGGCCGATCTATGAGAGATGGTCATCGACGCCTCAAAAGTTTCGTGAAAGATTGTAGTGGAGGCGGAGTCGTAGGATTGGATTGGGAAAAGGCTTTTGACAATGTGGATAGGGAAACATTATTAGCTATATTATTGAAGCAGGGTTTCGGGGAAGAAATAGTAGCGTGGGTACGTATGTTATATACGGAGGCACAGGTACGAGTCCAGGTCAATGGGAGGGTGGGGTCCGCGATAGGCATGGGGTGGGGGCTGCGGCAGGGGTTTCCCCTCTCGCAGCTTTTGTTTGCCTGTTTGCAGGACTCCTTATATAGATTGGTAATGGGTGGGGTAGGGGGGGAGGATTGTACACAGGAAGAAGCAGTAGAAATTTTAGGTTATGTGGACGATACCACCATCTTGGTGCATAGTAGGAATGGTTTAGCATTCATAAATAAGGTTATAAGGTTTTTTAGCGATGCGTCTTCCATGCGCATTAATAGAGAAAAATCCAAACTTTTGGAGGTGGGGTCCTGGGTGGGCGGGACGTTAGGTACGGAGTATGGGTGGAGAACCGTTGAGTGGATAAAGATCTGTGGTGTGCATTTTTGCAATGACGAACAGGTGGCGCATGCATTAAATTCATCCATTGTAGTTACAGCTGCAATTCGTAGGATGGCGGGATGGAGACCAGGTGATGTAACATTACACCAATGTGCTGGTGTATAGTAAATTATGGTTTGTTTCAGCGGTCTATCCATTGATGACGGACGATGTGTGGCAGTTACAGAGGAAGGCTTTGGATTTCATATGGGGTTACCGTAGGCATTGGTTAGGGAAAGACATAGTTATGACGCACGTAACTCGGGGAGGTTTGGGGCTAATACCACTACACAGTCGTCTAATGGGCATATATGTACGACAGGAATTCCTAACAAGAGGTGGGGTCAGGGGAGCGAGAGTTGATGCAGTGATGAGGGAGGTTCGATGGTGGTGGGTGAGGAAGGACCTCACAAGGTGCGAAGCAATGTTACGGCACTTATTGATGGTGCAAAACCCTGTGAGAGTTAAGGCAGGTATACTAGATAATATAGCTATAACATCGGCAGAAGTTATCGGTGCTGAGGTTTTCCCAGGATACCATTGGAAGACTATATGGCAGGGGTTCAAGAAATTGCGCTTACAACCACGGGTTAGGGAAACTGGTTACCGATTCCTCCACGGGATTTTGGCGTCCAAGGCACAATTGTACATTATGGGAATGACCCAGGATCAGACCTGTGCGTGGTGTGGGTGGCCGGAAACGGCGTTTCATGTCGTATACTTTTGTGACAGTTTACATAAGGTTAGGGATTGGTTCAAGGGTGTTCTCCGACGAGTGGGAGGGGGGGGGGGTTGTCGATGCTTAGAGTTTTGAGTCTTGAAATGGGAGATTGCTCGGATGCTGTACGACGTTCTGTGTCATATTTGGTACTTGACTATTTATATGTGTCATGGGGTATGGGGGCTTAGGGGTGCGATGCGTGTCAAGGTGCTGATGTGTCATGTTTATAGGACGAAATGTAGGAATAGAGAGGTATATGGGCAATGCTGGGAGGGAGCTTTTTCGTTGGGGTATAGGAATCTAACGATGGAAACGTTACGGGAGTAATGAGGTGGGGGTAGGTATAATCCCTTGGTGGAGCCTAGGGGTTGGTCTCCCGGGGGGGGCAGAGAAGAGTTGTTTTTTTTGGCGTCTGGACTGTATGTTTTATTTGGTGTGTATGGTGAATCTGGGTGTAATGTAGGGTGAAGGAAGGGAACCTTGTGTGGTCTGGGGTATAGTGTTTTGCTGGCGTGATTGAGTATCAGTCTGAGAAAGGGAGGGGGAGTGGTACTCAGAACCACGGTATGGTTTTCTTATGCTGAGTCATGCTGGACCACTAAGTCACCAACAGAGGCTACGCCGTGTTTAATGTTTATGTTTTACAAAATTTTCTAATTTCCCAGGTTGGTGTTAGTTGCATATAGTGTGAATTGTTTGGAGTTTTGTAATGCAATTGTTTTTGAGATGTATTCTGTGTGCACCTGTTAGTACTGGTTTTACTAAGTACATAAGAGCCACAGCAATGTATGTAATGCGACCTACGAGTCGTAAAGTGTGCCGGAAGATTTGTGTTTTAATTATTGGTAGAAGTTTGTTTGTTTCAAAAAACACTTCTTTCCTATGTTGTGCTATAATTTATATGATGCGGTCTTCTTGAGTGGTCCATTATTGTGCCAAGTACTGTATATTACATGCCTCTCGATATCTTACTGATGATATTGACTATTCCACTTTTGTTACAAGGTATGGATAGGTAAAAAGCACATTTTGTAGTAGGGAATAAATTGGTGGGGTGAAGTGGGATCCTGCCGGGGAGGGGGTGGGGGGGTTGATGGACGACTGCTTTAGGATAACCATAGTAAAAGTTCTGTTTATTACGTCAGTTGTAATTCTATTGTTTATGCCATGCATTATTGTAAGCAGTAAGATTATTTTCAGTGTATTATGCAGACACAGATTTTTACATATCGTGGATATTTTTTTGTGTGTAACCACGGTATAGCTTTGTTTTGCAGGGTAGCTCCATTATGTTTTGTTGATATTATACGTCTTGGTCTGTATCCTAGGAATTGGGAAGGGGTTTTGCTTTTACACAGAATACAGATGTGTGTATGTAATATTGTTTATTGGATAGCAGTCCTGGTAACGCTTTCTCATTTTGATTTATATTGTTGAATGGATTTTATTAATAAAATATAAAAAAAAATGTGCTGACAGCAGACAATTCGGTGATGAACTAGTTCACGAGAATGAGATCCATCACAGAATTCAAGTCAAACAGTCTTAGTTAACTGACAGACATCGTTGGTTTCGATTGCTGTTTTCTTCACGATATTCCTAGGAAGAACTGAATTAATGGTCACATTTTATTTTCCTCTAATAAGAAGACCTCGTCTTCATGTCATGG